>NC_041215.1:41894070-41901257 GCF_002837175.3 Physeter macrocephalus | reverse complement strand
GTGATTCAGTTATTTATACATATATATCTAGTCCCTGTGAGGATCGAATGTTCCTTGAGAGCCACATGGGAATCCAGAAAAAGGACACTGTTTCTGTGGTCAGTTTGTATTTTACTTCGTGGTCCTGGCCCACGCTCCTTCCACCTTGCCTCCCCTCTTTCTTTTCTTCCTTGTCTAGACAAATAGTGCTGATCTCTGATGTGAAAATCATCACACTAAAATGACAGTTTACTGTTGCTCTTCCTGGAAAGTCCAATCTGGTGTTTGCATTCCTTTTTGTTTGCAATATGCATTGATGTAAAAATAATTGGAAGATGGACTTCCTCCTAGTGGGGAAAGGAAGAAAGAAAGTGAATCCGATGCTTAAAAGTCATTGTCATCATCTGGTTCTAAAATGTGGGCTCTATATTCATTTACTTTTATGCTTATTGGTCCAGTAAGAGCCATTCAGAATTATTACTGATACATAACAACAGAAAATAGTGCTTTTTCATTGGCCAGTCATGAGTTAAATTTACATCAGTGTTTTGAGAATCAGTGATGAAATAAATGTAACCAAAATCAGTAAATTCTGTTTTAGTATTGATTCCTTTCTTCTGATTGTACTCCAAAACAATGGTCAGAAGGCTTTTTCTGTAAAGAGCCAGATAGTAAATATTTTAGGCTTTGCTTGGCCATGTGGTCTCCGTTGCAGCTACCAAAGTCTACTGCTACTGTGTGAAATCAGTCATAGACATACAGAAACAACTAGGTTTGGCTAGTTCAAATAAAACTTTATTTTTGAACACTGAAAGTTGAATTCCATATAATTTTCACATCACAAAATATTCTCCCTTTTTTTTTTAACCATTTAAAAATGTAAAAAACATTCTTAGCTAGAAGGCCATACAAAAACAGGCAATAAGACCAGGTTTGGTTGATGCTGTTCTAAGGCTTTTGTGGAATAGCCAAACAAAACATTTTCAGTTTCACTTCTTTTTGAGCTCTGGGAGAAAACAATAATGCCCTCTTACTATCAAATACATAAAAATCACCACTGCCTATTGAGTGAGATTCTAAGCTTTACCTAAAATCACGTACTGTAGTTAGTTGATGAAAATCTTGAATAATTGTTGAAGGAGACAGGACATGCCATGTGCTCTAAGCAGAATAAGACCTCCGTCTCAGTCTGCCCAGGCTGCTGTACCAAATCATCACAGCCTGGGTGGCTTATAAATAGCAGAAATGTATTGCTCACATTTTGGGAGGCTGAAAGTCTGAGATCAGGGTGCCAGCATGGTCAGGTGAGGTCGCAGACTTCTCGTTGTATCTTCATACGGTGGAAGGCGCTAGGGAGTTCTGTGGAATTTCTTTTATAAAACCACTATTCCTATTTATGAGGGCTCCACCCTCATGACCTTATCACCTCTCAAAGGCCCATTTACTAATACCACCTCCTTAGGATTTCAGCGTATGAATTTGGGGGGACATAGTAACCTCTAAAAATGGTAGTTGTTTTTTTTTTTTTTTTTTTTTTTTTTTTTTTGCGGTACGCGGGCCTCTCACTGTTGTGGCCTCTCCTGTTGCGGAGCGCAGGCTCAGTGGCCTCGGCTCACGGGCCCAGCTGCTCCGCGGCATGTGGGATCTTCCCGGACCAGGGCAGGAACCCGTGTGCCCTGCATCGGCAGGCGGACTCTCAACCACTGTACCACCAGGGAAGCCCTTAAAAATGGTAGTTCTTTATTTCCTCCACAGTTGTTCATTAGGCACCACTGTATGCTCAGCCCAGGCTTGGGATACAGCAGTGACCATGGCAGTCTGCAGTTCCAGCTTTTTATTTCGCTGGTTTTTGAGCATCTTCTGTGATTAGTCAGCTCATCTAGAGCAGATTGTATGAGCTTTGTGATGGCTCTGGCTCGGAAGTCACATGTGGGGATGTTTGGTAGACATGCTAGTGTAAAACCTCTCAATTCCTGCCCAGTGGCATTCAGTTTAAAGGATTTGTCCATCTTTGGTGGTCCCTGAGGGGGTAGAGCTTTTGTTTCTTTGACTTTAGGGTCAAGGTTGTAGTTTTACCCATGGCATCTTTTATCTTTCAGGTGCATGCTGCGTGTCCTGGACTCATTCGGCACAGAACCAGAGTTCAACCATGCCAACTATGCCCAGTTGAAAGGCCACAAGACTCCCCGGGGCAAGTGGAATCTGAACCCGCAGCAGTTTTACACCATGTTCCGTGAGTAGTTGTGTCTCACCTCTACTTTCCAGAATGCCGCCAAAGACAAATGGGAAAAGAAATGAGGTCACCATGTATTTTCAGTTGTGATTCCCAGAGCCCTTAGCTGTAGAAATGGGTGCTGTGGAAACTTTTTCTTGGGAATAACTGTATTTTTTTTAAACCGGAATTGAAAGGCTATGTGAACATTTTGTAAAAAGCCTTAGAAATGTTCTGGAGAAAAATATTCAAAATGAGGTATCACTGGAAACCATCTGGGAAAGGACTTTGGATGGACTTTGGCAGGCAGTAAACATGCTTCATGCGACACAGACACTGTTTAGGGTCCACTTGATGATTCAAGAGGAATGAGGTCTTCCACGTGCATACGTTTTCCAAATAATTAAACCTTCATTATTTAAGCATCAAACTTTGTAAAGAAAAAAAAAAGTCTTTTCAAAATAGAACGATTTAAAACTGTTTCATACCTTACTGGCTTCTTAAACCTTGGGCCTAGGATGAAATCTCACCCTCTGTTGCTCACGTGGTGTCCATGTTGCCACGAGCAGTGATTATTTTGTAAAGTGATATAGTGGACAGGCTAAAAGTTGATGAACCCGCTGACCCCAGCTGTAGCCTTTCAGCAATTTTCTGTGTTCTTTCCCACATTCACTATTTCTTGTTGCTGCCATCAGTCCACCTGCCTGTAGCTTCATTTCATTTATAATTAGCTGAGGAATGTGAAGCCAAATACCAAATCCTGTGGTATTCATGCCAAAAATGAATTTATTGTTTAAGTCCATAGACCTTGGTGATTCCCCTTGATGAGGTGAATTCCTTTTCTGGAAATGAAAGGTCCCCCGCGTTAAACAGTTCATTTGGACACTCAGAGTGCAGATTTCCAGTTCCCTAAATTATCAGAATAATTTTAATCCAGAAATTTCCATCCTAGAATTAGGATCTGAGCTGCTAATCTGTTTCCTTCTTTAAGACCCAAGGCTCTCTGCCGTGCCTTTTCCCCATGTACTGACCCTTCCCCCTCACGTGCAGCCACCTGAAGGTGACCTTTTGTCAGGTTCACTAAGTGCAGCAGTGAACACATTGGACTAATCCTTGGGTGTGAAGTATGAGAAGGAAGGATGAATTAAGAAGGGCTGTGGCAGATGGGGAAGTGATTTTAAAAATCGGCTCATGTTTAAATGTTCATTTTAGCTCAGAGCGGTGTTTGAGAGTGTTCTGTATGCATCATAAACATTATTATTACCACTCCTGGAGCTCTGCCATCCTATCGTAGCCTGTCACGGGGGCACAGTTCAGGGGACAAACTAATATAGGGCATGGTGGGTGACAGGTGTCTGGCAGCATGGTGAGACTTGGCTAGAGTTACCTTTGGATCGACATTGCTGTGTAACTTTGAGGGCCTGGGATGAGGTGACACAAAATAACCTAAGAAGTGACTTGTGTGTTACTTCACATACATAAAATGTTAGCTGTGTCCAAAATGGCCAACACTACTTAAATGACACGGTATATCTATGCCCTCCGTGGGATGGTATTTCCCTCTATCTGGGGCGTAGAAATAGGAGGCTTTTCCAGAAAGAAGTTCTCTTTTAGAATGTTGGAATTCAGAGTCCAAAAGAACTTATTTTTATTCTCCATGAATGGAGGATTTCAGCAGTGTTGGTTGATTGAATTGAAATCAATTCACTGCTTACAATATAACTAAAGATGGAAAAATAGATTAATTCTTGTTAACCCGGGAAAGGGATAGTTTCTTAACTGACTCAGAATTCAGCAGGAATCGGGGGCAAAACTGATACATTTGTCTGCCTAAAAAAAAAAAAGAAACCTATATGGCAAAATCAACAACACACAAAAAATAACACCATAGCAAATTGTGTTGCAGAGGATTAATATCACTAATGTATAAAGAGCTTCTAAAAATTGAGAAGAAAACATTCCACAGTCCAGTAAGAAATGGGCAAAAGCAGTTTGGAGAAAAGAGAAACATATTGCCCCCAATATATGAAAACATGTTAACCTCACTCATGATAAGAGAAATGCATTTTAAAACTGCACCAAGATCCCATGTCCTGCATATCAGATTGGCAAACATCTGAAAGTTTGCTAACGCAGCTCTTCCTATGGTGAGACTTAGGGAAAGCAGTGGGAATGCAGCCCAGCTGGCACTTGCCCCTGTGCAAGGGATTTGTCACTGTCTAGCATAGCGTCCTAGGCATCCTTCCTTTGACAAGGTCATATCTAGGAATCCATCCCAATGATAAGTGAGCAAAGGTCAGACATGGTATTTATTATGGCACTATTTGTACTAGGAAAAGACTGGCAATAACCCAGAGGTTCCTAATAGGGGACTGAGTGAATAATCTGATCTATTGATAGAGTGAAGTCATGTGTAACTGTGCAAAAGGGCCGAGGGGAGACTCCATTCTCTGGAGGGAGATGTCTAGGATATATTAAGTGATAAAAACCAAAGTGCAGGAAGGTATGTGGAGTCACTCCCTCCTATATAAAAGGGTATGGGGGGAGGGAAGTGTGTGTACATGTATGAATGTGCTTGTGTTTTCAAAAGAAACAATGGAAGAATAGCAAGCTAGTAAAAATGATTACCACTGGAGGAGGGTTTGCAGGGACAGGGATAGAAAATAAATGTCTCTTTTTTTTAATTGAAGTATAGTTGATTTACAATGTTGTGTTAATTCCTGCTGTACAGCAAAGTGATTCAGTTATACATACATCTACATTCGTTTTTATATTCTTTCCCATTGTGGTTTATTACAGGATATTGAATATAGTTCCCTGTGCTAGATGTCTCTTAACATACTTTATTTTGACTTTGGACCCATATAAATGTTTTACATAATTTTAAAAGAAAAAAGAATTCACTAAAGATTGAAAAGAGATCAAAAAATGAAACAACAAATCTGTATCAGGTTGGTGCTAATCTCTCACACAGATAAAATAATTATTTCAAGTGACTTTAAAGCACAGTCTTTGGACCATACAGTTGTAGTGGGGAATATTTATATTGTTATTTGAAACTATTACAGTTATACTGTAGGAACTACAGTTTGCAGTATATAGGAAGGGGGGAGTGTATAAAGAATTTAAAGATTGTATAATACTCAGCTTGAATAGGAAATATCACTATGAACTTATATTTTCTTGCTGAAAAGGAAATGTTTCCTAACTGTACTTTGAAAAGGATCAAAAGTAAAGACAATCCAGTGGCAGTGAATATCCTTAACACTCAAATTGGGATTTCCTAAGTACCTTTCCCACTAAAGGAACCTCTTTCTAAGATAAATAGGTGATTCCAGGTCTAGGGCAGGAACCGTTAAAGATGGGACATCTTTAACGTGGAAGCAAGGAAGCTAAGAAGGACCCCTGGGGTGGAGTCAGAAGGACACAGGAGCCAAAGCTGGGGTAGTTTGAACATCAAAAAAAATAATGACTGCAGTGGATTGGAATCAAACCAATGGAAGATAATCCATGAATCCAGAATGATAGTCCAAGCAAGAAAAACCCAGAAAATCAATCGATCACCTTTGTGAGTTGCTATGACACCAACTTCATTACTCTGAAAAATAAATGGAAAGAATCCAGCTTTGATTGTGCCTTTATAGGACAAATTGTATTTGAAGATAATCAAATAGTTGATGAGAGAACGTTGTTAGTTATGGGGAAATCACAGCTAATAAATGCAAAAGGAATGAAAAATTAGAAAATCAGCATTTTATAACTCCTAAGGAGACAGCGGAGCAAGGTGAGGACCATCAATGGTGGCAAAATCCATCAAGTAACAGGGTGATGGAAAATGTCCTTGTGGCTAAGTCCGGGTCCAGTCTAACTCGGTCGTTGCCACATAATCTTCCTTCGCGTAAGTGTGACTATTCTCAAGGCCTGAAGGAGAAGGAAGACCATTCCTTGGAGTAGAAGATGAAAGTGTCAAAAGTGTACCTATGTCTTGTCAATTTTTAAAAAATGAAACAGATTTTACTAGTGCTTAATAGATGGGTGATAGTAATCATTACATACTTGATGTATAATGTGCACATACACTGTGGGTGTACTTGGATTGTTTTCTCTTGATGGGATGCACAAGGAGAAGTTTGGAGACCACAGAAGTAGTGTTGTACTTGTAGAATCCGGTCGTCGTCAAGTCCGGCTGTCTTATTATGGGATTACCAGTGTTCTGGCCGGTGTGCAGTACAGGGAGAGGGTGGAGAAGGCTGTTTAGAAAGGGCCCAGCAGGAGGATAAGGAAAGGGAAGAACGCACCCACACTGTTCCTGAAGCATGTTTAGGAGTAGGGAAGTGAGACGGATGCTCCTGACCAGGTTGATGCTCTTGAAAATTCAGAGAGCACTTCTCCCTTTAAGGCTGCTTGTATTTCTCCTCTAACTCATTTCCTCACTAAGTTGGTAGAATTTCTACAAGCTGAAAAGCCTGGCTTTTCTTCACTGTTTTGCCCCAAATCTCAGAATTTCACTAGAACTATCCTCTCTGTGTATTCTGTTTGCATTTGGGCATTTTTTGTGTGTCAGCATAGACTGTTCCCAGCACCTTCCTAAGCAGCTTCTATAGGGACCAACCGAGTGGTCAGACAACAGTAAGGACATTTAACTAGATCTTTGAGCGATGGTTTTTTCCGGGAAGCTGAGCTGAGAAGTACAGTTCTTCCTCCGTCAGGGCAGGCCTCTTGTTCCTTTTCCCTCTTGTCCATACTCTAGTGTCGCTTCTGAGCTGGGCACTGAGACGCTCCTCCTGCCCCAGAGCCAGCTCTGAAAAGCTCAGCCTGGACCAAGCTATTCCTCCTCAAAAACCACAGTGCCTTCCCTTTGCCCACGGGGTCAGGTCCAAAGTCCATAGCATAGCTCTCGGGCCCCCTGCCTTCTCTCCCCTACCACAGCCCTCCCCTGGCCTCCCCGACCTCACCAGACAGTCTGCTGGTCTCTGAAGGTGCCACCATGATTCCT
>NC_041215.1:41892057-41893970 GCF_002837175.3 Physeter macrocephalus | reverse complement strand
AGAATTAATTGTTGCTTTTTCTGGGCTTGCCAGGGACTTGACCCTATGTTTAGGGATTATTTCAGTCAACAGCTTTTAATCTGCTGTGCGTACTGCTTTTTCTAAACTCCTGAAGGAGTTTAGAAAAAATAAGGTATTCTCTTATTTTTCTCAGTCCCAAACAAGGTGCATCATACCCCAGTAAAGGAATGACAGGAATCTGCCCACACAGAAAAATCAAATAGAGAAGACATCTGCCTGCACCATTAACAAGAGAAAATAAAACCCTGAAGTTGGTGTCTTGAACCTTGAATTATCCCGTATTTGGATAGTTCTAATTATCTGCCTGACACCCTCTTTCACAACTTCATCAGGCTTATGTAAAAACATCAGTAGTGGGAAAACATCTTCATCTAATTGAGTTTTTTCCTCTCTTGCCTGGAAGACTGTGGCTGAAAGTAGCAGTAGCAGAGATTACCAGATTCTTTTTTGTTTTGTTTTGGGTTTTTTTGTTTGTTTGTTTATTTTTTTTTTTTTTTTTGCGGTACGTGGGCCTCTCACTGTTGTGGCCTCTCCCGTTGCGGAGCACAGGCTCCGGACACACAGGCTCAGCGGCCATGGCTCATGGGCCCAGCCGCTCCACGGCATGTGGGATCTTCCCAGACCGGGGCACGAACCCGTATCCCCTGCATCGGCAGGCAGACTCTCAACCACTGCGCCACCAGGGAAGCCCAATCAATTATCAGATTCTTCATTCCTAGTTTCTGGCAAGCTGCATCTCAGACTTATATTTACCTCCTGTCGTTGAAAAGTTTCCGTAACGTTTATTAGTCTGTTTAGCAACCTCAGTGTTCATATCACTGTAATAGAACATTTCCTATTTTCGAGGCAAAGTCTGTATTAATAGGTTTATTTTTACTTGAGTAATTTTTTTAGTCCTTTTGAGAATTTGCCTTCTGGGTGCTCATATTGTGTAATTATAGTCTGGGCTGGGAGATACTCAGTGTTTCTCGATACATGTAGAAATTTGGGAGCTGTGACAGAGGTGAGTGAGGAACAGACTGGGGATTCTGGAGGCATAAGAGGCTCCCTGTTTCACCCCCAACCCCTTTGCATTTGTTATACCATCTGGCCTCTGGTGTTGTGCTTTCTCCTGTAGGCTTTTAGGTCTCCCAGGGTGCCAAGTTCTCTCTGACAGCCAGGCCATTGCATGTGCTGTTCCTTTGGCTGGAAACCGTGTCCCTCGCTCCCCCGTCCCCCCTACTCACCCTCCAGGGAGGTGTCCTGTCCTCCAGAAAGCCTTCCCTCCCTGTGCCTCTGCTCCTTTCCCCTCCCCCACCCCACACCTGTGTGCCTGCCCAGATGCCACTTCGTGATCTCCACGAGCATCATCACTGCTGAGTCCTCAGTCCCTGAAGTTGTAACATCACTGGTGATAAATATTGGTTGACTTAAGAATAAAGAACAAAGTAGACCCAACCACAGAATGGAGTTAATGAAAATGTAAGTAACATCATGACACTCCTGTGCCCACAATGACGTAGCCTCTCACTGTAGGGAGAAATGAGTCACCCCAGTTGCCTCAAGGCCTGGAGTGGTCTGGCCCCGCTACCCCCCACCCCGGCCTCATCTCTTACTACGTGTCCTCTTGCTTACTACTCTCTAGCCTCTTTACTGTGTTTTGGATGAGCCAGGCACACTCCTACCCAAGGACCTTTGCATCGGTTGTTCCATCCTCCAGAACATTGTTCCCTTAGACTTCCATATCCCCTCCTTCAGATCTTTAACTCAGATGTCACTTCAGTGAGACTAACCCTGACCTCCCTACCTTTTTTTTTTTTTTTTTTGCGGTAGGCGGGCCTCTCACTGTTGTGGCCTCTCCCATTGCGGGGCGCAGGCTCCGGACGTGCAGGCTCGGCGGCCATGGCTCACGG
>NC_041215.1:41886130-41891859 GCF_002837175.3 Physeter macrocephalus | reverse complement strand
GATCTTCCTGGACCGGGGCACGAACCCGTGTCCCCTGCATTGGCAGGCGGACTCTCAACCACTGCACCACCAGGGAACTGCCCCCCTACCTTTTTAAAATGCAACTCCTTTGTCCTCCAACTTCTTATACCCCTTCTCTGTTTTCTTTTCCTCTATAACTGTATTATCACTTAGCATTTATGCTTCACGGACTTTTGTTTATTTTCTTTTTTTTCTCTGCTGGGATCTGAGGATAGTATTAGTAGGAGTTTGACTGTGTTGTTCATTGCTGAGACTCCAATACCTTGAAGAATATCTGGCACATAGTAGGCATTCAGAAAATACTTATCGATTGAATTAAATTAAATTGAACGATAATGCCTGTTCTATTTTTAGTCCATGCAACAATGTAGGGAAGGGTAAGAAATGTACAAATCTAAGATTACACTGTAGCCCAGGGAACTATATTCAATATCCTGTGATAAACCGTAATGGAAAAGAATATTTAAAAAAATGTCTCTGTGTGTGTGTGTGCACGTGTGTATAAACTGAATCACTTGGCTGTACAGCAGAAATTAACACAACATTGTAAATCAACTATACTTCAATTAAAAAAAAATCTAAGAGTACAGAAGCTTCCTGAAGCCAGTGAACTCATCTTACTCTCCCTTGTCTTCCCACAGAAATTATTCACATGGTTGGGTTTTCAAGAGTTGTTCAAATCATACTGGTGGTCGTTGTCATTGACATTCTAACTCTTTGAGTTTCTCCAAGGACTTGGGGTTTGCATCCATGTTTATTTGCGTGATCAGATGGGAATAGTGGCTTGTAGACCAAAAATTTTGCCTGACAAAACAGAATTTTAGAAACAAGCCAGTTCCCTTTCATGCAAGTGACAACCATGTTGGCTTCAGCTGAGGATCCATGGCTTCCATGTACGACTTTATTTTCAGGGCTTGACAAGCAAAGGAGCTATTTGTGACTCACACAGCCTTTTTGGCCTTTCACTTGGACCAGGAGGGCTCTTGCCTTTTACATCTGTGTTGAACAGTGAGTAACAGGATCAGCCTTGTAATTCCTTCAGTCTGAGACTCAGCCTTCAGGAGTAATGTTCTTCTAAGGGGACCATTCCCTCCTAAATTGCTTTTTGACACTTGAAAAATTTACTCTGGTGTGCCTTCTGTCTACAGTTGAGATGCTCATCTTTTCAACTCAACTGTACATAATAGTTTCCCTAGCCTGTATCCCAGCCTCCTGTCTCTCAGAGAGCCTAGCATCACTACCATTTGGGAAACAAAATCAATTTTGATGAAATTTGAAGCAAAACATCACTATGTGCACTTTTTTAAATCAGATGACTACTTGTGTGATGTACCTATTTTTCAGTAGAGTTTTTTTCTGTCACGTAGGTTTTGTCATCACCAGAATCAGCATCAAAATTGTGAATGCCGTGAATGACAGCAGCCAGTATTCTTCCCTGTTTTGTTATGAAATTTTTGAAATACAAAAAAATGGAAAGAAATGTAAAATAGAAACCCAAAGCCTAGACTCCACAGTTAACAGTTTGCTTTATTTGTTCTATGACCTATACGTCTATATGTCTATCTTCTCCCCATCCATCAATCCAATTTTTTTTCCTTTTATGCATAAAAGAACACTTAACCCTTAGATGTTTCAGCATGACACCATTAACTAGAGTTCAATATTGGTCACCAAATTGTGTTTGTTTATTTTTTTTTATGTACAAAACTGAATTATTGGGTTTCCCTGGTGGCGCAGTGGTTGAGAGTCCGCCTGGCGATGCAGGGGACACGGGTTCGTGCCCCGGTCCGGGAAGATCCCACATGCCACGGAGTGGCTAGGCCCCTGAGCCATGGCTGCTGAGCCTGCACGTCCGGAGCCTGTGCTTCGCAACGGGAGAGGCCACAGCAGTGAGAGGCCCACGTACCGCAAAACAAAACAAAACAAAACAAAACAAAAAAACTGAATTATTTTATTTAATTGTTTACTGTCTTCCTCCCTGGCTGAATATAAGCTCCATGAGGGGAGCTTCATCCATGCTTATCTTGTTCACTGGTATATCCTTAACTCCTAAGTTGTTGCCTGGCTCATAGTAAGTGCTCAGTAAATGTGTCGAATGTTGAATGAATGGTGATACTGAGAAACCTGTGATGTTAGAATTTTAAAAGCCTGGATCACTGATTTGTTTGCCTTCTTCCCAACATGTACTTTGTGACCTAGATTAAAAGATATGTTGATTTATCTATTTAATAAATATTTATTGAACATCTGTACTACACCAGGCCTGAGCTAGGTTCTAGGGTAGAGTGGTGAGCTGCCTTAGCTAATGATGAATCCTGAGAAGAATGGGCTTTGGTTTGGGAGCTTGTGTGCAAAGAAAACGATGCTGGAAGTAATTCAGGCATGACCTCTGCTGCCTAGTAACAGAGTCACACCAGGTAATGAAGCATTCATCATTGACTTAATCAGTCGTTCATTCAAAAAATATTTCCTCAGTTCCTACTCTGCTCTGGACTCCTGGAAGTTGGAGGCACATAAAACATGGCTCAGTCCTCAAGGAGCATGTAGTCATAAGTGGAGACAGTGATGTGTGATAAGGACTCTAACTCTTCGTGGTCTGAGAGAGCAGAAGAAGGGTGCTCACCTCAGCCTTAGGGAGTCAGTGAACCCTTCAACTAGGAGGCGATGAGAGCTGAGACTTAAAGGCAGGAGGAAGTGATGGACATGCCAGACACATGCCAGCATGAGATAAGATGGAAAAACATGGCATTAAAAACCCCGGGTAGGTCATGAAGAAGAGATATCCGTGGAAGGGTGACCTGGAATGACAGGTATACTTGTGCGCTGCTTCCCCTGGAGGTAAGTGAAGCTTTTCAGCAGCAAACTGCCATAGTCACATCTTTGTTTCAAAGAATACCTTGTCAGGCAACACAAAGGATGGATTGGAGTTAGGAAGCAGTGAGAACGGGATGAAGGGGCAAGGCTGGAGGTGTGGAGACTACTCGGAAATCCACTGCAGAGTTTACGCGGGTGCAGTGATATTCGAGAGTCATTGATTTAGATAGCCAAGAATTGGAAACATCCTAAAGTGCTAGGGTGTATTAGACAGGATTTCAGTCAAACTGGCTTGGTCACAAGGGTTTGTTGGCTCTTGTCACTGGGAATTGTTAAAACCGGCTTTAGGCAGAGCTGGATTCAGGGCTTGGAGGATCTCTTTACTCTCTCCCTATCTCGGCTTTGCATGTCTCTGGATTGTCATCATTCTCAGGCAGGCTCTCCTCACATGGGCACGGAGATGACATTTGCAGCTTTAGACTTCTACCCTGCCAGCTTAGTAACCGTAGCAGCAAGATGTTGACTCCAAAAGTAGCACGCTTATCATGGAGCAACTGTGTTGGATGGTAAACCCATCTTTCAAGTGAGCCTTGGTCAAGTCGAGTCCTGTGGATCATGTGCCCATCCTTGGAGGCATGGGGAGTGGGGGAGATAAGGGGTCAGGACTGGCACCAGTTCAAGCCACCCGAATGGAACAGAATTGCATGGCTGGTGTGGGAAGTGCAGTTAGTTCCACTAAGTGATGCTGGCAGACCAGAATCATGGGTGTTCCATCTTGAAGGGGTGAGTCTAGGCACTGAGGTATTGTGCTGCTTTAACAAGTAGTGATGAGCTATGGTTATTACCCCAGAAAGATACCTGTAGCACTTGCTGTAAGAGAAAAAAGAAACTCACAAAAAATCCAATTTTGTAAGACCCAGCTTTGGTTTGAGGATTAAAAAGGATCCATGAGTCTAGAAAAAAGGAGCCTAATAGTGGTTATTTCTAGGTGGTAAAATGATGGGTGACATCATTCTTTCCTTATACTATCTTTCTCTATTGTCTGAAAAAAAGTTATACACTGAGAATGTGTTTCTATTATAACCAGGAAAACCATTTCTATTTAAAGAAAAACTTATCTATTGAAGTTCTGACAAGATTTGATGAGGTCAGAACTAGGAAAGGTGAACAGGAGAGAAGGAGGTGATGGCTTTTGAGAAGCTGACATCCCCTGGACTTGGTGAATTGGATGGCTGTGAGGCTGCAGAGGGAACCCAGCTGGCTCTGCAGTTTCTGCCCTTCCTTGGTGACTAGGTGGCATGGGTGTCCCCAACACTGCAGGGCCAGCCGTGGTTAAAGGCTGGAAGACATCTGTTAGAATGAATTTTGTACTTCTTAAGAGATGTTTAGAACTGACTGGTTGAAAACTGAGACCTAGGAGAATTTATGCTGTTGAAAGAAGGTTCAGTTTGACTTAATAAAAATTGTGAATTACATTTCAAACGAGGACATTATAACTGCTTGGTAGATATAGTGTATACCTAATTTATTAAGTAGTTGGTAAGCTCCATGAAGGCAGAAATTCATCTTTATGTTGTAGTTCCTCAATACCTAGCATATAAATGTGGTTCATAGAAAGAGTTCTCTAAAACGTTTGTCACTGAATGAACTATTCCATCTAAACTAACAGTAATTCTTAGAAGAAGTCATTGCAGGAGTCAGCTCAGGAAACTCACCAACCTGATTTGGTTTGTAATCATTTATAAATAGGTGCTTTCCAAGTACTTAAAATAATGCTTTTCTTAATAAGAAAAAAAAAGTCCTAAAATTCTTTAAAGATCATTACTAATGTTTAGGAAATCCCTTCCAGTTTGTACCACGTAGAAAAAATCAGCTTGCTTCCACATACATATAAGTTGCTCAAGAAGCTGAGGAAATTCTCTCCCGCTCTCCCTCCCTCCCTCCCTCCCTCCCTCTCTCTCTCTCTCTCTCTCTTTATTTATTTATTTGTCTTTTATGTGTACTTTAGTCTACCTTACAATATTATTTTCCTCCAAAGCATGTTTACCACTCTGGTTCACAGAGTCCAGAAATAAAATATTTGGACTCTGAAGCTGTATATTAAAGTGCTTTAAGGAGCTTGGGCTCTGGAAACAGCTGGTCTGGCTCTGAATCCCAACTTTGCCATTTCCTGGCATGTCAACTTGGGTAGTTTAAGTAACTCTCTCTTTTCTTATCTGTACAAACATGTTATAAGGTTGTCATGAAGATATAATGAAATGGTCACTCTAAAGCACTCAGATTGTCAGTTATTTAAAAAAAAATCACATTTGTTTACCGCCTGGGTTGGAGTGATTTCCAAAAGTACAAGATTTCCTGTGTCTCATTTATGATGGGATTTCTTTGATTTACCTTGAAATGTAAATACCTTCCCTTTGAATACCCTTCCCACAGCTGAAGTCTATGTTCCCATCTGAAGGCAAAGCAAAAGACAAAGCTTGGCCTGAGGGTAGATCTCCACAGAAAGGTCCTTTCAGATCCATCAGCCTGTACTTTCCGCTTTTGGTTTATTTTAAGCAGCTTTAGGAAGACTTGTGTTCAGACCAGGGCCCGTGATGGGGATGACACCAGGAAGGCACCCAGATGCTGGCCGGCTCCTTGGAAGCAATGCACACCTGCTCTGTGGTTACTTCCGAATCACCTGCCGGACAAGTCTCAGTTGAGCATCCCCTCATGTTATAGACAGTCAGTGTCCTGTGGGTCCAGTGTGGCCTGGGAAGAGACGTGGCTGGTCTGCCTGCTGCTCTTGAAATGTGGCAGTGCGTTTCTAAGTGCTACCTCTATTTTTCCTTAACTCTCACCTGAGCTTCTTAAATTGCTCCTGCAGGTTGTCGGTCCCCAAGTTTAATACTGCA
>NC_041215.1:41873031-41885630 GCF_002837175.3 Physeter macrocephalus | reverse complement strand
ATAACCTAGGTTATATAAAAAAAAAACCCACAACTTTTAAGTCCTTAAGTCTGTTGTGTTTTCTGTTTATCCAAATTTTAAGGTAATGTAAGCAATTTTTTTCTTTTGGAGTATGAATGTGTATATCTTTGTGTTAACACTGGATTCCTTGTATAAATAATATAATTGAAAATTTAGAGTTAGAACGTTATTTCTATTTGTAGAAAGTCATGTCAATTTATTTTTTTTTCCAGCCCTAAGAATGATCAGATAATTGGAGGAGCTATTTATAATGGGAACTGGATATATAAATCAAATTCTGTTGTTACAAATCCTTGTTTATCAAAAATTAATGTCAACTAAATATAGTTTTCAAGTTTCCAGGTGCTGGAAGCTATTTTCAGTGTGACATAAATCAGGACCACAGATGATTTTGGGTAGTCCCTTAGAGTCTCTTTGATTGGATGTTATTGGAAGTATACCAAAGAACTGAATCTAGGCTGGGGATGGGGGAAGGGATGGCTTTTCTTGGTGATAGTGGTGGTGATGGTGGTGGAGTGTATATGTGTGCCTGGGGGCTGTTTGTGTTGGTTGGCTGAGGCTGGAATTCGGGCTTGTTAGGTGTAATGTGTAAAGCTGAGTTGATTTCACAGCAACAAACATGAAAGCAGGTTAAGACTCTGACTTCCTTCTGAATGAAGAAGGCAACAGAAGAACGGAAGAAGACAGTGACATTTAGCAAAAGATTCTTCCTCTTTCCTCTGAAAGAGTGATGTCTTTATTTGAGAATAATATTTTTGCCTAGGTCTTTCTGACAGCACTCTTCCATCTTGCCCAGAAACACATGAGCTTATCATTTTTTCTTCTCCCCTAAGGTTCATAGCTGACCTTTCCAAGTACCAACACTGCCATCACCATCTTTAATTCATAAAACCTGTATCAGTTGTGTGAGCCCTTTGTTGTTCTCTTGTTCTGGAGAATAGTGAAAGAAGCTGATACATAGTCACTGACATTGCAGAAGTTAGTCTTACTGACTTTGCAGTATTTTGGGGTTGTGCATACACAAACACACCCCAATTAGAGGACAAAACGAACACAAGACAGAGTTGTAGACTGTGCAATATAGAGTAAAAATTTTATAGACATTCACGAGCAGCCTAAGATATCTCTTTGAGTGGAAGTACTGTTGCAAAGCTTTGCAGATAAGGGAGAGTTTGAGCTGGATCTGCAAGCTGGCTAAGATTTTGAAAGCTACTTGCATGAACTTCATACATTGAATAAATGGAAACAGGATTTACATTTAAGGTTTTGTAGCTCTTTGATTTTTAAAATTGAGTGTGTCTGCATCAGGATCTTCTTTATTTCAGCAAGATGAACGTCAAGTGTTGGTAAGGGTTCTGATTCCATAGTGGGAGGACCCAGACAAACAGGAATACCTAAAAGAACTCCTGGAAATTTGCTTCCTCTCTTATCTAGTATTTAGATAATATTTAGATAATAATTTAGATAAATATCAAGTATTTTTCCCATCTCATCTTTTATTACTCAAGAACTTCAGACTTGATATGTACAGTCTCCAGCACCACCCCCCAAAAAAAAGTTTTCACTTCAAAGCTGTCTTTCTTTAATCCCAAAGGCCTCCTTGGGCAATGTCCCCTTCCTGTAGCAACCACTCATCCCTGGACACATAAACTTTGCTTCTTCCCAATGGGCTGCTCCCTGGCTTTCTCCTTACCTTGCACTGAACTTGCCTGGAACTCTGTGAATACCTCCAAGCTCATAACCTGCAGTTTTGTCAGATAGTTATAGAAATCATTAGTGGTTACTAGTTGATCTGCAGTTCTGTGGCACAAGTTACTATTAAGTTAGTTTCTGTGTTCTAGTGAACAGAATGGAAGTTAAGTGAGATTCATTCCTTACAGTACTGGTTGTTTGCTATAACTTTTGCAAGAAGCAACCCTTCTCCAATCCTTTGGTTTATTACCTTTGGTTGATGCTGAAGAATGAAAAATTCCTAATCACTCCTCCTGTTTCCCTCACTTAGACCATCTTCCCTTCTCAGTACTTATTTAGAAGCTTATTTTGGCAAGCAGAACATCGCCTCCTTGGGCAATGTCCCCTTCCTGTAGCAACCACTCATCCCTGGACACATAAACTTTGCTTCTTCCCAATGGGCTGCTCCCTGGCTTTCTCCTTACCTTGCACTGAACTTGCCTGGAACTCTGTGAATACCTCCAAGCTCATAACCTGCAGTTTTGTCAGATAGTTATAGAAATCATTAGTGGTTACTAGTTGATCTGCAGTTCTGTGGCACAAGTTACTATTAAGTTAGTTTCTGTGTTCTAGTGAACAGAATGGAAGTTAAGTGAGATTCATTCCTTACAGTACTGGTTGTTTGCTATAACTTTTGCAAGAAGCAACCCTTCTCCAATCCTTTGGTTTATTACCTTTGCATGATGCTGAAGAATGAAAAATTCCTAATCACTCCTCCCGTTTCCCTCACTTAGACCATCTTCCCTTCTCAGTACTTATTTAGAAGCTTATTTTGACAGGCAGAACATCACATATTACAAATAGGCTGGGCAATCAGGGCTGCATTTTGCAAATTGAAGTCAAGTGATTTCTGTCAAAGGCTGCAGACAGGAGGAGTGAAATCACAGCCTTCCTTCTGCTGAGTGTCTTTCGGCTGATTATTTCCTGGGACTGGTGACTCTTCACTCTTCACATGTGCCAGATACATTTTAGAGCTAAGGATATTATTTAAACCCCTGTTTCAGCTTCAAGCCAAGCACTATAAATACACAATTAACTAGTCTACTGCAAATAAGGGACACCGAGATGCGGTCAGTGACCGAAAAAAACACTTTCCCAACAGATTGTGTTTAACTCCGAGATTGTAATTTCTAGAAGAAAGGTTAAACATCAGTTCTCTCTGTGCTTTTGTAACCAACCCAAATGAGGGAGCCCCTGTCATGGCCAGCCATGGTGAAACATGTAATATTAGAGGCCATGGAAGGCACTGTTATTTTGAGATGCATATGAACTCATTGGAGAGTACATCTTTTCCTCTGAAGGTGGTTACAAAGGCTTAATAAATGGAGATTAGCAAAGGAAAATAGTGTTCCTTCATCTGTGTTCCTAATCATAGAGGAAGCATACATTTTTGAAAGGAACTTAGCTTAATTTTTATTTGAGAACAAAATTACATATAATGCAAGACACAGATCTTAAGTATACCATCTGAGTTTTAATAAATGTGTACATCCGTAAAACCAGCATTGCAGGCGAGATACCGAACATATTCCTCACCGCAAATGTTCCCTCATGCCTCCTTCCATTTAATCTCCCTCCCCTACAGGCGACCATTGTTCTGATTTCTATCATCATAGATTAATTTTGCCTATTCTTGAGCATCATAAAAATGGAATCATACAGTATAAACATATTTTGTGTCTGGCTTCTTTCTCAGGATAATATTTTTGGATTCATCCATGGTATTGCATTTATCAGTTTGTTCTTTTTTAAATCACCAAATGATTTTCTATTTTATGAGTATAAACATAATATAAACATAAACATGATTATAAACATAATATCTATTTTCCTGATAATGGACATATGAGTAATTTCCAGTTTGGGACTATTACAAATACTGCTGGAAATACATGAGGCCATCATTTTTTCTAAATAGTAAACCCTATTGCCATAGTTGTTCATATTCTCTTATGCTCTGCATATCTATAGGATTTGTAGTGACAGTCCTCTTTTAATTCATAATGTTGCTCATTTAAATTTTCTCTTTTTGATCACTCTTGCTAGGAATTCTAAATTTTATTCATCTTTCCAAAGAACCAAATTTGGCTTTATTTATCTCTCAGTCAGGATTAAATCAGAAGCAGAACCACTGGGGGAATTTGTGTGTGGTGTGTGTGTGCGTGCGCGCTCACACAAGCATGTGCTTACATGCGTGCGTGTGTATTAAGGGATTTGTTGAAGGGTTTTGACCTTACACAGTTGTGGGAGCAGGTTTAACAGTTTCTGTAAGGTATTTGTGTTTGACACTGGAGCTTGAAATCCATAAGTCAGACAGCCAGGAAGGGAAGATGAATGTTAAGTAGAGGAGAATAATAACGTGCTGGAATCCACAAGTATGACCTGGAGCCCATGTTGACAGAGTGACACCCATTGTCTTTTTCTTTTTTCCTGCCTCTGACCTTGGGATGTGGATGTTCTGCAGAAGG
This sequence comes from Physeter macrocephalus, assembly GCF_002837175.3. NCBI lineage: Eukaryota > Metazoa > Chordata > Mammalia > Artiodactyla > Physeteridae > Physeter > Physeter macrocephalus. The sequence goes on along the minus strand of NC_041215.1, from coordinate 41,881,410 downwards.
TTGGGCCCTTTGTCTTGAAATGAAAGAGACTTGGTGGAAGCAAATCATTACTATTCCACCTCCTAGATACCCCCCAAAATTCTCTAAGTAGTAAGACTGACCACAGGAGTCTGTAAGAAAGGGATTACCAAACTATTTATGTAAAGCACCAGATAGTAAATATTTTAGCTTTGTGATGATCTCTGTTGCAGCTATTTAACTCTGAGGTTGTAGTGCAAAAGCAGCCATAGACAATACGTAAATGAATGGCATGGCTGTATTCCAGTAAAGTTTATTTACAGAAATAAGCAGTGGACCACATTTGACCTCTAAGCTGTAGTTTGCTGTCCCCTGTTCTAGAGATTTCAATATACCTTCTTAACTTACCACAGTCTTAGGGGTTAACATTACAAACTTCATGTTTAATTCTGTTAATCCTGCATGTTTATCCTGTGTACTGTTGTTAAATATCTTACATCTATGTATATTTTAAACCTCACTATACCCTACTATGATTTTTGCATTAGGCAGTCAATTGACAAAGAAATTAAGGGTAGGAAGAAACAATAGTGTTTCATATTTACCCACATATTAACATTTCTGATGATTTTCATTCTTTTCCGTAGTTCCAAGTTTCTATCTGATGGCATTTCCCTTTCAGTGCAAATAACTACTTTTGTTTATTTCTTGCCATGCAGGTCTGCAGGTGATGAATTTTCTCATTATTCATTTATCTTGAAATGGCTTTTAGATTGGAGAGAAAAATAGAGCAGAGTCTCAGTGACCTGTGGGACAACATCAGGTAGGCTAAACTCTGTATAAATGGATGCCTAGAGGTAGAAAAGAGAAAAAATAGGGAACAAATACTTGAAGAAATAATGGCTGAACACTTTCCAAATCTGGTGAAAAACATTAACTTCAGGTCCAATATCTCAATGAATTACAAGTAAGATAAATACAAAGACAATTACATTTCCTCTTCATCTTTGGCTTTTAGCATTTTGATGATGGTAAATGTAATTGTCTTTGTATTTATCTTACTTGTAATTCATTGAGATATTGGACCTGAAGTTAATGTTTTTCACCAGATTTGGAAAGTGTTCAGCCATTATTTCTTCAAGTATTTGTTCCCTATTTTTTCTCTTTTCTACCTCTAGGTATCCATTTATACAGAGTTTAGCCTACCTGATGTTGTCCCACAGGTCACTGAGACTCTGCTCTATTTTTCTCTCCAATCTTTATTGTCTCTGTTTTTCAGATTGAATAATTTTATTTTTTCAAGTTCATTGATCCTTTCTTTTGCCACCTTCAAACTGTCATTAATTCCATTTGTTGACTTTTCAGTTTATTTCCAGAATTTCTACTTAAAAAAAAGTGTCCATTTCTTTGTCTTCAGTCACATTTATAACAGCTACTTTAAATTCTTTGTCAATTCCAGTGTTTCATCATTTTGGGATATGTTTTTGTTGACTGCTTTTCTTGACTCTGGTCCACATTTTCCTGTTTTTCCACATGTCTAGTAATTGTCTGTTATATATTGGGCATTATAATATGTTGTTGAGTGTATGTATTCTGTTATCCTCTGAAGAGTTGATTTTTTGTTCTAGCAGGCAGTTAATTTACTAACTTACCACCTTGAGCCTAAGAAGTCTTGATTTTGTGGTTTGTTGGGTGTGTCTGTTTCAATTTTTGCCCTAGTCTTAGGAAGTCTTAAGTCCTGGGCCTGATGCAAGGCCTTTCTGTGATTTCAATGGAAAGCTTGAAATGTTGGCCAAACCCCTCTGATTGTTCAAGATTGAAACTGTCATTACCCCACAGTGAACAGCAGCTGAACCTCTGAACACCTTTAGAGCTTTCCTTGGAGTGTCCCCTACAAAGGCTTGGTTATGGAGTCATTCAAGGATTTTAAGGTAGTTTATATGCAGATTTGGGGGCTCCCCTTCTTTGGTTCCCTCTTTATGGGAGTACCCTACCTCAGTTTCTTGTCATCCTGATGGCCCAAAGTTCATCCTAAGACTGTAGTCTTTTGCTTACCTTCTAGTGATCTCCCACCACCCAGAGAGTCCCCTGAAGGGCAAAGCCATTTAATGTGGGTCTTATCCACTGTAGTTCCTTTCTTTTAAGTTTGAAACTCCTTCTCATTTTGCCCCTTTTCCTTACTCTTCATTGTCTTATAAGTATCAATATCTGTGGGAAGATTATTCCAATATAAGCTTCTCTGCCATTGCCAATATATATCAATAATTTCTCAGCTTTGCTTTATAAAGAATTCCAAGTTAAATTGATGACACAGTTCTTACACAAGGAAGAACTCTAAAGGAAAGCTCTAAAGGTGTTCAGAGGGTTCAGCTGCTGTTCACTGTGGGGTAGTGCAGTTCAGGAGTCTGCCCTGGCCAAGAAACAATCTGAGTTATTTCTTTTCACTGCTCTGACTTTCTCCTGCCTTTTGGTATATATGCCGGCTCTCTCTTGCTTTCAACACAATAACCACCATTTCTAGATTGGCAAAGAGAGTATATTTTTAATGAGGACTTACCCTCTCCTGGACACCAGGGCTAGAGAGTGAGTGGGTGAGTGCAATTTGCCCTGGATACTGGCATGGGTCTTCAGGTGAAGACCTCCAGGTGGTAGTCCCACCTCCAGAGGACCAGTGCTGTCGAAGAACTGATTCAAAAACCAACTTCCCATCTGAGAGCAGATTACTTCCTAAAGCAGATTCTTAGGCAAAACCTTTGTTTTTCATACTGGAAAGAGCTAGTGTTCACATATTTACTAACATTTTCTATTGAGTAGATGAATAGCATTCCAGGGTAAGACATACATTTAAGTATATGCACATTGCTCTCTCAACCTCACAAGCTGAGTATCATTGTCCAAATTTACATGGTCTTAAGCAGACATGTTTCCTTTCCACAGGAAGAAGAACCTGCTAAGGGCTGGGAGAGATAAAAGGAATTAAGTTATAAAACAACCTGGTTTTTGAGAGACATCGCTAGCCAAGGACGTATCTAGCAGGCATAACATGTATGTGTTATGCCAGTGGGCTTGCAGATTTCATGAAACTCTGGATAAATCAGATGGAACTAAAAATTAAGTAGCTCTCAGCCTTTCTTCAAACTTGTACCCAAGCGTTTGATGTACTTGGGGGTGTTCTCAATATTGTAGGCCTTAAGCTTCTTTTTTTGTTGTTGTGTTTTATTTTTACTCTGCTTCTTTTTGTAGTACCAAAAACTTATTATCAGGGTGTTATCTTAATTCTAAATTAACTTACAGTTTATTTTTCCATGCTAAAAATGGAGGAGGGAGACTATAACCAAGCAACCAAAACAAAATGAAAAACTCAGTTCATATGAGTGAGTGAAAACAAAAATTTATCTTGATCTCCCATTAAAAGAATAATCAAAGTACTTCCTCAGTGCCTGTAGATGTCTAGATGTGTAATCAGAATCCCTGTCCTTCACCAACAGCGACAAAAAAGTTTGTGACAGGTGATTCAAAACGGGGCATCATCCGCATGCCGCAATGAAGACCCAGTGCTGCCAACATTAAATAAATAAATAAATGTATGTATGTATGTATGTATATATGTTGTTGGGAATTCGCTGGCGGTCCAGTGATTAGGACTTGGCTTTTTCACTGCTGTGGCCCAGGTTCAATCCCTGGTCAGGGAATTAAGATCCTGCAAGCCGTGCAGCCAAAAAAAAAAAAAAAAAATGCAGAGGGCATTGTATGATGGGGAGAGAAAACACCTATTTCTGGCAGTTTGTACAATCAAAATAGCCTAGGGATATAGCCAGTCTTCTACAGTTACTAACTCTGCATTGCTTGATTTTCTTCTTTAGTTTCAACAAAGAAATACAAACAGATGTTCATAAACTGGGTATATATTTCTTTTTCTTTTAATTAATTAATTTTATTTATTTCTGGCTGTGTTGGGTCTTTGTTGCTGTATGCGGGCTTTCTCTAGTTGCAGCAAGCAGGGGCTACTCTTTGTTGCGGTGCGCTTGCTTCTCATTGCGGTGGCTTCTCTTGTTGTGGAGCACGGACTCTAGGCACGCCGGCTTCAATAGTTGTGGCACGCAGGCTCAATAGTTGTGGCTCGCAGGCTCTAGAGCACAGGCTCAGTAGTGGTGGCGCACGAGCTTTGTTGCTCCTTGGCATGTGGGATCTTCCCGAACCAGGGATCGAACCTGTGTCCCCTGCTTTGGAGATGGATTCTTAACCACTGTGCCACCAGGGAAGTCCCTCTTTCTTTTTCTTAACAAAATCCAAATTCCAAACACGTTGACAGTCTGATAAGAATAGTCAGAAATGTGTGAGCTGTGCTTAACCATGTTTTAGAAGAAAAATTGAACCACTTGTTGTTGGAGGGGAGGAGGGAGATGTATGTGCTCCAAGTTCCAGGGGACGTGACTGTTACAGTATGATAGCTGCAGTAAACTGCATGCGAAAAGAGGGAAGTTATGAAAGGCCCTCCCTTGTTTATTGGAAAAGGAGAATAGGTGTGAAAATCGCTTTAGGCTCCCAACTTGAGAATATGATGTCGTTTTGCAAGTATAATCTTGAATTTTTAATGTCCTCCATCTACTTCCCAGTATCTTTTCTTAAATCTAAATTGACAGCTGAGGATGCATTAAAATCTGTCAGTACTGTATCTTATTTGTTTTATTTGAATGTCTGTATCAATTTTTATTTACATTTTTATTGGTGTATAGTTGAGTTATAACTATATATTCTTCTTCAGATTCTTTCCCCTTATAGGTTATTACAAAATATTGAGTAGAGTTCCCAGTGCTATACAGCAGATCCTTGTTGGTTATCTGTTTTTTATACAATAGTGTGTATCTGTTAATCCCAAACTCCTAATTGTTCCCCCCCCTTCCCCTTCGGTAGCCATAAGTTTGTTTTCTATGTTTGTGAGTCTCTTTCTGTTTTGGAAATAAGTTCTTTTGTATCTTTTTTTCCTTTTTTTCTTTTTTTCTTTTTTTTTTTTTAGATTCTACGTATAAGTGATATCATATGATATTAATCTTTGTCTGGCTTACTTCACTTAGTATGATAATCTCTAGGTCAATCTTTCTTGCTGCAGATGGCATATATCTTATTTTTTAAAATATTAAAAACTTTAAAAAACTTTTGTTTCTAGAAATATGGTACCATTATAACCTTTTATTTTGTTTTTGATGCGTTAAACTAGCATTCTCCCAATTTAGGGACTGTTATGTCCATATAACTGGATATATAAGATAATAGCCACATGGAATGTTTTATGTCACTTACATTGTTACTTAAAATGCTGAAGAACATTTTGTTGTAGAAGAAATGATAACAGGAATTAAGTATGAACTTATATGAATAGAATAGGAATATATCAGTAGAATATATATGTATCAATAGAATATATCAATAGAATATGGGAGAATATAACTCCCATACAGATGAATACATGTAGATTTATGCCTGAAAAGAACTCTGATTCCCTAAATCATATTGCACACGCAGTTTTATCTTCCAATCCCAGAGCTATTAGAATATACAACAGATGCCTTTGTGCTATTCATTTAAAAAGATTTGAACTTTTTTCTTTCCGTAAATTCAAAGCATTTTAGTCACCGGCTGTATCTCACACCTTAGTCATTGGCTGTATCTCACACTCCGTCCAGTGCTGTGGCATAAAATGAATCAGAGATGGATAACACACACACACAGATATACGGACAGCAGGACAAGTATATTGAACAAATAGGCGAATTGAGTGAACGAGAGCTAGTGTGTAATATTTCAGTGTGACATAGGCATCTCTCTTTCTTACAGCTTTATCTCCCTCAGCGCTTCTTATTTGACTTTGAAGGCTGAGGGTGACATGAGGCAATAAATGAGTGCCAGGTGTGGTACCTGGCACAGAAAGGGTAATTCAGATGTTGGAAAGTTTTACTGACTCCATCTATTGCATGAAGAAACAGGCTCAGGAAGGTCCAGTAAGCTGCCCAGGTTGTCCCCTGGTAAGCAGCAGAGAGAGAATCCCAGTTGAGATCTCTTAGACACCCTGCCCTTTCCAGCACATAATCTTTTTTTGGGGGGGGAATGGGAAGAAGTAAAAATATATTTACTTTCTGATTACATGATCTTGTATATAAGAAATACATCCCCCGACACACAATTAGAACTAATAAATGAATTCAGAAACATTTCAGGAAACATGATCAATGTGAAAAATCAGTTATATTTCTATACACTAGTAATTAACAATCCAAAAATAAATTAATAACTTTACCTACAATAACATCAAAAAGAATAAAATACTTAGCAATAAATTTAAGCAAAGAAATCCAGCGCATAATGTGTACTCACCTTTTCTCCTGTTTCCACTACTGGGGTGGAATGTGGCCAGGTACTCAAATACCAGGGCAGGAGGGCTGCTTTCTCTTGGAGCATTTTACAGTGTCAATTCCAGGAGCGGGTCGCTTCATAATGAGCAGGCAGGTAGCATGGTGGCCGAGGAGGGAAGATGGCATTTCATGAGAGGATTCATCTAGTATTTGAAGCACGGACAAGACAGACGTTTTTCCTTTGTTTTATTGAGATAGAATCAACATACAGTGCTATGTCCATTTAAGGTGTACAGCATAATGGCTTGACTTACATATATTGTGAAATGATTGCCACAGTAAATTTAGTTAACATCCATCCATCATCTCAAATAGATATAAAAAAAGGGGCAGGGGTGAAAAGAATATTTTTTTTTCTTGTCATGAGAAGTTTTAGGATCTCCTTTAGCAACTTTGAGATAAACCATACAGCAGTGTTAACTACAGTCAGAAGACAGATTTTTATAATTTTGCAACTTTAGAGGCTTATGCTGTGCCATTTTGGAAATACATTTGAAAATTTGAAAAGGATTTACCTATTACCTGCCAAGTAGGCATCAGTGAGAGCTTAATTAAATGTAAAGGGATGAAAAAGGGTATTAGAAGCTGCTGTAAATCAAAGAAGGGGTTAAACATTCATAGTTATCTTTAGAGACCCCGTGTCAGAAAAATAACATGGGCTTCCTTACTGGTGAAAGACAGCTTTCTGCTCCTTGACAATTTACAACTTTAGGTATAAACTCTATTCAGCTATAAAGATTTGATGCATCAGTATCTTTGGAAGTCCACAGGGTCAAATTTTCATCCTCATAATGTAGCTGTCGCTCTCCTTTTCCTTGGCTTTCACGTTTTTCAGCAGATTGCTTCTCTCCTCAAAGACTCTGTTTCTTCCCCAGCGTCATAGCACCCAGCTCCCCGAGTGTATGCAGTGACCTTCATATTCCCGCAGTGGGTGATGGTGTTCTCTGTCTGGAATTTGCAGCTCTCCAGGGTGCGGTGTCAGCTAACCTTTCCAAGCTGTTTCCTCCTGCCCTGCTCTGAGTCTGCTGCTTTAGCCACATTGATCCTCTCCCCCTCCCACACCCGCTCAGACATTGATGTTTGATTGGTTGCTCTTACCCACTGGGGGTAGATTTCCTTTCTTAGTAGGACACTCAGGATTAAAAAAACATAGGATAAAAGATCTGTTTTCCATCTCTGGTCTCAAAAAAGATTCTGTACCTACTATTAACAATCATTACCCCGCTTTCAACCTCCCTTTCCCCCAGTCCGAAGCAGCCACTAACCTACTTTCTGTCTGTATGAATTTGCCTGTTCTGGACATTTCATATAATATGTGGTATTTTGTAATTGGCTCCTTTCACTTAGCTTAATTTCTTCAAGGTTTATCCATGTTGTGGGATGAATCAGTACTTCATTCCCAGTATGGCTGAATAATACCCCATTGTGTGGATGTATATTTTGTCTATCCATTCATCCACTGATGAACATTTGGATTGTTTCCAGTGTTCAACTTTTGGCTCTCATGAATAATGCTGCCATGATCTTTTGTGTGGGTCTAGGTTTTCATTTGTCTTGGGTATCTACCTAGGAGTGGAATTGCTGGGTCAAAGGGTAACTCTATGTTTAACTTGTTAAGGAACTGCTAGACTGTTTTCCAAAATAGCTGCATTATTTTCTATTCCTACCAGCAGTGCTTAAGGGTTCTCATTTCTCTATGTTCTTGCCAACACTTGTTATGACCTGAATTTCTGATTATAGCCATTTCAGTGGATGAAGTGATATATCATGGTGGTTTTCATTTACGTTTCCCTTATTGCTAATGATGATAAACTTTTTTTTTCATGTCACTGTCAGGTGTTTAACCCCAGCTGTTTTCTGCCCAATACACATATGTGTTCCTAGGTGTGTGATTACCATCCTTTTCTGCCTGAATATTCGAAGGGATGTGACATGCTTGTATCAGTAGCAGTACCTGGGGGCCTATCAGAATGGAGGGGGTGTGTGTGTGTGTGTGTGTGTGTGTGTGTGT
>NC_041215.1:41861630-41869443 GCF_002837175.3 Physeter macrocephalus | reverse complement strand
AAGTGATATCATATGATATTAATCTTTGTCTGGCTTACTTCACTTAGTATGATAATCTCTAGGTCAATCTTTCTTGCTGCAGATGGCATATATCTTATTTTTTTAAATATTAAAAACTTTAAAAAACTTTTGTTTCTAGAAATATGGTACCATTATAACTTTTTATTTTGTTTTTGATGCATTAAACTAGCATTCTCCCAATTTAGGGACTGTTATGTCCATATAACTGGATATATAAGATAATAGCCACATGGAATGTTTTATGTCACTTACATTGTTACTTAAAATGCTGAAGAACATTTTGTTGTAGAAGAAATGATAACAGGAATTAAGTATGAACTTATATGAATAGAATAGGAATATATCAGTAGAATATATATGTATCAATAGAATATATCAATAGAATATGGGAGAATATAACTCCCATACAGATGAATACATGTAGATTTATGCCTGAAAAGAACTCTGATTCCCTAAATCATATTGCACACGCAGTTTTATCTTCCAATCCCAGAGCTATTAGAATATACAACAGATGCCTTTGTGCTATTCATTTAAAAAGATTTGAACTTTTTTCTTTCCGTAAATTCAAAGCATTTTAGTCACCGGCTGTATCTCACACCTTAGTCATTGGCTGTATCTCACACTCCGTCCAGTGCTGTGGCATAAAATGAATCAGAGATGGATAACACACACACACAGATATACGGACAGCAGGACAAGTATATTGAACAAATAGGCGAATTGAGTGAACGAGAGCTAGTGTGTAATATTTCAGTGTGACATAGGCATCTCTCTTTCTTACAGCTTTATCTCCCTCAGCGCTTCTTATTTGACTTTGAAGGCTGAGGGTGACATGAGGCAATAAATGAGTGCCAGGTGTGGTACCTGGCACAGAAAGGGTAATTCAGATGTTGGAAAGTTTTACTGACTCCATCTATTGCATGAAGAAACAGGCTCAGGAAGGTCCAGTAAGCTGCCCAGGTTGTCCCCTGGTAAGCAGCAGAGAGAGAATCCCAGTTGAGATCTCTTAGACACCCTGCCCTTTCCAGCACGTAATCTTTTTTTGGGGGGGGAATGGGAAGAAGTAAAAATATATTTACTTTCTGATTACATGATCTTGTATATAAGAAATACATCCCCTGACACACAATTAGAACTAATAAATGAATTCAGAAACATTTCAGAAAACATGATCAATGTGAAAAATCAGTTATATTTCTATACACTAGTAACTAACAATCCAAAAATAAATTAATAACTTTACCTACAATAACATCAAAAAGAATAAAATACTTAGCAATAAATTTAAGCAAAGAAATCCAGCGCATAATGTGTACTCACCTTTTCTCCTGTTTCCACTACTGGGGTGGAATGTGGCCAGGTACTCAAATACCAGGGCAGGAGGGCTGCTTTCTCTTGGAGCATTTTACAGTGTCAATTCCAGGAGCGGGTCGCTTCATAATGAGCAGGCAGGTAGCATGGTGGCCGAGGAGGGAAGATGGCATTTCATGAGAGGATTCATCTAGTATTTGAAGCACGGACAAGACAGACGTTTTTCCTTTGTTTTATTGAGATAGAATCAACATACAGTGCTATGTCCATTTAAAGTGTACAGCATAATGGCTTGACTTACATATATTGTGAAATGATTGCCACAGTAAATTTAGTTAACATCCATCCATCATCTCAGATATAAAAAAAGGGGCAGGGGTGAAAAGAATGTTTTTTTTTCTTGTCATGAGAAGTTTTAGGATCTCCCTTAGCAACTTTGAGATAAACCATACAGCAGTGTTAACTACAGTCAGAAGACAGATTTTTATAATTTTGCAACTTTAGAGGCTTATGCTGTGCCATTTTGGAAATACATTTGAAAATTTGAAAAGGATTTACCTATTACCTGCCAAGTAGGCATCAGTGAGAGCTTAATTAAATGTAAAGGGATGAAAAAGGGTATTAGAAGCTGCTGTAAATCAAAGAAGGGGTTAAACATTCATAGTTATCTTTAGAGACCCCGTGTCAGAAAAATAACATGGGCTTCCTTACTGGTGAAAGACAGCTTTCTGCTCCTTGACAATTTACAACTTTAGGTATAAACTCTATTCAGCTATAAAGATTTGATGCATCAGTATCTTTGGAAGTCCACAGGGTCAAATTTTCATCCTCATAATGTAGCTGTCGCTCTCCTTTTCCTTGGCTTTCACGTTTTTCAGCAGATTGCTTCTCTCCTCAAAGACTCTGTTTCTTCCCCAGCGTCATAGCACCCAGCTCCCCGAGTGTATGCAGTGACCTTCATATTCCCGCAGTGGGTGATGGTGTTCTCTGTCTGGAATTTGCAGCTCTCCAGGGTGCGGTGTCAGCTAACCTTTCCAAGCTGTTTCCTCCTGCCCTGCTCTGAGTCTGCTGCTTTAGCCACATTGATCCTCTCCCCTCTCCCACACCCGCTCAGACATTGATGTTTGATTGGTTGCTCTTACCCACTGGGGGTAGATTTCCTTTCTTAGTAGGACACTCAGGATTAAAAAAACATAGGATAAAAGATCTGTTTTCCATCTCTGGTCTCAAAAAAGATTCTGTACCTACTATTAACAATCATTACCCCGCTTTCAACCTCCCTTTCCCCCAGTCCGAAGCAGCCACTAACCTACTTTCTGTCTGTATGAATTTGCCTGTTCTGGACATTTCATATAATATGTGGTATTTTGTAATTGGCTCCTTTCACTTAGCTTAATTTCTTCAAGGTTTATCCATGTTGTGGGATGAATCAGTACTTCATTCCCAGTATGGCTGAATAATACCCCATTGTGTGGATGTACATTTTGTCTATCCAGTCATCCACTGATGAACATTTGGATTGTTTCCAGTGTTCAACTTTTGGCTCTCATGAATAATGCTGCCATGAACTTTTGTGTGGGTCTAGGTTTTCATTTGTCTTGGGTATCTACCTAGGAGTGGAATTGCTGGGTCAAAGGGTAACTATGTTTAACTTGTTAAGGAACTGCTAGACTGTTTTCCAAAATAGCTGCATTATTTTCTATTCCTACCAGCAGTGCTTAAGGGTTCTCATTTCTCTATGTTCTTGCCAACACTTGTTATGACCTGAATTTCTGATTATAGCCATTTCAGTGGATGAAGTGATATATCATGGTGGTTTTCATTTACGTTTCCCTTATTGCTAATGATGATAAACTTTTTTTTTCATGTCACTGTCAGGTGTTTAACCCCAGCTGTTTTCTGCCCACTACACATATGTGTTCCTAGGTGTGTGATTACCATCCTTTTCTGCCTGAATATTCGAAGGGATGTGACATGCTTGTATCAGTAGCAGTACCTGGGGGCCTATCAGAATGGAGGGGGTGTGTGTGTGTGTGTGTGTGTGTGTGTGTGTGTGTGTTTCTGTATGTGTGTACACAACATTCTTACAGACCCTGTCCCTCCTACTGAGAATCCCTTTTAATTAATTTATTTTATTGAAGTATATATAGTTGATTTACAATGTTGTGTTTCCGGTGTACAGCACCGTGATTCAGTTTTTTACATATGTATATATATATATTCTTTTCCCTTATAGATTATTACAAAATATTGAGTATAGTTCCTTGTGCCATACAGTAGTTCCTTATTGGTTATCTGTTTTATGTATAGTAGTGTGTATATGGTAATCCCAATCTCCTAATTTATCCCTCCCCCGTTTTCCCCTTTGGTAACCGTAAGTTTTCTAAGTCTGTGAGTCTATTTCTGTTTTATAAATAAATGCATTTGTATCCTTTTTTAAAAAATTCCATATATAAGCGATATCATATCGATATGATATTTATCTTGTTCTATCTGGCTTTCTTCACTTAGTATGATAATTTCTAGGTCCATTCATGGCATTATTTCATTCTTTTTTATGGCTGAGGAATAGTCCATTGTCTACATATACCACATCATCTTTATTCTTTCATCTGTCGATGGACATTTAGGTTGCTTCCATGTCTTGGCTGTTGTAAATAGTGCTGCAATGAACATTGGGGTGCATGTATCTTTTTGAATTAGAGTTTTCTTTGGATAAAGGCCCAGAAGTGGGATTGTAGGACCATATGGTAGCTCTATTTTTAGTTTTCTGAGGAACCTCCATACTCTTCTCCATAGTGGCTGTATCAATTTACATTCCCACAAACAGTGTAGGAGGGGTCCTTTCTCTCCACACTGTCTCCAGAATTTATTATTTGTAGACATTTTAATGATGGCCATTCTGACCGGATTGAGGTGATACCTTATTGTACTGAGAATCTTAATCCTAGATCTTCTTTTTAATTCTGTTTTACCAATGAAAGGTAAAACGGTATTAATGTTAGCTTCAAAGCTTAATTAGGTAGAAATTCTGCAAAAATAAATAAACAAACGACCCAGGGTATAACAGAAGAAAGCATAAATAATCTAGGGTTATTTGGCTGTTATTGTGGTTTGAAATTTTTGACATTGATTATACTTGGCAATGTGTTTTCACAGTCCTCACAACTTCAGTTTTTTTACACATTAACGCCATCCTTGAAAAGCTGTGCACCACTGAACAACTGTTCATTGAATATGATTTTCCTATTGACTTCCATTATGCCTATAGTGTTTGCTTATGGGCAATACTGTAGCTCCAGGTTTTTAGCAAGTCCCTGAGGCCCTTGGAGTGCTTATTCAGAGCCAAGTAAAAACTGATCATTTTATTCTTCAGGGTTAACTCTTCGGATTTCTGGTGTAGAATGTGAATATGGCGATGATGGTGGTCATGTGCCTTTTAATACCAAGAGCCAGAGTAGTGGAAACAGTCTTGACCCAGAAGACAGAAGCCTGGGTTGAACGTGCAGAATGTGTTGTGCGTGAGAGGTAACTAGTGAATTTTATTAAACCACTGAATGCAGAAGGCAGTTCATCTCTCTAGGCCTTATTATGAATCAGGAAAAGTCAACAGCTTACTAATATGGCTTCAGAAGTCCTCTGCAGCTCTGAAATTCTTTGGTACAGTGATTGCATTTCTAGCTTCTTACATTAGAAAACAAAACCAAACCAACAAAATGCAAACAACTCTTTTCAAGGTGCCCGGTGTCCATCCGTGGGGGTCTGTGAGTGTGTCGTGCCCATTATCCATCACGACACCCCCAGCTCCTTCAGTGGGCAGAGAGCTGTTCTGAGAGATTTTTAAACTTCCTTTTTCATCTTCCGTTAAATAGCAATGGTGAAGAAATCGGGCACCCTTAACCTATCTGATGCCTGTTCAGTTCTAGATAAAAAAATCAATGGCACTGTGTTTTACAAGTTCTTAAAAAGAAGTGCCATTTCAAACACGTCGTCTCTGCTAATTAATATTCAGATACGTCGTCTTTGCTATAATTATTATTCAAACACGTCATCTTTGCGATAATTAATATTCAGACACGACGTTTTTGCTGTAATTAATATTCAGACACCTCACCTTTGCTATAATTAATATTCAGATACGTCATCTTTGCTATGATTAATATTCAGACACGTTGTCTTTGCTGGAATTAATATTCAGAAAAGTGAGCCTTGCCAAAGGAGGCTCTCTTGGGAGGGTCAACTTTCATTCTAAAATAACTATCTTGTGTGTAGGGCTCACAACACACCTCTCCCCCTCTCCACTGCCTCCCCCTTGGTTCCCACTACCCCCCACACACATCCACTCCCCTCCCCTCCCCTCCCCTCCATGTCCTCACTTTATCATCACCACCCTGGAGCATGTAGCCGAGTTTCCTTTTGTCACTGTGATGGAAACAAGACAGGGAGCTGTCCTGTGGGGTGTGCTGAAACTCCTCAGGGCCTGGGAGGTGATGGAGGGTCTCGCTCAGGTTACTTACTGGGGCTTGGATTCTGTGAGCAGCTCGGCCCCACGGCACTTCCTGTGTCTCCCTTTCACAGATCCCTTCCACCCCAGAGCCTCAAGTCATCGAACTACACTTTTGGAAGCCACTGTCTATTCAAACCCATCACTGTGTAACAAAATAATGAGAAAGTTCCTCATAAGATCGTGGAAATGCAGAGGAGCCCCTGTTGGATTAGCTGACACACTGCTGCTTGGAAGAGGAGTAAAAAATGCTGGTCTAGCAGGGGTCTCAGCTCAGTCTCATTCTCCCTGAGCCCAAGGGTCAGGCGGGGGATGGAGGGGAGGCAGGCAGAACATGTGTATGTTTATTCCGCCCAGCAGCGTTCACTGAGTGCCTGGTGATGGAGCAGAAAGCCTTAACGTTCCCACCTCCTAGGAGGGGAGGTGAACAGATGTGAACAAGAGAACAGGTTTGCTCACTGTGGTGGGAGGGCCAGGAGCCAGAGGGCAGCACTCAGCCCTGACTCAGCCCTGACTCAGCATGGGGATGGAGAAGGATCGGGGCTCTCTTCAGGTGGGGGCGCTCGAGCTAGGTCTTAAAGGAGGAGGGGCTTTAAATGGGTCGAGGAAACCGGGAGGGGTGACAGAAAGGGCACGCCGGACAGGGGAGTGCCTGCAGATGTCCTTTAAAAAGTCAGTTCAGCAGGTCTTTGCAGAAGCGAGGATCCTCATTTGGGGAGTCTCTAAGCATGGCCAACACTGGGGGTCTGTGCCTGTTTTTGTAAATAAAGTTTTATTGGAACACAGCCACAGCCATCCTCCCCATCTTGTCTGTGGCTGCTTTCTTGCTAAATCCCAGACAGAGGGTTACTTACTGGGGCTTGGATTCTGTGAGCAGCTCGGCCCCACGGCACTTCCTGTGTCTCCCTTTCACAGATCCCTTCCACCCCAGAGCCTCAAGTCATCGAACTACACTTTTGGAAGCCACTGTCTATTCAAACCCATCACTGTGTAACAAAATAATGAGAAAGTTCCTCATAAGATCGTGGAAATGCAGAGGAGCCCCTGTTGGATTAGCTGACACACTGCTGCTTGGAAGAGGAGTAAAAAATGCTGGTCTAGCAGGGGTCTCAGCTCAGTCTCATTCTCCCTGAGCCCAAGGGTCAGGCGGGGGATGGAGGGGAGGCAGGCAGAACATGCGCATGTTTATTCCGCCCAGCAGCGTTCACTGAGTGCCTGGTGATGGAGCAGAAAGCCTTAACGTTCCCACCTCCTAGGAGGGGAGGTGAACAGATGTGAACAAGAGAACAGGTTTGCTCACTGTGGTGGGAGGGCCAGGAGCCAGAGGGCAGCACTCAGCCCTGACTCAGCCCTGACTCAGCATGGGGATGGAGAAGGATCGGGGCTCTCTTCAGGTGGGGGCGCTCGAGCTAGGTCTTAAAGGAGGAGGGGCTTTAAATGGGTCGAGGAAACCGGGAGGGGTGACAGAAAGGGCACGCCGGACAGGGGAGTGCCTGCAGATGTCCTTTAAAAAGTCAGTTCAGCAGGTCTTTGCAGAAGCGAGGATCCTCATTTGGGGAGTCTCTAAGCATGGCCAACACTGGGGTCTGTGCCTGTTTTTGTAAATAAAGTTTTATTGGAACACAGCCACAGCCATCCTCCCCATCTTGTCTGTGGCTGCTTTCTTGCTAAATCCCAGACAGAGACCATGTGGCCTGCCCAGCCTAAAATATTTATTGTCCAGCCCTTTACGGAAAAAGTTTGCTCTTA
Source organism: Physeter macrocephalus (assembly GCF_002837175.3). Taxonomy (NCBI): domain Eukaryota; kingdom Metazoa; phylum Chordata; class Mammalia; order Artiodactyla; family Physeteridae; genus Physeter; species Physeter macrocephalus. Next base: position 41,861,855 of record NC_041215.1, on the reverse strand, counting down.
ACATAACATTTTTTTATTTCTTGAAACTCTTAAATGAAGAGGACCCACACTGCCAGCAACTAGGCTTTGCCTGCAACCTTCACGGACTTGCTGGTTTATTTTAACACTCGGCGATTTCTCTCCGTCCCGCACTGCCATACCTCCAACTCACCTTATTTCAATAACTTCTGGCTCTGAACATCTGGAACTAGAATAATACCTCTTTTGTGTAAAGAAAGGGGGGTA
>NC_041215.1:41848090-41861130 GCF_002837175.3 Physeter macrocephalus | reverse complement strand
CCCCTAACATAGCTATTAAATCCTTAGTATCATCCAATACCCAGTTAGTCTATACACTTGCTCAATTGTCACTTATTTTTTTCAAGAGCAGTTGGTTGAGTCAGAAGTCAAAGTGCACAAATTGTAATGCCTCATACATCTCTTCTTTAACCTACAGTGGTGCCCGATTATCCTTTTTGTGGGGGATAGAGGCTTGTAATTTATTTGTCAAAGAAATTGGGTTGTATTTCCAATAGAGTCGCTCACACTCTAGATTTTGCTGACTGTGTAACAGATTCCTCTGTCCCTTGTGTTTATGGTAAATTAGTAATCAGATCTGCAGCCATGATCAAATTTGTATTTGATTTTGGGGGCAACACTACTTCACAGGTGGTGCCGTGTACTTCCAGTGGTGAGAACAAAATCTGGGTGTTTCTGTTTTGTGATGTTAGCAGCTACTGATGATCACTAACTAGATGCAATAATCCATTGCAAATGGTGATATTCTATCATTCCTTCTGCATTTATTAGCTGTAATACTTCTATAAAGAGAAACTACCCCTCACGAAGGACAGCTTACATAGAAAAAACCTGGTAGATACTTGATTCTTTCCTTTTACTTAACAGTTTTCAAAATAACTAATTTGTTCTTTAGTGTACTCTAATGATGACCAATGAGGATTTTAAATATATATATATCATTATAAAATCATGAATATATTTGATGTGTTTCAATAACTGCAGTTACTATTCTTACTGATTGCCAAATTGTGCCATCTTGGACAATGGGAGACTATTAAAGTTGGCTTCTAAGTTCTTTGACAAAATCCTAGTAGTCTTTGATAGTTTCTTTGCTCTCTGACATGACAAGGAGTTCCAAGCTCATCTTGTACAACGTCTGTCTCAGGCCTTAATCAGCCATTTTTCCAAGAACCTTTTAGACCATTTAGTGAAAATGGTATTTAAAGATCAAAGTCTGGTGCCTAGCATACTCTAGATGATCATTGTTTATAGGCCTTTTCAGTGGACATAGCTAGAAAATTTATTTCTCCTCAAGGATAAAAATAATCATGAGTTCACACTGGTTTTTCCAATTCAAACCCAGGATTACAGCAGCTTTATCCATTTTTATAACATTATCCACCTCACATCTGTTACATCCTCTCTCCCACATTGAAAATTCCACTTCTCCGGGACACTAACATCATTGCTAATTTGCTTTATTCCAATACACATAATGGATTCGGAAGGAGAATATCAACACCACCACCTCTTACAGGATTAGAAAAATTGTTTTCAGATATTTTTGCAGTTTTTTTTATCATTTGTGATATCCCATCAGAAATGTTCAAAGTACTGTGCTCTGAAGTCACTAAGAATAGCCCTTCTCTGTGTGCTTAGAGTAAAAGTGGACACGCGGTCAGTTCATTTGCTTTATTTTTTCCTTAGGATTTTTTTTTTGTAATTAAATTGTTTTACACTTAAGTAAAATGATTCCAGGGTCAAATCTACAAAGCAAGATATATTCAGAGAAGTCTAGTTTCTATACTTGTTGCCTCCACACTACTTGCTCTGACTCCCCTTATTAGACCTTTTTTAATTGTGGTAAAACATACATAACATAAGCTTTACCATTTTAACCATTTTTAAGTGTACAGTTCAGTGGCATTAAGTACATTCACACTGCCGTGCAATCATTACCACCATCCATCTCCTTTATTTTTAATTGCATGCTTTGTTATTCCATTTAAAAAATCTGAGCAAGAAGCATATATGTATATCATATATACATTATATATGTGTATATATGTGTGTGTATATATATATATATATCTATAGGTACACATGTAGGTGTAGATACAGATATATAGATAAATTCCTTCTTCCTTTTAAAAATAATGTTCACTATTCTCCACCTACCATGTCTTCACATAACAATATATCCTGGAGATAACTGCAGAGGATTATATAGAAATTACTCTTTCTTTTCATAGCTCACCTGGATCTATGACCACATACTCTTTCCTGGAGGACTATTTGATGCCAGGATGTCTGGTCCTGCTGTCTCATAAACTCAAGGGATCTAAGCAAGACTGACTCATTAAACTGTGACTTGGGGTTCTGTAAGTGTATCTGTATTTTTGCCCCAAAGGTATCAAATTAGTCAAATTAGGAAAACCAAACTCATTTTTCATTGATTTTTAGATATGGGAACAGATTGTTTACTTTTCTTGTTTATTCTTCATCAGAATAGTTAATCTAAAGTCATGGTCACTTGATGTATAAGATCTTCATGCTCAGGGATATTACAGAGGTTTCCCAAGCATCTCTTCATGAACTTCACAACAAATAGGCTCACGTTTAATTTATAGTATCTCTCTCTCAGAAACATAAGCAGAAGCACCACCAAACACAACAGCAATGAAACTCACCAGTTAGTTGCCCAAATCCCAGAGGTGACAAATAGCAAGAATATGAAATTGTCATGATGATGTAAACAGGAAGTTCTTCAAGATTGTATTCAGGTAAAGAAGAGAGAATTAAATTTCCTGATGCCACTGAGACAGAGTCAGAGGGTTCAGAGCAAAATCTTACAAGCAGATATTCTGCTTAGCTTCACCCAAGAAACATGTGTGCCAGTTCCTGCTAAGTATAATTATTGTAACTGGGGAAAAGGACAGCCCAAAAAATGGCTGTACAGGAAGAGACTGCACAGATTCACCCTGAGGGAATATCATTTGAGATACGATATTTCTCTTAGTCTTGTCTCCACGAAAATCAAATTTTCAAGAAAACTGGCATCCAACTGAAGTGAATTAATCAGAAACTCACTTTCTTCCGCTTTCTCTTTTCAAGATTCTGCTTCTCTGCCAGGGACTTGATTGCCTGGATCCACACATCAGCCATTCGCCGGATCCGTAGTCTCATCCATCGGAATTCTTCATGCTTTTTCATCATACTGTAGAGAATATTAAAATCCATACGAATTTCTGCCTAGAAACAGAAATTTAATAAAAATGAGTAGAAGATAAGAAGTCCAAAAGCATAATGGTTTTCATGATGTGACATTTGAAAACTTGAAAGAGACAGTCAATTAAACACAGGGCTTCAAAAGTCTGGTCTGCTGAACAGCTTTGCTTGAAGGTCCCAGGACTGCAAATTGAGGCAAAGTCCTCTTGACTGCCATCTGCTATAAGGGACATCATTAAAACATCAGAAGCGGGGCTTCCCTGGTGACGCAGTGGTTGGGAATCTGTCTGCCAATGCAGGGGACACGGGTTCGAGTCCTGGTCTGGGAAGATCCCACATGCCGCGGAGCAACTAAGCCCGTGAGCCACAACTACTGAGCCTGCGCGTCTGGAGCCCATGCTCCGCAACAAGAGAGGCCATGATAGTGAGAGGCCCGTGCACCACGATAAAGAGTGGCCCCCGCTCACTGCAACTGGAGAAAGCCCTCGCACAGCAACGAAGACCCAGCACAGCGAAAAATAAATAAATTAATTAATTTAAAAAAAAATCAGAAGTGGAGAAAGGCAGCACAGACTTGCAAAGCCCTGAACCACGTCAAAAATGCATATTTTACAGTGAATGTGCTCAATACTCCTTGAAATTCTCTGCACCCGAATTTATTGGCCCCTTGATCTACTGCAAGGTAGCAGACTCCTGGGAAAACTGAAGTCAATTCTTAACAGGTTACCTGCCATTGTGTAGGCTGCCAAAAAGCCTCATTCTGTCCACAAAGTTAAGTAGGGAAATAAATGCTCATCCTCTAATTTTGTCCCAATCCAAACAAACAAATTTTATTATTTTCTAAGGAATTTAAAAGCCAGGAATACCATTTTCCTATAGTACCTGAATAAAATTTCAAATTCAAGCCAAAAGGGCTTCCCTGGTGGTGCAGTGGTTAAGAATCCACCTGCCAATGCAGGGGACACAGGTTCGAGCCCTGGTCCGGGAAGATCCCACATGCCGCGGAGCAACTAAGCCCGTGCGCCACAACTACTCAGCCGGCGCTCTAGAGACCACGAGCCACAACTACTGAGCCTGAGCTCTAGAGCCCGCGAGCCACAACTACTGAGCCCGCGTGCCTAGAGCCCGTGCTCCGCAACAAGAGAAGCCACCGCAATGAGAAGCCCGCGCACCACAACAAAGAGTCGCCCCCGCTCACTGCAACTAGAAGAAAGCCCACGAGCAGCAACAAAGACCCAACACAGTCAGAAATTTAAATTCAAGCCAAAATAACTTAAAGGTCAGGAAGACTATTTTTCTAAGATAGCTGGATGCAACCAGCAATTGAAATAACAGAGAAAAATAATAACACTAGTATTTTTTTCATCTAACATCTAAATAAAACATTCACTAAATCCATCTTTCAGCAGTTACCGTAGTTCATTCTAACACTCATCTGACCATGTCCTTGACTCAACAGTTTCCCAAGAATCCCATGGTCTAAGCGAAGCTCAGCAAACTCTGGCTCTTGGACCAAATCCCCCTCGCTGCGTTTTTCTACATAAAGTTTTATCAGAACACAGTCACGCCCACTCATTTACACATTGCTAGGGCTGCCCTGTGCCACAGGTCAGAACTGAGTAGTTGCAACAGAGATCTGGCCTGTAAAGATGAAAATATTTACTATCTGGCCTGTCACAGAAAAAAATTAGCTGATCCCTGGGGTGAAGAATAAAGACTTGAGCTTTTAATAGAAAACTTTTCACAGCCCCTACCTACCTTTCCCATTTCAGCTTCATTCCAGCTCATCCAAACCCCTATGGCCTTGTCCCACTGAACCAGGCTCTACTCTCTGAAAATGCCAGGCTCTTGTACAGGCACCTTTCCCCTGCCATCAGAGACATCTTTCTCTCCTTGACCTGGTATAAACTCATTCATCGCTTTAAATTCAACTCCAAGGTCATCTTCTCTTTACATGCTCTCCTGACCCATGCAGGCTGAGATCACCACTTCTTTATTAATTTCCATGGGCCTATGTTTCAGTGTTGACACAGTCATTATTTACAACCATCACTCTCATTATTAAATCACTGGGCGCCTCCACGTCTGGCACCAGGTCTTATTCGTATCAGTAGCCTATCACATAGGAACCCTCACAGAACTGCTCAATAAATAAACATATGCTAACTGGTTGACTGATTTGGTCACTCAGACTTCCACAAGGCTGGGGATAGAAGTTCTTCGGTTTACCATTATTTCAGATTACAGCTGGCAGAAGACTCCACATGCATCACTTGGCATCATACTCAAATCACAAGCCTAGTAAGAGGTTTCCAAAATCACTTACCAATGAATTACGATCAGCTTCTTCGTAGGGATTTTTTGCTCTCCAAGGTAAATGAGGACACCAATTTTCAACCTGAAAAATAGAAATCAGAGACACTAAGTACACTGGTGCATCTGTAAATGAATTAATGTCTGTGCAAAGCTCCAAGCACAGTTCCTGGTACACAGGAAGTGGGTTAAGTGGGTTATTACTATTATCGGTCAGACTCCCACACTTTTAGCTAGCAATCCAGAGGCAGGGCCCCTCTCAGATGAAACAATAATCAGCCAAAGTCCCAAGGAGCGTATCATGACACGTCACATCTATCCTTCAAAGACTTCACAGTGACTGATTTCTTAATCATTTAATCCTCGAACTTCTACACAGAAGGAGAGGGGGGTCTTGCAGCAGAAAGTGAAAAGACTTGAACACTGCTGCCAGGGAATGGGAATGCAAAGGTGCCTCTGTACTATTTAGCAAGAGGACAGGAATGACTCGTTATCTGCTGTGGTGTGACGGGCAAGGAAACATCAAGGCATCTGAGCCACAGAACTCCATCATGTATCTCCAAATTAGGAATGCAACTGAGAGTTTAAGGCTGACTGATCAAGGCCTCCCCTCATTTTCTGGCTGTTCACTTCACACTAACTCAAGGAACAGGGTGATAAAACCTATTGGAAAGAGAGATGAAAGAAAAAAAAAAATCCCTCAGCAATCTTGTGAGAGCCATTCTGGAAGATGGACCGTTCTGTCAACACACCGGAGTTTAGAGAGCTGTGGGAGGAGGAAAAAGAAAGGGGAAGTGCCAGATTTTACAGGAATGACTTCGACAAAGGTTACCAAAGAAAATTAGGCAAATTCACACTTTCTAGTAAATGAAAAATGCACTGAGCGATACTGATGTCTGACCTCTTTGCCAAAACTGGTCATAGAATTCCAAGATAGCATGTCACCCATTTATTAATATATGAGGTTATTAAAGATGGCTAATAAACAGGTGCTGAAAATAATGCTTCTGTGGCAAGGTGGACCTATAAAAATGAAGAGTGGGGGCTTCCCTGGTGGCGCAGTGGTTGAGAATCTGCCTGCTAATGCAGAGGACACGGGTTTGAGCCCTGGTCTGGGAGGATCCCACATGCCGCGGAGCAACTGGGCCCGTGAGCCACAACTACTGAGCCTGAGCATCTGGAGCCTGTGCTCCACAACAAGAGGGGCTGCGATAGTGAGAGGCCCGCGCACCGCGATGAAGAGTGGCCCCTGCTTGCCACAACTAGAGAAAGCCCTCGCACAGAAACGAAGACCTAACACAGCAAAAATAAATAAATTAATTAATAAACTCCTACCCCCAACATCTTCTTTTTTTTAAAAAAAATGAAGAGTGCAAGAGGGCGGGGGGCATCCTTGGAGGGTCACCGGAGAGGCAGGGGTATATGTGAGGTCAGAGCTCCTGGGTCAGCAATGCACAGTCACACAAGTTGGTTGGCCCTCCGGCTCCCGGTGAGTTTTCAAAGAAACAAAGTAGTTTCACTACTCTAGAAATACCTCTTAAAGCAAGGTGATTTTGACTAGGACCCGAAATAATTGGGCAATCTGCATAAAGCCCTCTGCCACTGCAAATGATCTGAAAGTAACAAGCAGAGGGCAAAAGCTTGGGGGAGGGTGGAATTCCTGGATAGGAAAAGGACACAATATTCTCTTCTTTTTGTGGAGTGAAATCAGACTTGACCATATTTGTGAATGACTTCAGAGACTCAAAAGGACTCCTCATAAGAAAAGTTGCAGTGGTTTTTACTCATAAAGAAAAGAAAATACTAACTTGCCTGGAATGCCTATGTCTAAATACTGAGCCCTTATACAGCAACATCACCATGAAAGGCAAAATCATCAAGGAAAAGCACACTATTGACACAAATGAGAAAAGTGAGGGAGAAGCAGCAGAAAAGAAGCGTCAGAGGGGATGAAGCCTCGGCTGGTCCCAGCAGCACTACACACGTGTGTGCCTTGTGTTCTCAGGCTGGACTGAATTATTTAAATTAAATTTTTGTAAATGGACTCAACAAGACAGTGCTTTAAAGCATATTTGTAACATGAAGGCTTCAAATGGATTGTAGACCTGATTGTGAGACCTTCCACTGCACAGAAAAAAGCATGAGGATGAGCAAGCAGGGTATAGATTTGTAGACAACCCCACACTAAATAAATAACAAAATGTACACAGAAGCATGTCAGGATAAAAAATGTCCTCATGAAGAGCATGAGATGAAACACAGCTAAGAATAAAGAAAATCAACCAAAAGGAGAGACGTTAGTGAGGTCAGATAAAGGAGAGTACATTCACTCCTCTGCCCTTAGAAGAATCTTCTGAAATTTACTCTCATGAAAATACAGTCCAAGGTGATCTTCTAAAATACCAAGACTTTAATTCCTCTTTGAAACTGATCTTTATTTCAGTTCTTCTTACTTTAAATCACTGGATAATACTGGGTAAGATTTCAAGGGCATTCCTGAAAGAATGGGTAATGGAGTCTGCGTATTTTAGCTTTTAGCAAGAAATCTTACCGTTACATATTCACTCATAATGGAGGAAAAACCAATTCTGAACATCTTGACACAGGAGTAGGGTGGGTTTTTAGGGTGGCTGTTTTTGTAAGCAGTGATAGGATAACTGGTTAACAAAATAATTAAATTATACATAAACCAATTACTCCACAGGGAGAGGGGGAAAAAAACCAAAAAACAAACACATTTCTTTCTGAAACCTAGGAGGATTACCAGGACTGGAAGAAAGCCAGCACCGCCAATAATTCCACGTACTGAAACAAATAGCCCTCAAATGAGCAACATTTTCCTAAATAAGAACATCGTTAATAACACTTAGGGAAAATCTTGCTCAGGGCTAATAATTCAACCTCCTCATCCCTAACTGTTTTGTCTGATCTACCTTGGCTCCTTCAGTGAGTCTAACCACCGGCACAGCATCCTGCCAAGAAAGCTGGACCCCAGAATGAGCCCACTGTCCTCATGCTCTGGAAACTCTCTCTTTCAACTCATTCTTACCATCTCTTTTCCTGGCTCTCAGAACCCTAGTGTCGTCCTACGTCTGCTTGTGGTCATCCTCCTTCATCTACTGCCTTGGCTATGCTTTTTTCCAGCTGTGACCTTGGTGCTCTCCTTGGGACAGGATCTGTGGCACTGGACCCTCCCAGTGTCTACCCTGACCTCTACCCGACTCCTGCAAGCTGGCCAGTCCTCCATCAAGCCCTCTGCCAGGGAAGGGACTGGACAGCCTTAAAATAGTCCACAAATCACCACAGTCAGTCTCAAAATTGAAAACCATCTGAGTTCACGGCAACACGAACACAACAATCGACAGAGAAGCAGAACCATGACTCTATTAACCATCGATGTGAAGGCAAAACTTCTACAGGGGCTTCCGGGGGCTTCCCTGGTGGCGCAGTGGTTGGGAATCCGCCTGCCGATGTGGGGGACACAGGTTCGAGCCCCGGTCTGGGAAGATCCCACATGCCGCAGAGCGGCTGGGCAGGCAACTATTAAAACATACGAAAAACAATGTGTGTAATAAAAGGCAATAAAAATAAATATTTGAGAGCCTACTGTAATAGGTAACTTGCACATTTCATTTAATCCTCGCAATATTTTGAAATTATAACCATTTTACAAACATGGAAGCAGGCTCAGAAGAGTGAAGTGACTAGGCTGGGAATTATGTTCAAGGTGATGCCTGCTAAGCATATGCTCTCTTATGCTGTGCTGGCTCCTGAAAAACCCTTCAACTTTTTGAGATTCTCACTGTTATAGCACCGTCTTCTATATTTATACTTTTAAGTCTGCAAAACTACTGAATAATAGAAGAATCTAAAATTATTCTCAGTCTACTTGTTAAAACAGGAGGTTGCAAGGAATATTTAAAAACTCTTCAAGTAATCAGAACATTCCACACCTAAAATTATGGTTATTCTAATTTACTGGTAATGATAGCTAGTGATCCAAGAATACACAGGAAATCATAATTGGCTCATTTTCTTTTCGTCACTATTTGTCAATCTCAAAGGAATGAAGGCAGAAAAAGACAAATTCTCATTGTGAACTCTGACTGCATATTATATTTACAGTGTGAACTTAGTGGAATGTCAAAAGAGGTTCTGGGGGCTTCCGGGGGCTTCCCTGGTGGCGCAGTGGTTGGGAATCCGCCTGCCGATGTGGGGGACACAGGTTCGAGCCCCGGTCTGGGAAGATCCCACATGCCGCAGAGCGGCTGGGCCCGTGAGCCACAACTACTGAGCCTGAGCTTACAGAGCATGTGCTCCGCAACGGGAGAGGCCCGCGCACCACGATGAAAAGTGGCCCCCGCTCGCCACAACTAGAGAAAGCCCTCACACAGAAACGAAGACCCAACACACCCAAAAATAAATCAATAAATCAATAAATTTATTAAAAAAAAAAACTTCTACAGGAACTAATCTTTTTAGTGCACTAGACCCAGGCTACAAAATGAAGAGGCAGCAGAAACAGAAAAGACCAGCCAGGCCAGACCTTTGGAACATTAAGGCATCTTCCACAGAGAGGGCACAATGAATCACTTTTCTTGAGCAAGGAGATCTAAAATTAACCAATTTTATTTTTGACATTCCTCCTCCCAATGATTTAAACTTCTTTGATCTGAAAAGGTTTTGCAGCTTCATCACATACAGCATAAATCAAATCAAAGTTCCTAAACAGTCCTCAGGTAGGTCATACTTACTTTCAAGTTCCGTAGGATGGACAATTCATTACATTTAAGAAAAAGGAAACTGCTTATAGAGATTCCTATAGCTCGAGTTGGAATTTAAAGGGGGAAAAGAAGTAATAAAATTATAGCAAAAAGGAGTAGGAGATTTAACGTATATATGTGTGTACTTTGGTGTAACTGGCCTAACTCTCTGTAGTAATGTTCTGTTCTTTTGAAAGAATAATAATCAGACTCCATTATGGCCTCTTCTCTCATGCTTAATGTGAAAGGTTTTGCTTTAATGGATCACTGACATAGAATTTCATGCTGTTTTTTTCCTAGAGTAAGTGCAATCAAAACTAACTGAGCGGGCTTCCCTGGTGGTGCAGTAGTTGAGAATCCGCCTGCCAATGCAGGGGACACGGGTTCGAGCCCTGGTCTGGGAAGATCCCACATGCTGCGGAGCAACTCGGCCCATGAGCCACAACTACTGAGCCTGCGCGTCTGGAGCCTGTGCTCCGCAACAAGAGAGGCCGCGACAGTGAGAAGGCCCGCGCACCGCGATGAAGAGTGGCCCCCGCTCGCCACAACTAGAGAAAGCCCTCGCACAGAAACGAAGACCCAACACACCCAAAAATAAAAATTAAAAAAAAAATAAATTAAAAAAAAAAGATCTGTTTAAAAAAAAAACTAAATGAGCAAAATGCATAAGAAAAGTCTGAGGTTATCTCTGGATATTGGTGTCATGGGTGCTTTGCATTTTCTTCTTTATGTGAATCTTCATATTATGACTTTTTTTTTTTTTACAATGAACATTTCTTAATCAAATAAGTTTTAAAGGCATTACATTATATAAGCATACAGTCATTTATTGAAGGTTTACAGTTCAGGGAAAAAAACAAATGAACTTGACTGCATCCCATCATTTAATCCCCTGAAGTGCCCTATGACGTGGGTACCATTGCCAGGTTACAAGTGAGGAAAGCAAGGCTTAAAGGGGCTGAGAACTTGCTGAGGTCCACTCACTAGTGAGCAGCAGGGCTGGGTGATGACTGAGATCCATCGGTTCCTGGACCAGGACATGTCAGAGCCACCTTAAAGGCCAAGCTCAGTGAAGGGCAAGGATAAGAGAGCTGCTGAATGTGGAATCCACCAAAATGAATTCTATGCCCAACTCCACAAACAACTAGGGGGATGGCCTTAAACCATTTGACTTTCAAGTTTTCTCATCTACAAAATGAAGGTGCTGGCTTGGGTGACCTCTTAATAATTCTGTTAGCTATAAGATATAAATTAAAAAAAAAAGATCTGTTTAAAAAAAAAACTAAATGAGCAAAATGCATAAGAAAAGTCTGAGGTTATCTCTGGATATTGGTGTCATGGGTGCTTTGCATTTTCTTCTTTATGTGAATCTTCATATTATGACTTTTTTTTTTTTTACAATGAACATTTCTTAATCAAATAAGTTTTAAAGGCATTACATTATATAAGCATACAGTCATTTATTGAAGGTTTACAGTTCAGGGAAAAAAACAAATGAACTTGACTGCATCCCATCATTTAATCCCCTGAAGTGCCCTATGACGTGGGTACCATTGCCAGGTTACAAGTGAGGAAAGCAAGGCTTAAAGGGGCTGAGAACTTGCTGAGGTCCACTCACTAGTGAGCAGCAGGGCTGGGTGATGACTGAGATCCATCGGTTCCTGGACCAGGACATGTCAGAGCCACCTTAAAGGCCAAGCTCAGTGAAGGGCAAGGATAAGAGAGCTGCTGAATGTGGAATCCACCAAAATGAATTCTATGCCCAACTCCACAAACAACTAGGGGGATGGCCTTAAACCATTTGACTTTCAAGTTTTCTCATCTACAAAATGAAAGTGCTGGCTTGGGTGACCTCTTAATAATTCTGTTAGCTATAAGATCTGAAAAAGATGGTTGGACATCATCCTGTCAGGCTAGTTGGTTACATACCAAAAGGATACCATTGACTATATCTATTCATTTGATCCACTGATTATACACACATATATACATCCACACATATTTGTTGAACTGATGACATATCAAATGTAGTTACTCATTAAGGGGCATGCTTTTAAAAAAGACTTCTTTACCCCACTCCACTCCCCTCCCTGGCCTACTCCTATGTCTAAAGTTTTGAACAGGAAATGCACATGGTAAAGGATGTCCACACATGTGAGTGGTTCTGCTATCTGGGCTCATCCTCTCCACCAAACACCTGATGTGATGAATATTTGGGCCAAATTGCTTATTAGGAAAGGTTGTGCCTGTGGGGTGAATAGGAGATGAAGAAGAAAAGCGACAGTATGCCAGGAGCCAAGCACTAGGAAAAGCACTTCACACACATCATGTCCTTCGGTCTCCACATAATCCTCTGGGCAAGGCTCATCATGACAGATAAAGACAGAGGTGCAGGGCAGCCCCACAGCTGGGGACGGAAGTGCTGTCTGTCCTGCACAGGGCCGTACACTTAGCAGAGAAGCCAGACATAAGGTTCCTGCAGTCCCAAGAGCACAGTCCAGCCTTTGATATTAGAGTATGATCGCCTAGACCTTCTCTACAAAATCCTTCAGAAAGGGTTTACTCTGCTCCTATTGCAGGGCAGTGCTGGAAGGGCCATGAAAGTGATGGTAACTCCCTGCCTGCAGCCCTCGCCCCTGATGTCTCTTCCGCGCAGCAGGGGTGATTGTTTCAAAGCCTAAAGTGGATTACATCCTACACTAACTCAGACCCTTCAGTGGCTTCTCCTCGCCCTCAGAATAAAACCCAGAATTTATCCTCAACCTTACGCCGCCTGCCTCACTACCCCCGTCCCCCAAAGAACTCCCTTCCAAGTCCAAACACAGGCCAGGCTCATTCTTACCTCGGGAGGGTTGCCAGGTTTGTGAGGGGAGGGGGAAAGATGCTCAGTTAAATTTGAATTTCAGACAAAGGATGATTTTTTTTTTTTTTTTGCGGTACGCGGGCCTCTCACTGTTGTGGCCTCTCCCGTTGCGGAGCACAGGCTCCGGACGCGCAGGCTCAGCGGCCATGGCT
>NC_041215.1:41826508-41847727 GCF_002837175.3 Physeter macrocephalus | reverse complement strand
GGGCGCGAACCCGCGTCCCCTGCATCGGCAGGCGGACTCTCAACTACTGCGCCACCAGGGAAGCCCCAAAGGATGATTTTTCTTCTTGGTATGTTGCATGCAGTATTTGTCATATACTCACAGTTAAAAATTAAATAAAACACTCTTTCCCTGAAATTCATTATCATTGGGCATCTTGTATTTTACCTGGTAACCCCATTCGTCAGCACTTCTGCATGTGCTCTCGCTACCTGAAACACTCTTCCTTCCAGAGTTCCCATGCCTGCCTGCCTCCCTCCCTCCCTCCCTGCCGCACTATGCTCCAACTTCTCCTCTGAAAAGCCTTCCCGGGCCTGCTTCCCTGGCCACTCTACCTCCTTACTCTGTTTTTCCTCGGCACACCTACCACATGTGGAAATTATCTGACCCACGGGTTGACTACTAATTGCTGTCCCATCCGAATGTAAGCTCCTTGAGGACAGAAACTTCAGCTGGCCTGTTTCCTCAGCCCGGAGTGGAGGCCCTGGCACACAGCAGGTCCTCAATCGTTACTTGTTACACAGTAAACAAAAAAAATCAAAGACACGACTTGAGTACTTAAGATATTCACGATAAGGATACTCTTTTCCATTTAAGTGACACTTATCTATTTTCACCGTTTCATTAGAACCTTTCAAAATACCCTGAGGGAAGCAGGGCAGGCTTTACCTTGACTTCAGTGGGGGAGAAACCAGTCTGAAAACTCAAGGGAATGTTCCAGGCCACACAGGTAGGAGCTGGATCCAGATAGGCAATCAGGCCCATGTATTTTCTTTTCTTTTTTCCATGTAAGGCATTTTATTTTAAATATAGCAGTTTGTACGTGTCAACCCCAAACTCCCAACCTATCCATATATTTTCTATAATATGTAATGCTGCCCCATACCACGGGAGGGGTGGCAGGAATATCACTGAGAGTATGGAACTGATCATGTGCAAGAGAGACCTGAGGGCTGGGGAGATCCGAGACAGGGCTACTCAGGATGTTAGGGAAGGGGCAGGACTTCAAGGGAAATTGCTGCACGTTTTCAACATACCACAAGCCAGTGGGGCTCTAATGACAGGATGTCAGAGTTTCAAAAACCCATCCCAAATCTCTGTGGGATGAGACCTGTCAATTTCCTTTACACAGGAGAGGCAGCAAACGAATTCCTCCATCGTGAATCACACAGACAATACAGAGAGATGCTTCTTCCATTGCACAGTGGAAGAACCGGCCTCACTGGGCCTGCATCCACACTGAGGACACAAGAGCCACAGTCACCCCATTTATAAAGGTAGTCACATTCCAGTGACCAAGGACAGAGTCCCTCTTTTGTGGTAACGTGCAATTTTGCCAGAAGCATAGATCCAGGCAAATAATGCAGAGTGACAATAAGAATAAAAGCTGGGCGAGAAAACTGTGCCTTCCAATATAACTGGCTCGTTCCATTCTAATAGTCTAACCTGATCCCCTGCATTCCCTTATAGATAAAATATTAGAGAGCATTATATTAAAATTGTTAATAAGTGCTCAACATGCCCTTGCTTCACGTCTCAAACTTAATGTTCCTGGCAGATTTTAATGTTACAAATTTTACAGTTACGTTTTCTTCAAGATTAGAAAGGTGATAGCTGGGGAAGTCACCCACTTAGAACAAAGAGACAAAAAAGCTATTGACTATTTTAAAAAATGCTTTAAATAGAGTTATTCATTCAACAAATATGTGTGCCAGGCACTATTATTCCTGTGAACAAAACAGACAAAAAAATCTCTCTGGAGATGACTTTCCACGTACTCACTCTTAACGTTGGATACTGATGGTCACCCCAGGACCTTTGCACTGAATTGTTCCCCCTGCCTGTTAAATACTTGTGCCAGACATCTGCACCTCTTACTCTCTCACCTCTAATTTGGTGCTCACATGTCCTCCTCTCATCTGCTCAGTAGGGCATATTCTGAACACGCTGTCTAAAGCTGACACCATCACTCCTCATGAGCATTCATGAGGCCCCTCTCAGTTTCATTTTTCTCCATAGCTCTATTGTAATTCAAAAGATATGTATTTTACTTTTTGTTGCCTGTCTCCTCCTACAAAACATAACTTTAAGAAATGTTTGTCTTTTTGTTCACTGTCATATCCCCAGCACTCAGAAAAAACCAATAGCAATGAATTCCTCTGGTACCCAGATGATGGTCTCTAAGTGTCATTTCCCACTAAAGAGAAACCAAGGGTACTTAGAGAAAAGGCTGATTCTAGGTCTAGGGCAGAAATTATATAAGATGAACCTGGAAGCTCTTGTCATACCAGACGAGATCAAAACTATTAAAAACTCCTAGGTTATGTCAAAAGGGCTCAGAAGACAATGTGAATTGGCCCCCACTGGTCAAAGAAGGTATAATATGAGAACTAGTAAGAAAATAATTGGAATGGATCAAACATATCAAATATGTTTCAATCAGTGAGTTCATAATGATGGTAAAAACCAACAAGCATACAAACAAGCAAGCAAACAAACTACTAGTCAGCAGTGGAAGATGCTAGGCAATCAGTAGAGAACTCAAGATTTCTCTTAGGAACTGTTCCGCAGGGTAACCAAATATCACATGAGGACTCATTTCTCTACGCAGGGTATTCCTGATATATTAAAAAGGAATCCCTGATGAATCCAGGCAGTGATTATCAATGGCTGCTAACACCCCCAAAAGAGAGAGAACCAGGCATTTATGTGCCTCTTAATAGACGTATTTAATACCACCCATGAAACAGTTTTGAAAGAAATATTAAGCCTGACTCATCAAACCTCAGCTCTACTATCAACTTACAGGAAGTACAAGGGGCAGGGAACCAGGTTATACAACAACACGGGTATATGATCGTCAAAATTCAGAGGACAACAAACTCTTCTAAGGCAGATAAAGTTTCTTCAGCGAAAAATCACAAGAGGAAAAAAATAAGAGATGAAAGGAAACCTAAATTAAAGAGACTTAAGAGACACCAACAACGGTAATTTATGGTCCTTGCTTGAAACTCTGTTCAAATAAATAAACTTTAATTTACAAGAAATGTGGATACTAACCTGATATTTGATGATGTTAAGGAATTCCATAATTTTTAAAATATGGAATAGTATTAGGAATTATATGTTTTAAAAGAGCCTCTTTTAAAGGTACGCAGTGAAACATTCACAGATGATGAGATCTTTGGGATTTGCTTCAAAATAATGAACTGGGAGAGGTGTCAATGAATGAGATTGGCCACGAATTGACAATTATTGAATGTGAGTCATGGGCACATGGGGGTTCCTTACACCCATCTCTTTTACATATCTTGAAATTTTCCATATTAAAAACAGTTTAAAACATAAAACTTTACAAATATTTTATTGGTATATAATAGAAATAAATGATCAGAGACAATATTTAAAAGTTTGTAAAAAACAAATTGGAGATGACTGCATCAAAGCCCCAGTCTGCCACATGTATTCCAAGCAGCAAAGAGGTGTTGGTTTGGGGTTTGGCAATTCCTGCCATTTACCCTTAAATTTTTGTTTAAGGTAGAGGTCAGAGTAAGAATCTCAATCTAAATGTTGTAGTATGTGAAAAAAAAAAAGAAATAGAAAGATATAAAACTAAATGTTGTAGTATATGAAACTACGGACAAAGAGGAGGTGTCACTAAGAGGATGAACTTGGGAGAAGGAAGAGGTTGGGGGAAATTGAGAGATCAATCAGGCTGATGACAAATGCTGTTCTGTAAACTTGGGATTGTTTAAAAAAAATCCTTTTTCTGCATATGTCTTAGAATTCAGGTAATAAGAGCCACAACAACACATAGATGAAAAAGATAAAAGTAAAGGCTGAATTCAAGAAGTGCAAAGAACACGATCATAAATCTCTGTCACCTCCGGTACCGCCAAAAAAATATTATCTCACAGAAAGAGAATTTCCTATGTCAAGGGCTAGACATTTGAAAGGTGTGGGGGGGTATTCTCAGGCAACAGTCTAGTGGCATTTTTAAAGTACTCCTTGACCCGTCCCAAATGTTAGTTATATTTTCTCATTCGGATTTCTTCCTGCAACCTAAACAGTCAATTCT
Organism: Physeter macrocephalus; assembly: GCF_002837175.3. Taxonomy (NCBI): domain Eukaryota; kingdom Metazoa; phylum Chordata; class Mammalia; order Artiodactyla; family Physeteridae; genus Physeter; species Physeter macrocephalus. Next base: position 41,843,631 of record NC_041215.1, on the reverse strand, counting down.
TTACTGTTGCCCACTTTGACACATTAGTTTGTGCGACACCATTTCCAAGGTATCTTTAGCAGCCAACACAGCCCATAAATCCAAATCACTGTACTGGTTATTAGGATTTCATTTCATGCTCACAGTCACAAACATTTAAGCTTTCAACCTTTGCTGCTGGACATTAATCTTGGCATTAATCAAGGGATTAAGTACGCTGAATTTAAACTCAAGGTTAATAGCACGCTCAGCCGATATTAGTTTTACTTATTGCCAAGGGCGAACAGAAAGAGGAAGAGACCTTTATGCCTGTTGTTTCTGAAATATAAGAAACAGATTCATGAGTAAGGCATGAAATTGCTTCTTTTGTTCCTTTATGAGGGAGTCACACACACAGGCAGGCGCGCACACACACACACATACACACTCACTCAACCAGTCCAAATTGGCATTAGAAGCAACACCTTGTATACATCCTAAGATCTAGCAATCAATCACTGAGCAATTTGATTATTTCAGAGCAAACTATACTTCCAGTGGCAACACAAGTGCTTAAAAAAAACAGTACAAACAAATTAAGAAGTCTGGCAGGGTATGATGGTTGCTAGTTGCTAGAATAATTGTGTAAATAGCAAAAATGTGTGGGAGTCAAATATATCAGCACCATCTATCAACATAATATCAACAGGGGTAAAGAAATTTATTCTCAATTTTGTAAAAGCTGATAGCAGTAAAAGGCTCTGCAGAGGGCTAAGTTAATAATACCTGAAACAATGACATTTAGAGTAATTACTTTATAGGGTCTTGTGCCTATAATGGGAGTAGTTAGTTACATGGCTCACAAAAACAGACACAGAAAATGCACTGCTCGATGATCTGGAAATGCAAGGCTGCTTAACGCATCATTCTTTCAACCCTCACCACTTGCGATGGCTAAGTACCTGGTTTCCATGAGTTATATGTTCAGGAGGATTGGCGCCGTTTCTTTTTTTTTGGGGGGGGGGGATAAAGTATTAAAATTATGAGTATTCAAAACTAGCAATGAAGACTGATTAATGGAAACCAGCTAACTTAGAGCCATATTTCAAACACAGGTGGATTTGAGCATAGAACTGAATGCAAAGGCAATGGTGACAAACGACTTCCCTTGAGTTCAGCTTTCGTTTGACATGAAAGGGCAACTGGAATGGTCGATGCAGAAGCACTAAGCAACTTAACCTCTCGGAGCCTCTAGGACGCGGCTCTCTACTACTCAGAGCTGGGGAGAGGTTGAAATGACGCTGTGTATTTGAGGTGCCAGGCACACAGTGCAGCTCAGCCATGTTTCATTCTTATTGTCTGCCACTCAACAAGGGCAATGATGAGACTTTTAGCATCACACCCAGTCCCTAATACAGCATCAGACATATGACAAGCATCCGTGGGGATAATGGAAGGGGAAACACTGATGGCTTTACCTCCTGGGGTTTCCCATAAAAGGCTGGGAGACTACAAGTTGGTGAAGGTAAAAGCAGAAGTTTATACTCCCATAATTCAGCAGAGTTGGCACACTGAGACAACTGGAGGAAAGAAAAATGCAGGAAGAGCACTATCTCCTAAGATTGGTCTGAATCTAAATGCCTCAGTTCAACCGGTGACTGACTATACAGGAGACATTTTACTTCATGTCCTCTTTTATATCTGTCAAAGCTCTGCAGTTAAACATAGATGGAAACAAGAACTGGCTCTTCAGTGAGGATTAAGAAAAGAAAGTCACCAGTACATCCACTGATCAAGTAAACAAATCAAATGAAGATGTCTCTCTCAATCATTTTTACCAATTGCAAGAGTAACCTGGCATACGATACAGGTTAAATGAAGTAACAAAAGATGGAAAGTTTCAAGAAAGCAAGAGAAAAAAAAAAACTAGACAAAATACGTCACCACAAAGCCATAGATGTTGTCCAGGATTTACAGAATACTAGAACACAATTAACTGGCTTTAGGAAACATCTCTAATAATTTCACGTAGGCAACGGCAGAGGGGCACTGCTGTTCCATGCATCCGAATCACGATTTAACTGTGAACAAGTTGCACATCCTGAGAAAGGAAGTCAAGGGGAACAACTGAATTTCTATGTTACCAGAAGCCTAGGGATCTAAAATTAAATGAGATTGGTGAATGAGAACCTGAAATTGATTCCAATTCTAAGACAGAATCAAGGTCCCACATAAAATGTCACAGGCTAAGTGACACCCCACAACTGTACTCAAATAATGGCAATATCAAAAACCTATCATGTATAGACACAGAAAACAAAAGGGGAAAGGTGAGGGGGAGGAATAAATAAGGAATTTGGGATTAACATATTCATACTACTATATATGAAACAGATAATCAACAAGGACCTACTGTATAGCACAGGGAACTATACTGAATATTTTGTAATAACCTACATGGGAAAAGAATCTGGAAAAGAATATATAACTATACACAACTGAATCATTTCGCTGTACACCTGAAACTAACACAACATTGTAAATCAACTTTACTTCAATCAAAATAAATAACCACTCCCCCCAGAGAAGTAAAAAAACAAACAAACTAAAAAACCTATCATAAAAGTGTCAGTTCTACAAATCGAGTTCATTTATTTGCCAGGTTCTACTCTAAGCATGCTCCCATAGAGGTTCAGGAATTCTCATGGTAGTATCCTTTAAAAGCAAAATTAAAACATATGATAAAGGAAGAACCTGAGGCACAAAGAGGGCAACTTTTCCAAGAGCATAGTGTTTAGAAAGCATTAGAAACAGAAGCTGAAGTCAGCTATGAGGCTCTAAGGCCTCATTAAATTGGCCATGTTGGTTAAATTTTCCTCTCTTATAGGATCCCTATTAAGATGCTTTGATAAAATGGAAAATTTTTTTTAAAGGCCAGAGTTTCAAGGTAATTTTCAGATTAAAACTTTGAAAAAGAAGTTCCTAGTTCTTTCCCAGGACCCCTTCCTGGCTTAATTACCTGTATCCATGCTTCCTCTTCCATTAGACTTGAAAGATAATGAATGCATAGCATGGTGCCAAGCAAATGAGTCCTCAGTAATTGTTGACAATCGATGAATACAACAGATGTTCAGTAAGTGCTCACTGAACTGAGTTCAGTGGAGCAAAAAGAAAAGTCTGATCATTTGCATAAGAAGAGCGTAGAATAGGCAAATGAAGCACCCTTCCACATCCGGAAAGGAGAAAAAATAGTTAAAGGTTCTGCAATGAAACACCCAGGCTCCAATATTAAGTCTACATGATCCATCACATCTTTATGCAGCCCCATCTATCTCACACTCCTCTCAGTTTACCTGCACCAGAAACTCCCTTTTCTCTCATCTTAACTAGGTCCTTCCTTCCCTGTCAGTAGGGGTAGGGTGGCAGTTTCAAAGGAAGGGGACCAGGTCCTATATAATTACAGCCCTCTCCACCTGGACCATTCTCCCACACCTCCCCAGCTCTGGCTTGGGAGATGAAGACCCAGGCTAGAGTGAGCACGTCAAATCCTCTTCCTCTCCCTTTACCTCGGCAGTCCTACCCCCACCCCTTCCCACCATATGCTGGAAGGCATGAAACTAGCTCAGCTTGTCCATCAGGGAGCCCGGTAAGACTCTGGCTAAATTCTATGAAATGGAAATGGGAAGAAAACTTTTGAAAATTGAACTAAATGAGGAACTTTTTCCTCAGGGCAGGAAAGGTGCCTCTAACTGACTTCTCAGGAGAGTGAAGATTCACCCGTAGCCCCAGGCCGTACTCCTCTGGAGGAGAAAATGAGGCCGGCCCCAGGCCACCCAAGCTCCAAACACACTCAAATACAAGCTACAAAGTCAACTGCCCAGCAGCCTCCTAATGAGGAACATCACACACCCAAATCTCAGTGCTTTTCATTTCCAAGAGGCATTTTAACTGTCATTAACTCTGACGGTTCCCATGATGGCCCTGTGGTGGCCATGGAGCAACCTTGGCAAAAAAAGTCTGACTGGATCTTACAGAAGAAAGAGAAGTAAGAGTGCAGAAGAGGGACAAACCCCACAGATTGCAGGGCCACATGCCCTATAGCAATACTGGCTTGGCCTCCATCCCAAAAACTGTCCCTGTCACCTTATACCAGAGAGAAGAGGTACCTGAATCCCGCAAGGGAAACTATGGCAAAAACATTTCATTTAGTTTCAAAATGGAGGCATTCTCCTTTCTGCATGGCATCACCAGGGAGCTGTTATTAAACTACTGGTTAAACAGCAAGAGTACCAAAACCAGGGGGCCCGAATCAAAAAAAAAAGGCAGTCAAGAGCCTGCCAAGTGCACATCCTCAGAAATTAGCCAGCGTCCATTTCACAAGCCCCTAGGGCTGCTGCCCCTGCCCATAATGGGGGTGGGGAGGTGGGGAGCCCGTGAGTTTTCTTTCCCTACTCAGTTCTCTCCCAGTACTTGGCGCTGGATAAAGTCTTAACCCCACCCTATCCCCTCAACCTTTCTAAAGGTGAAATGGAGATTGCTAAAGCATGAAATAAATTCCATGTGGTCTGTAAAACACCCTGTAGCCCTTAAAAAAAAAAAAGGGAAAAAAGCTGCTATTTAAATTCAAGGGTACAAATGAAGTTCAGATAAAAAGGGGAAAAAAAGGTAAAAGTAAATAATTCAGCCCGTAAGTAAATACCTAACTCAGCCAATAAGCATATGAAAATATGCTCAACATCACTAATCATTAAGGAAATGCAAACCACAACCAGAGTGAGATACCCCCTCAAACCCATTCAGATGGCCACTAAAAAAAAAAACAAACCCAGAAAATAACAAGTGCTGGCGAGGATGTGGAGAAGTTAGAACCCTTGTGCACTGCTGGTGGGAATGTAAAATGGTGCAGCCTCTGTGGAAAACAGTTTGGTGGTTCCTCAAAAAATTAAAAATGTAATTACCATATAATCCAGCAACTCTGCTTCTGGATCTATACCCAAAAGAATTGAAAGCAGAGTCTCAAAGAATTATGTGTACACTACGTTCATAACAGCATTATTCACAAGAGCTGAAAGGTGGAAGCAATCCAAGGGTCCATTTGACAGATGAATGGGTAACAAAATGTGGTCTATACACACAATGGAACATATTATTAAGCCTTACAAAGGAAGGACATACACATGTACAACATGGATGAACCCTGAGTACACTATGCAAAGTGAAATCAGTCCATCACAAAAAGACAAATACTGTACACTGCACTTATACGAGTACTTGGAGTAGTCAGAGTCAGAGGCAGAAAGTAGAAGGGTGTCTGCCGGGGCTGGGAGAAGGGAGGGAACGTGGAGTTACTGTTTAACGGGAACAGAGTCTCAGGTTGGCAAGATGAAGCATTCTGGAGATGGATGGATGGTGGTGATGGTCGCAGTGTGAATGGACTTAATGCCACTGAACTTTACACTTCATGGTTAAGAAGTTTTACTACATTTTTTTGTTAGGTGTATTTTACTACTTTTTTTTTTAAATTGGGAAAAAATTAAATAGTGAACTCAGACTATTCCTCCCTCAAGGGAAAAAAAAAAAAAAGTCAAGCTACTTGGGGACAGAGGAGAGTAATGCAGAAGGAAATCATAGGCCCTTCATGTGAAAACAATACCCGTTTTTCGGCCTTTCAAATTCCAGGCTTAGCTACAGAACAGACCATCCGCCCCCAGCCCACAAAGCCACAAGAAGCTCCTCACCTCACTGAGGTAAATAAAAAAAGAGCAGGTGGACCCGTCCACTCCGTATTCTGCGTAGCAGGGATCCGAGCGCCACATATCTTTCATCCACTGAAACAACCAGAGAAGGTGAGAACACTAATGAGCAGCCTGATCTCTGCAGCCAGGCACACTGGCCAACAGAGAAGGCGAGGGCACAGAGAGGGAGGGGCATGGCTCAAGCTGTGGCCTGAAGCTCAGGATCCCTGAGCTGAGGTCAGGAGACAGATGCTCAGCTCTTGGACGATCGCGGCTTGAGCTGGGCCTTAGCAGAGGCCTTTGGAGTGGACAGAGGCCATGAGACACACCCTGCAGTGCAGCCCGGGAGAAGCAACGGCAAGGAGCGTTTCATCAAGAGCAAGTGCCTAATGAACCCCGGCATCAGAGTCCCCTCCCCGGAGAACGACAGTTTCACAAGCCTCAGCACAGTGCCTGGAAGAGAGTGCACGGACGAGGGCAGGAGCTCAGCGTGTGGTGAGTCCCAAATGGAGGCTAGGTAAATGCTCTGTGGTTTGGTCTCACCATCCTACGTGACACTTGAATAGTAACTCTTCTCTGCAAACTACTGAGAAGGGGAGTGGTCTTCCCCAAGGGCTGGCCGTATAAATGGGATGGAAAAAAAAATGTTAAGAGTCAAAGTGGCCAAGAGTGTCTGGGTACTCGACTGCACATGCAAATGTGACATTTAAATCTCAATCTGGAGACCTCACAGCAGAGGCCTGGAGCAGAGGGAAGGTGGATACTAAATAATGGCAGCCCCTTGTCTTTGGCCCTTGAAGGATCACCTGCTGGAGAATGGGAAGGGGGTGGTAGTGACAGCTTCAAAGCCACCGCAGGTGCCTGCAATGGCCCAGCCCTTTCAGTCTGACCACTTAGTCACTGTTTACTAACCCCACAGAGCTGGCATAAGCAGGGAAGGGTTATCATGGCCACAGCCCCTAAATGGCAAGACTGAGGCGCCCCTTAAATGACTCCCTTGAAGGGCTCGCTTGTCCATCTGTATCGCTGGGGAGAAGAAGGGAGGGGAGGGGAAGCAAGGGGCTGTTCGTGCAGATTGAGGAGGACGGGGATGAATGGACATCCCTCTGCCTTACCTTGATTTTCCCCTCGCAGTGGGGGTAGCCATCCATAGGAGGCAGTATGCATTTTTCTTGAGCTCCATTAATGATATCTGAAAAGGAGGAAAAAGAACAAAGGATACTATCAAGTTTATTGCAAGTGAGGGTCAGAGAGAGAAAAGGAAAAGAGAAGTCTATCCTGGGAGCCCCTCCAGCTGACGACAGTTCTGACTGGTCTGCAGGGAGGACCTGACCCAACCAGAGCCCACCTCCAGGTTGGCCAGAGACCTGTGACATGCATGGCCCAGCCGCAAAGGGTGAGCCGGGCCAACCAGAGTGCTTGCCTGAAAATCTTCAACTGGGAAACTGAGAAACCATATGAGTGGGGGGCAGGAAATGAAGCCATGAGATTAGGAGGGTCACAGGGCCGGCGAGGCCAGGTTAGGCTATGAGGACAAACTGAGGCCATGGGCAGCTTCATGAACACGTGTGCTTATCACTTATGGAATCTAAAAAAGTGGTACAAATGAACTTATTTCCAAAACAGAAACAGACTCACAGACATAGAAGACAAACCTATGGCTACCAAAGGGGAAGTGGGGGGGGGGATCAATTAGGAGTCTGGGATTAATAGATACACAGTGCTATATATAAAACAGATAAACGATAAGGAAACCCTGTAATAACCTATAATGGAAAAGAATCTGAAAAAAATATATATGAATCGCTTTGCTGTACACCTGGAACTAACACAACACTGTAAATCAGCTATATTTCAATAAAACAAAACAGACGTGCGCTTGAGCTGAGGCAGCCCACAGGAGAGAGAAAGGCGAAGAGAACCATGTGCAGAGGAGCAGAAAGCCACAAGATGCATCTGCAAGGTGCAGCTTCTTACAGACCCGGTTCTTAAATTTCCACCAAGTTCTCCTTATTCTTCCAATATTTCCTCCCAATAAACTCCCTTTGTATTAGCAAGCTAGAGTAGATTCCTATTCCTTGTAACTACAGAGTCAAAACTAAAAAGAATTCCTCCCAGAAGCTTTAGTGATGGACAACAGACAAACCAGTAAACAACTGAACAGCAGTGTAAAAGGCCTTATGTTAGGGCGGGGCAAGGGAAGGACACCTGGCTTCTCTGGATCCAGTGACATCTCAGCTGAGATGTGAAGATGAAAGAGTGAGCCAGGTAGAGGGACAAGGTAGAGATGGTGTTCAGGGAAACATCCAAATGCAGGACCTGGTCTGACTGGAGTGAATTAGTACGAGGTACTGAGAGGCAGGGCCCAACCAGAAAGGCCTGAAGCACCAAAACAGACTCTGGTCTTTGTACTAGGGCCTGGGTGGCGGAGCACTGAAAAGTTTTAAGGAGAAGATAGTTACGATCAGTTTTTTGTTTAGGAACGATCATTTCCGCTGGAAAGGCCGACAACCCTAAACCTACATGCTTCTGTTTTTGGACCAACTATATTTTCTGGACATGCTTGGAAAATGTCCCAATTACTCACTGCTGACAGTTTCCTATACCAAGTACTAATCGGAAATTAGATCCCAAACTACAATATCAACCTAAGGATAACTGGAGTGTAAAATCAATATCCTCCTTATCATAGGTCGGAGGCAGTGTCAGTTAGTTGTTAACATGGAAGACACTTAGTTTGTTGGAGGCTTTGTTTCCCCATCTGTAAAATCGGAATAACTGCACCTCTATTTCATCCAGGTCTTATTAAATAAGTTAACGTTTGTAAAAAGCCTGCTCTGGCACTCCCATCACATGATACCACAGACCATGGCAGGTGCTTAAAAGTTGGCATTTGCTATATAATTCCACACAACTTTCACTCACTATACCCAGGAAAGCAATATTTCAAATGCACATGCTTCTGGAAATGCATTCTCTTTGTTTTTAAGATAAATGCAAGCTTGAATGGTGGCTCTCCCTAAAGCTCACCTTCTCTCTCATGTGTACGGGGACAGCCAGCTCCAGAATCCACTGACAGACAGGCTCCCTCACCAAAGAAGAGAAGTGCTCTCCAATGACTACTGCTCCTATCACTATTTTAAATTCCAATTTTGTTTACTACTTAAGCAAGTAAGATGCAACAGAGGTTCTGAGAAATTAAGCAGAGTCGAAAACAGCCGAGGGTTGGGATAATCAGACATCTGAGATACTCGGGGTAAATTACCCCCCTTTCTTTACACACAAGAGGTATTATTCTAGTTCCAGATGTTCAGAGCCAGAAGTTATTGAAATAAGGTGAGTTGGAGGTATGGCAGCGCGGGACGGAGAGAAATCGCCGAGTGTTAAAATAAACCAGCAGGTCCGTGAAGGCTGCAGGCAAAGCCTAGTTGCTGGCAGTGTGGGTCCCCTTCATTTAAGAGTTTCAAGAAATAAAAAAAATGTTATGCTAAGAGTCAGCAAACTTTTTCCGTAAAGGGCTGGACCATAAATATTTTAGGCTGAGCAGGCCACATGGTCTCTGTCTGGGATTTAGCAAGAAAGCAGCCACAGACAAGATGGGGAGGATGGCTGTGGCTGTGTTCCAATAAAACTTTATTTACAAAAACAGGCACAGACCCCCAGTGTTGGCCATGCTTAGAGACTCCCCAAATGAGGATCCTCGCTTCTGCAAAGACCTGCTGAACTGACTTTTTAAAGGACATCTGCAGGCACTCCCCTGTCCGGCGTGCCCTTTCTGTCACCCCTCCCGGTTTCCTCGACCCATTTAAAGCCCCTCCTCCTTTAAGACCTAGCTCGAGCGCCCCCACCTGAAGAGAGCCCCGATCCTTCTCCATCCCCATGCTGAGTCAGGGCTGAGTCAGGGCTGAGTGCTGCCCTCTGGCTCCTGGCCCTCCCACCACAGTGAGCAAACCTGTTCTCTTGTTCACATCTGTTCACCTCCCCTCCTAGGAGGTGGGAACGTTAGGGCTTTCTGCTCCATCACCAGGCACTCAGTGAACGCTGCTGGGCGGAATAAACATGCGCATGTTCTGCCTGCCTCCCCTCCATCCCCCGCCTGACCCTTGGGCTCAGGGAGAATGAGACTGAGCTGAGACCCCTGCTAGACCAGCATTTTTTACTCCTCTTCCAAGCAGCAGTGTGTCAGCTAATCCAACAGGGGCTCCTCTGCATTTCCACGATCTTATGAGGAACTTTCTCATTATTTTGTTACACAGTGATGGGTTTGAATAGACAGTGGCTTCCAAAAGTGTAGTTCGATGACTTGAGGCTCTGGGGTGGAAGGGATCTGTGAAAGGGAGACACAGGAAGTGCCGTGGGGCCGAGCTGCTCACAGAATCCAAGCCCCAGTAAGTAACCTGAGCAAGACCCTCCATCACCTCCCAGGCCCTGAGGAGTTTCAGCACACCCCACAGGACAGCTCCCTGTCTTGTTTCCATCACAGTGACAAAAGCTCAATGAATCATGTTTTCATTCCTTTGTGTCCACAGGAGACATTTCTTCTACATTTGCAAGAGCCTCCAACCTAAGGCTGGTTAAAAAAAAACACAAAAATTCAGGCCAAAAGAGGTTAACGTGACTGCTTTTCAGGGGACACTTAGCTTAATGAGGCCCCTCCCCACAAAAGGTGCCAGGATTCTGCCAAGATACATTACTAGAAGGCTCTCCCTGCTGTTCACCCCACCCTCTCACACAGGTCATCTTTTTTTTTTTAAACGGTGAAAGGGCAAAGGAAAAAAAAGATGTTAATGTAAGCAAAGAAGCTCAGCTCTTACTACTGTTTAGGATTCAGTTTCATCTCTTACCCTCATACACCAGCCCAAGTAGCATCTTACACTGAAAACTTCACCTCTGAACTGATTCTATGGTACCGTCAACCAGGTATTAGAAAAAAGGCAGGGGACCCTAGGTGCAAAAACTCTGTTGTTTTATCAGGGTAGTAGGAGGTCAAATATTAGGTTTAATCTAAGAGAACATTTTTCTTATTATCCAAAATGCTTACAACTCAGGAAGAGCACATGTACAGCAGGAGAAGTGACGAAAGATGCCATAAACACACTCAGAGCAGCGTGTTCCCATCAAGCGTGGAGCCACATTCTCCCCGATGGTCCTAACATGCAAACACAGATTGAGAGAGACACAACGGCATTTCAAATACATATCTGGAAGTGACAGAGACAAAGAGATATGGAAGCAGACACATAGATTTATTTTTTCCACATAGATGTTTTTAACTCATGCTTTCCTCTAGGCCCAAGGAAGGAAGGAAAGTGGGAGAGAATAGGGCAGAAGTAAATGGTAAAGACAGTCTCAAAGGGACTGTGAGAACCGAAAAGGGTCAAACAGGAAACAGAGGTGGACAATCGTGACCTCCCTTGATACAGTAACAGCCTTTCTAAAGTGTTGGCACACACATTATCACATTTTATACTCACCACATCCTCCTGAGCAAGGAAGACAATTACCTCATCTTATAGTTTGGAAAGGAGACGCTTCAAACTCCTCAGCGTCTACCTCCAAACTCAGCCCACAGCCGCTTGGAACATCTCTCAAAAGACTGCTGCTTGCCATGTGCTTCGACGTCAAAGCTGCAACCTTGAAAGACATGGTCCATACCCTGGAGGAGCTCCCCAGGGCTAGGGGGAGGGACCACATACAGCAGAGCGAGGCACATGTCAGCAGAGCCCCCTCCTCGAGTGTAGCCTCCTGGAAGGCAGGACACCCACCCTCGGGGCTGTGGCCCAGCACCCAACCTACTGCCTGGCACCCTGGCAACTCCACTGTATTTTTTTAGACAGATGAACAAATGTAACAAAGGGATGAAGAGCCCCAGTTCCAGAGAAGCAGAAGAAAGATCCACGGAAGAAAGGGGGTGGGCGGTCCTCACTGGGAATCTCTGAACCAGAAACTCAAGAGTTCCGGACCACACACTAAACAAGCCAAAGGAATCTGGGTTCCACACAAGGAAAAATGTCAGGAGGAGGAGCAGTGAAAGAAGACTCATTGCCAAGGCAGGGAGGGAGGAAGTGGCCTATCCCCCATGTGAATGACTGATATTCATACTTTATTAGTATTTAAAAAGAGAGGCTTGCAGTTTTGTGAGATATGATCGTAATGAGTCATATGTTAACTGTCCTGATGTATTTACAAATCAAACACAAGATCCATTGGGTACCATACAAGGATACCTTTAGTTTTAGCTGCCAAGTTCAATACATACACATGGAGATGCTGTCATGTTTTTAAAGTCATCAACTATCAACTATGCAACATCACAAAACACTCACCTACTACAAACTTATTTCAAGTTCATGATAACCTTTCCTGACTTTGCTGAACAAAAGAGCTCCAGAAATATGGTTATAAAAAGAGGCTCACAACAAACAAGGCTGGCAGCCAGGTGTCACCCTTAATCCGATTCTATAAATACTTGCGGGTGGCACCACCCGTAAGAAACGTGGCTACATGCTCCTGGGTGGTGATGATAAAGTGAGGACATGGAGGGGAGGGGAGGGGAGGGCAGTGGATGTGTGTGTGGGGTAGTGGGAACCAAGGGGGAGGCGGTGGAGAGGGGGAGAGGTGTTTTGTGAGCCCTACACACAAGATAGTTATTTTAGAATGAAAGTTGACCCTCCCAAGAGAGCCTCCTTTGGCAAGGCTCACTTTTCTGAGTATTAATTACAGCAAAGACAACGTGTCTGAATATTAATCATAGCAAAGACGACGTATCTGAATATTAATTATAGCAAAGATGACGTGTCTGAATATTAATTACAGCAAAAACGACGTGTCTGAATATTAATTATCGCAAAGATGACGTGTTTGAATATTAATTATAGCAAAGACGACGTATCTGAATATTAATTAGCAGAGACGACGTGTTTGAAATGGCACTTCTTTTTAAGAACTTGTAAAACACAGTGCCATTGATTTTTTTATCTAGAACTGAACAGGCATCAGATAGGTTAAGGGTGCCCGATTTCTTCACCATTGCTATTTTAACGGAAGATGAAAAAGGAAGTTTAAAAATCTCTCAGAACTCTCAAAAAACGTGACCATCTGTCTACCCCCGGAAGTTTTAGGAAACCGAGTTCGATCTCCTGGTCCAGTTCCTCTGCCAGCAGCTAAGATAACCATCTTCATGACGGAGGGCTCGATTCGGCCCAAAGGTACCCCAAGCATATTTCCTCTCAAAAGATAAAGGGTCTCCAGCAATTCTGTTTTGTGTGTAGGACAAGGTAGTGTTTCTCTCCGAACACCCGATAGGAACACGTGGCCCCAGTTATCAGATGGCCCCTGCAGGGTGCCCACGTGAGCACTGCACCAGCCGGAAGCTGACTTCATCTCCGTGCTCAGCCTGGAGACCATGCTCTTGCCAGCGCCTCCATCAGCCGGGCTCGCGTCAGGAGTTACCAGCAATAAATCGGCCAGAGATCAGCCATGGTGAAATACAATCTCCCATTACGAATGACCTCACCAGTCATTCTCAGTTGGCAAATATTCATTTAGGGCCACTTTTTACATTTGCATTATGAAAAAGTGATTACATTTCCATAACTGAATCATGTACACATATTCCAGACCCAGGGTCCACAGGAACAGGAAGGTCTCTGCCCACTGAAGGAGCCAGGGGAGTCTTGATGGATAATGGGCACGACACACTCACAGACCCCCAGGGATGGACACCGGGTACCTTGAAAAGAGTTGTTTGCATTTTGTTGGTTTGGTTTTGTTTTCCAATGTAAGAAGCTAGAAATGCAATCACTGTACCAAAGAATTTCAGAGCTGCAGAGGACTTCTGAAGCCATATTAGTAAGCTGTTGACTTTTCCTGATTCATAATAAGGCCTAGAGAGATGAACTGCCTTCTGCATTCAGTGGTTTAATAAAATTCACTAGTTACCTCTCACGCACAACACATTCTGCACATTCAACCCAGGCTTCTGTCTTCTGGGTCAAGACTGTTTCCACTACTCTGGCTCTTGGTATTAAAAGGCACATGACCACCATCATCGCCATATTCACATTCTACACCAGAAATCCAAAGAGTCAACCCTGAAGAATAAAATGATCAGTTTTTACTCGGCTCTGAATAAGCACTCCAAGGGCCTCAGGGACTTGCTAAAAACCTGGAGCTACAGTATTGCCCATAAGCAAACACTATAGGCATAATGGAAGTCAACAGGAAAATCATATTCAATGAACAGTTGTTCAATGGTGCACAGCTTTTCAAGGATGGTGTTAATGTGTAAAAAAAATGAAGTTGTGAGGACTGTGAAAACACATTGCCAAGTATAATCAATGTCAAAAATTTCAAACCACAGTAACAGCCAAATAATCCTAGATTATTTATGCTTTCTTCTGTTATACCCTGGGTCATTTGTTTGTTTATTTATTTTTGCAGAATTTCTACCTAATTAAGCTTTGAAGCTAACATTAATACTGTTTTACCTTTCATTGGTAAAACAGAATTAAAAAGAAGACCTAGGATTAAGATTCTCAGTACAATAAGGTATCACCTCACTCCGGTCAGAATAGCCATCATTAAAATGTCTACAAATAATAAGTTCTGAGGACAGTGTGGAGAGAAAGAAACCCTCCTACACTGTTTGTGGGAATGTAAATTGATACAGCCACTATGGAGAAGAGTATGGAGGTTCCTCAGAAAACTAAAAATAGAGCTACCATATGGTCCTACAATCCCACTTCTGGGCCTTTATCCAAAGAAAACTCTAATTCAAAAAGATACATGCACCCCAATGTTCACTGCAGCACTATTTACAACAGCCAAGACATGGAAGCAACCTAAATGTCCATCGACAGATGAAAGAATAAAGATGATGTGGTATATGTAGACAATGGACTATTCCTCAGCCATAAAAAAGAATGAAATAATGCCATGAATGGACCTAGAAATTATCATACTAAGTGAAGAAAGCCAGATAGAACAAGATAAATATCATATCGATATGATATCGCTTATATATGGAATTTTTTAAAAAAGGATACAAATGCATTTATTTATAAAACAGAAATAGACTCACAGACTTAGAAAACTTACGGTTACCAAAGAGGAAAACCGGGGTGGGGGGGGATGAATTAGGTGTTTGCTATTTATATATACACACTACTATATGTAAAATACACACACACACACACACACACACACACACACCCCCTCCATTCTGATAGGCCCCCAGGTACTGCTACTGATACAAGCATGTCACATCCCTTCGAATATTCAGGCAGAAAAGGATGGTAATCACACACCTAGGAACACATATGTGTATTGGGCAGAAAACAGCTGGGGTTAAACACCTGACAGTGACATGAAAAAAAAAGTTTATCATCATTAGCAATAAGGGAAACGTAAATGAAAACCACCATGATATATCACTTCATCCACTGAAATGGCTATAATCAGAAATTCAGGTCATAACAAGTGTTGGCAAGAACATAGAGAAATGAGAACCCTTAAGCACTGCTGGTAGGAATAGAAAATAATGCAGCTATTTTGGAAAACAGTCTAGCAGTTCCTTAACAAGTTAAACATAGAGTTACCCTTTGACCCAGCAATTCCACTCCTAGGTAGATACCCAAGACAAATGAAAACCTAGACCCACACAAAAGATCATGGCAGCATTATTCATGAGAGCCAAAAGTTGAACACTGGAAACAATCCAAATGTTCATCAGTGGATGAATGGATAGACAAAATATACATCCACACAATGGGGTATTATTCAGCCATACTGGGAATGAAGTACTGATTCATCCCACAACATGGATAAACCTTGAAGAAATTAAGCTAAGTGAAAGGAGCCAATTACAAAATACCACATATTATATGAAATGTCCAGAACAGGCAAATTCATACAGACAGAAAGTAGGTTAGTGGCTGCTTCGGACTGGGGGAAAGGGAGGTTGAAAGCGGGGTAATGATTGTTAATAGTAGGTACAGAATCTTTTTTGAGACCAGAGATGGAAAACAGATCTTTTATCCTATGTTTTTTTAATCCTGAGTGTCCTACTAAGAAAGGAAATCTACCCCCAGTGGGTAAGAGCAACCAATCAAACATCAATGTCTGAGCGGGTGTGGGAGGGGGAGAGGATCAATGTGGCTAAAGCAGCAGACTCAGAGCAGGGCAGGAGGAAACAGCTTGGAAAGGTTAGCTGACACCGCACCCTGGAGAGCTGCAAATTCCAGACAGAGAACACCATCACCCACTGCGGGAATATGAAGGTCACTGCATACACTCGGGGAGCTGGGTGCTATGACGCTGGGGAAGAAACAGAGTCTTTGAGGAGAGAAGCAATCTGCTGAAAAACGTGAAAGCCAAGGAAAAGGAGAGCGACAGCTACATTATGAGGATGAAAATTTGACCCTGTGGACTTCCAAAGATACTGATGCATCAAGTCTTTATAGCTGAATAGAGTTTATACCTAAAGTTGTAAATTGTCAAGGAGCAGAAAGCTGTCTTTCACCAGTAAGGAAGCCCATGTTATTTTTCTGACACGGGGTCTCTAAAGATAACTATGAATGTTTAACCCCTTCTTTGATTTACAGCAGCTTCTAATACCCTTTTTCATCCCTTTACATTTAATTAAGCTCTCACTGATGCCTACTTGGCAGGTAATAGGTAAATCCTTTTCAAATTTTCAAATGTATTTCCAAAATGGCACAGCATAAGCCTCTAAAGTTGCAAAATTATAAAAATCTGTCTTCTGACTGTAGTTAACACTGCTGTATGGTTTATCTCAAAGTTGCTAAAGGAGATCCTAAAACTTCTCATGACAAGAAAAAAAAATATTCTTTTCACCCCTGCCCCTTTTTTTATATCTATTTGAGATGATGGATGGATGTTAACTAAACTTACTGTGGCAATCATTTCACAATATATGTAAGTCAAGCCATTATGCTGTACACCTTAAATGGACATAGCACTGTATGTTGATTCTATCTCAATAAAACAAAGGAAAAACGTCTGTCTTGTCCGTGCTTCAAATACTAGATGAATCCTCTCATGAAATGCCATCTTCCCTCCTCGGCCACCATGCTACCTGCCTGCTCATTATGAAGCGACCCGCTCCTGGAATTGACACTGTAAAATGCTCCAAGAGAAAGCAGCCCTCCTGCCCTGGTATTTGAGTACCTGGCCACATTCCACCCCAGTAGTGGAAACAGGAGAAAAGGTGAGTACACATTATGCGCTGGATTTCTTTGCTTAAATTTATTGCTAAGTATTTTATTCTTTTTGATGTTATTGTAGGTAAAGTTATTAATTTATTTTTGGATTGTTAGTTACTAGTGTATAGAAATATAACTGATTTTTCACATTGATCATGTTTCCTGAAATGTTTCTGAATTCATTTATTAGTTCTAATTGTGTGTC
>NC_041215.1:41813316-41825724 GCF_002837175.3 Physeter macrocephalus | reverse complement strand
ATATATATTCTACTGATATATTCCTATTCTATTAAGTTCATATTTAATTCCTGTTATCATTTCTTCTACAACAAAATGTTCTTCAGCATTTTAAGTAACAATGTAAGTGACATAAAACATTCCATGTGGCTATTATCTTATATATCCAGTTATATGGACATAACAGTCCCTAAATTGGGAGAATGCTAGTTTTATGCATCAAAAACAAAATAAAAAGTTATAATGGTATCATATTTCCAGAAACAAAAGTTTTTTAAAGTTTTTAATATTTAAAAAAATAAGATATATGCCATCTGCTGCAACAAAGATTGACCCAGAGATTATCATACTAAGTGAAGTAAGCCAGACAAAGATTAATATCATATGATATCACTTATACGTAGAATCTAAAAAAAAAAAAAAAAAGAAAAAAAGGAAAAAAAAGATACAAAAGAACTTATTTCCAAAACAGAAAGAGACTCACAGACATAGAAAACAAACTTATGGCTACCGAAGGGGAAGGGGGGGAACAATTAGGAGTTTGGGATTAACATATACACACTATTGTATAAAAAACAGATAATCAACAAGGATCTACTGTATAGCACTGGGAACTCTACTCAATATTTTGTAATAACCTATAAGGGAAAAGAATCTGAAGAAGAAATATATATAGTTATAACTCAACTATACGCCAATAAAAAAGTAAATAAAAATTGATACAGACATTCAAATAAAACAAATAAGACAAAGTACTGACAGATTTTAATGCATCCTCAGCTGTCAATTTAGACTTTAAGGTGTGAGATACAGCCGGTGACTAAAATGCTTTGAATTTACGGAAAGAAAAAAGTTCAAATCTTTTTAAATGAATAGCACAAAGGCATCTGCTGTATATTCTAATAGCTCTGGGATTGGAAGATAAAACTGCGTGTACAATATGATTTAGGGAATCAGAGTTCTTGTCATGCATAAATCTACATGTATTCATTTGTATGGGAGATATATTCTCCCATATTCTATTGATATATATATATATATATTCTACTGATATATTCCTATTCTATTCATATAAGTTCATACTTAATTCCTGTTATCATTTCTTCTACAACAAAATGTTCTTCAGCATTTTAAGTAACAATGTAAGTGACATAAAACATTCCATGTGGCTATTATCTTATATATCCAGTTATATGGACATAACAGTCCCTAAATTGGGAGAATGCTAGTTTAACGCATCAAAAACAAAATAAAAGGTTATAATGGTACCATATTTCTAGAAACAAAAGTTTTTTAAAGTTTTTAATATTTTAAAAAATAAGATATATGCCATCTGCAGCAAGAAAGATTGACCTAGAGATTATCATACTAAGTGAAGTAAGCCAGACAAAGATTAATATCATATGATATCACTTATACGTAGAATCTAAAAAAAAAAAAAGAAAAAAAGAAAAAAAGGAAAAAAAGATACAAAAGAACTTATTTCCAAAACAGAAAGAGACTCACAAACATAGAAAACAAACTTATGGCTACCGAAGGGGAAGGGGGGGGAACAATTAGGAGTTTGGGATTAACAGATACACACTATTGTATAAAAAACAGATAACCAACAAGGATCTGCTGTATAGCACTGGGAACTCTACTCAATATTTTGTAATAACCTATAAGGGGAAAGAATCTGAAGAAGAATATATAGTTATAACTCAACTATACACCAATAAAAATGTAAATAAAAATTGATACAGACATTCAAATAAAACAAATAAGATACAGTACTGACAGATTTTAATGCATCCTCAGCTGTCAATTTAGACTTAAGAAAAGATACTGGGAAGTAGATGGAGGACATTAAAAATTCAAGATTATACTTGCAAAACGACATCATATTCTCAAGTTGGGAGCCTAAAGCGATTTTCACACCTATTCTCCTTTTCCAATAAACAAGGGAGGGCCTTTCATAACTTCCCTCTTTTCGCATGCAGTTTACTGCAGCTATCATACTGTAACAGTCACGTCCCCTGGAACTTGGAGCACACACATCTCCCTCCTCCCCTCCAGCAACAAATGGTTCCATTTTTCTTCTAAAACATGGTTAAGCACAGCTCACACATTTCTGACTATTCTTATCAGACTGTCAATGTGTTTGGAATTTGGATTTTGTTAAGAAAAAGAAAGAGGGACTTCCCTGGTGGCACAGTGGTTAAGAATCCACCTCCAATGCAGGGGACACAGGTTCAATCCCTGGTTCGGGAAGATCCCACATGCCACGGAGCAACTAAGCTCGTGCGCCACAACAACTGAGCCTGTTCTCTAGAGCCTGCGAGCCACAACTACTGAGCCTGCGTGCCACAACTATTGAAGCCCGCGTGCCTAGAGCCCGTGCTCCACAACAAGAGAAGCCACCGCAGGGAGAAACACGCGCACCGCAATAAAGAGTAGCCCCCGCTTGCCGCAACTAGAGAAAGCCTGCACGCAGCAACAAAGACCCAACGCAGACAGAAATAAATAAAATTAATTAATTAAAAGAAAAAGAAATATATACCCAGTTTATGAACATCTGTTTGTATTTCTTTGTTGAAACTAAAGAAGAAAATCAAGCAATGCAGAGTTAGTAACTGTAGAAGACTGGCTATATCCCTAGGCTATTTTGATTGTACAAACTGCCAGAAATAGGTGTTTTCTCTCCCCATCATACAATGCCCTCCGCATTTGTTTTGGCTGCACGGCTTGCAGGATCTTAGCTCCCTGACCAGGGATTGAACCTGGGCCACAGCAGCGAAAAAGCCAAGTCCTAATCACTGGACCGCCAGCGAATTCCCAACAACATACATACATATATTTATTTATTTATTTAATGTTGGCAGCACTGGGTCTTCATTGCGGCATGTGGATGATGCCCCGTTTTGAATCACCTGTCACAAACTTTTTTGTCGCTGTTGGTGAAGGACAGGAATTCTGATTAGACATCAAGACATCTACAGGCACTGAGGAAGTACTTTGATTATTCTTTTAATGGGAGATCAAGATAAATTTTTGTTTTCACTCACTCATATGAACTGAGTTTTTCATTTTGTTTTGGTTGCTTGGTTATAGTCTCCCTCCTCCCTTTTCAGCATGGAAAAATAAACCGTAAGTTAATTCAGAATTAAGATGACACCCTGATAATAAGTTTTTGGTACTACAAAAAGAAGCAGAGTGAGAATAAAACACAACAACAGAAAAAGAAGCTTAAGGCCTACAATATTGAGAACACCCCCAAGTACATCAAACGCTTGGGTACAAGTTTGAAGAAAGGCTGAGAGCTACCTAATTTTTAGTTCCATTTGATTTATCCAGAGTTTCATGAAATCTGCAAGCTCACTGGCGTAACACATACATGCTATGCCTGCTAGATACGTCCTTGGCTAGCAATGTCTCTCAAAAACCAGGTTGTCTTATAACTTAATTCCTTTAATCTCTCCCAGCCCTTAGCAGGTTCTTCTTCCTGTGGAAAGGAAACATGTCTGCTTAACACCATGTAAATTCGGACAATGATCCTCAGCTTGTGAGGCTGAGAGAGCAATGTGCATATACTTAAATGTATGTCTTACCCTGGAATGCTATTCATCTACTCAATAGAAAATGTTAGTAAATATGTGAACACTGGTTCTTTCCAGTATGAAAAACAAAGGTTTTGCCTAAGAATCTGTTTCAGGAAGTAATCTGCTCTCAGATGGGAAGTTGGTTTTTGAATCAGTTCTTCAACAGCACTGGTCCTCTGGCGGTGGGACTACCACCTGGAGGTCTTCACCTGAAGACCCATGCCACTGTGCCAGTATCCAGGGCAAATTGCACTCACCCACTCACTCTCTAGCCCTGGTGTCCAGGGGAGGGAGAGGCCTCATTAAAACTACACTCTCTTTGCCAACCTAGAAATGGTGGTTATTGTGTTGAAAGCAAGAGAGAGCCGGCATATATACCAAAAGGCAGGAGAAAGTCAGAGCAGTGAAAAGAAATAACTCAGATTGTTTCTTGGCCAGGGCAGACTCCTGAACTGCACTACCCCACAGTGAACAGCAGCTGAACCCTCTGAACACCTTTAGAGCTTTCCTTTAGAGTTCTTCCTTGTGTAAGAACTGTGTCATCAATTTAACTTGGAATTCTTTATAAAGCAAAGCTGAGAAATTATTGATATATATTGGCAATGGCAGAGAAGCTTATATTGGAATAATCTTCCCACAGATATTGATACTTATAAGACAATGAAGAGTAAGGAAAAGGGGCAAAATGAGAAGGAGTTTCAAACTTAAAAGAAAGGAACTACAGTGGATAAGACCCACATTAAATGGCTTTGCCCTTCAGGGGACTCTCTGGGTGGTGGGAGATCACTAGAAGGTAAGCAAAAGACTACAGTCTTAGGATGAACTTTGGGCCATCAGGATGACAAGAAACTGAGGTAGGGTACTCCCATAAAGAGGGAACCAAAGAAGGGGAGCCCCCAAATCTGCATATAAACTACCTTAAAATCCTTGAATGACTCCATAACCAAGCCTTTGTAGGGGACACTCCAAGGAAAGCTCTAAAGGTGTTCAGAGGTTCAGCTGCTGTTCACTGTGGGGTAATGACAGTTTCAATCTTGAACAATCAGAGGGGTTTGGCCAACATTTCAAGCTTTCCATTGAAATCACAGAAAGGCCTTGCATCAGGCCCAGGACTTAAGACTTCCTAAGACTAGGGCAAAAATTGAAACAGACACACCCAACAAACCACAAAATCAAGACTTCTTAGGCTCAAGGTGGTAAGTTAGTAAATTAACTGCTTGCTAGAACAAAAAATCAACTCTTCAGAGGATAACAGAATACATACACTCAACAACATATTATAATGCCCAATATATAACAGACAATTACTAGACATGTGGAAAAACAGGAAAATGTGGACCAGAGTCAAGAAAAGCAGTCAACAAAAACATATCCCAAAATGATGAAACACTGGAACTGACAAAGAATTTAAAGTAGCTGTTATAAATATGACTGAAGACAAAGAAATGGACACTTTTTTTTTAAGTAGAAATTCTGGAAATAAACTGAAAAGTCAACAAATGGAATTAATGACAGTTTGAGGGTGGCAAAAGAAAGGATCAATGAACTTGAAAAAATAAAATTATTCAATCTGAAAAACAGAGACAATAAAGATTGGAGAGAAAAATAGAGCAGAGTCTCAGTGACCTGTGGGACAACATCAGGTAGGCTAAACTCTGTATAAATGGATGCCTAGAGGTAGAAAAGAGAAAAAATAGGGAACAAATACTTGAAGAAATAATGGCTGAACACTTTCCAAATCTGGTGAAAAACATTAACTTCAGGTCCAATATCTCAATGAATTACAAGTAAGATAAATACAAAGACAATTACATTTACCATCATCAAAATGCTAAAAGCCAAAGATGAAGAGGAAATGTTGAAAGCAGCCAGAGAAAAATGAGACACATTATATAAGAGAGCCCAAAGATAGAAATGTCGCCTGACTTCTCATCAGAAAAGGATGGAGGCTAAAAAATAAGGAAATAGTATTTTTTAAGAGCTGAAAGAAAACTGTCAACCTAGAATTCTCTACCAGATATCTGTATCTCTGCCCTTGAAAAATGCTGGTCCCCAAAAAGCCATTTCAAGATAAATGAATAATGAGAAAATTCATCATCTGCAGACCTGCATGGCAAGAAATAAACAAAAGTAGTTATTTGCACTGAAAGGGAAATGCCATCAGGTGGAAACCTGGAAGTACAGAAAAGAATGAAAATCATCAGAAATGTTAATATGTGGATAAATATGAAAGACTATTGTTTCTTCCTTCCCCTAATTTCTTTGTCAATTGACTGTCTAATGCAAAAATCATAGTAGGGTATAGTGAGGTTTAAAATATACATAGATGTAAGATATTTAACAACAGTACACAGGATAAACATGCAGGATTAACAGAATTAAACATGAAGTTTGTAATGTTAACCCCTAAGTAGACTGTGGTAAGTTAAGAAGGTATATTGAAATCTCTAGAACAGGGGACAGCAAACTACAGCTTAGAGGTCAAATCTGGTCCACTGCTTATTTCTATAAATAAACTTTACTGGAATACAGCCATGCCATTCATTTACGTATTGTCTATGGCTGCTTTTGCACTACAACCTCAGAGTTAAATAGCTGCAACAGAGATCATCACAAAGCTAAAATATTTACTATCTGGTGCTTTACATAAATAGTTTGGTAATCCCTTTCTTACAGACTCCTGTGGTCAGTCTTACTACTTAGAGAATTTTGGGGGGTATCTAGGAGGTGGAATAGTAATGATTTGCTTCCACCAAGTCTCTTTCATTTCAAGACAAAGGGCCCAACCTTCTGCAGAACATCCACATCCCAAGGTCAGAGGCAGGAAAAAAGAAAAAGACAATGGGTGTCACTCTGTCAACATGGGCTCCAGGTCATACTTGTGGATTCCAGCACGTTATTATTCTCCTCTACTTAACATTCATCTTCCCTTCCTGGCTGTCTGACTTATGGATTTCAAGCTCCAGTGTCAAACACAAATACCTTACAGAAACTGTTAAACCTGCTCCCACAACTGTGTAAGGTCAAAACCCTTCAACAAATCCCTTAATACACACGCACGCATGTAAGCACATGCTTGTGTGAGCGCGCACGCACACACACACCACACACAAATTCCCCCAGTGGTTCTGCTTCTGATTTAATCCTGACTGAGAGATAAATAAAGCCAAATTTGGTTCTTTGGAAAGATGAATAAAATTTAGAATTCCTAGCAAGAGTGATCAAAAAGAGAAAATTTAAATGAGCAACATTATGAATTAAAAGAGGACTGTCACTACAAATCCTATAGATATGCAGAGCATAAGAGAATATGAACAACTATGGCAATAGGGTTTACTATTTAGAAAAAATGATGGCCTCATGTATTTCCAGCAGTATTTGTAATAGTCCCAAACTGGAAATTACTCATATGTCCATTATCAGGAAAATAGATATTATGTTTATAATCATGTTTATGTTTATATTATGTTTATACTCATAAAATAGAAAATCATTTGGTGATTTAAAAAAGAACAAACTGATAAATGCAATACCATGGATGAATCCAAAAATATTATCCTGAGAAAGAAGCCAGACACAAAATATGTTTATACTGTATGATTCCATTTTTATGATGCTCAAGAATAGGCAAAATTAATCTATGATGATAGAAATCAGAACAATGGTCGCCTGTAGGGGAGGGAGATTAAATGGAAGGAGGCATGAGGGAACATTTGCGGTGAGGAATATGTTCGGTATCTCGCCTGCAATGCTGGTTTTACGGATGTACACATTTATTAAAACTCAGATGGTATACTTAAGATCTGTGTCTTGCATTATATGTAATTTTGTTCTCAAATAAAAATTAAGCTAAGTTCCTTTCAAAAATGTATGCTTCCTCTATGATTAGGAACACAGATGAAGGAACACTATTTTCCTTTGCTAATCTCCATTTATTAAGCCTTTGTAACCACCTTCAGAGGAAAAGATGTACTCTCCAATGAGTTCATATGCATCTCAAAATAACAGTGCCTTCCATGGCCTCTAATATTACATGTTTCACCATGGCTGGCCATGACAGGGGCTCCCTCATTTGGGTTGGTTACAAAAGCACAGAGAGAACTGATGTTTAACCTTTCTTCTAGAAATTACAATCTCGGAGTTAAACACAATCTGTTGGGAAAGTGTTTTTTTCGGTCACTGACCGCATCATCTCAAAATAACAGTGCCTTCCATGGCCTCTAATATTACATGTTTCACCATGGCTGGCCATGACAGGGGCTCCCTCATTTGGGTTGGTTACAAAAGCACAGAGAGAACTGATGTTTAACCTTTCTTCTAGAAATTACAATCTCGGAGTTAAACACAATCTGTTGGGAAAGTGTTTTTTTCGGTCACTGACTGCATCTCGGTGTCCCTTATTTGCAGTAGACTAGTTAATTGTGTATTTATAGTGCTTGGCTTGAAGCTGAAACAGGGGTTTAAATAATAATCTTAGCTCTAAAACGTATCTGGCACATGTGAAGAGTGAAGAGTCACCAGTCCCACGAAATAATCAGCCGAAAGACACTCAGCAGAAGGAAGGCTGTGATTTCACTCCTCCTGTCTGCAGCCTTTGACAGAAATCACTTGACTTCAATTTGCAAAATGCAACCCTGATTGCCCAGCCTATTTGTAATATGTGATGTTCTGCCTGTCAAAATAAGCTTCTAAATAAGTACTGAGAAGGGAAGATGGTCTAAGTGAGGGAAACGGGAGGAGTGATTAGGAATTTTTCATTCTTCAGCATCATGCAAAGGTAATAAACCAAAGGATTGGAGAAGGGTTGCTTCTTGCAAAAGTTATAGCAAACAACCAGTACTGTAAGGAATGAATCTCACTTAACTTCCATTCTGTTCACTAGAACACAGAAACTAACTTAATAGTAACTTGTGCCACAGAACTGCAGATCAACTAGTAACCACTAATGATTTCTATAACTATCTGACAAAACTGCAGGTTATGAGCTTGGAGGTATTCACAGAGTTCCAGGCAAGTTCAGTGCAAGGTAAGGAGAAAGCCAGGGAGCAGCCCATTGGGAAGAAGCAAAGTTTATGTGTCCAGGGATGAGTGGTTGCTACAGGAAGGGGACATTGCCCAAGGAGGCCTTTGGGATTAAAGAAAGACAGCTTTGAAGTGAAAACTTTTTTTTGGGGGGTGGTGCTGGAGACTGTACATATCAAGTCTGAAGTTCTTGAGTAATAAAAGATGAGATGGGAAAAATACTTGATATTTATCTAAATTATTATCTAAATATTATCTAAATACTAGATAAGAGAGGAAGAGAATTTCCAGGAGTTCTTTTAGGTATTCCTGTTTGTCTGGGTCCTCCCACTATGGAATCAGAACCCTTACCAACACTTGACGTTCATCTTGCTGAAATAAAGAAGATCCTGATGCAGACACACTCAATTTTAAAAATCAAAGAGCTACAAAACCTTAAATGTAAATCCTGTTTCCATTTATTCAATGTATGAAGTTCATGCAAGTAGCTTTCGAAATCTTAGCCAGCTTTCAGGTCCAGCTCAAACTCTCCCTTATCTGCAAAGCTTTGCAACAGTACTTCCACTCAAAGAGATACCTTAGGCTGCTCGTGAATGTCTATAAAATTTTTACTCTATATTGCACAGTCTACAACTCTGTCTTGTGTTCATTTTGTCCTCTAATTGGGGTGTGTTTGTGTATGCACAACCCCAAAATACTGCACAGTCAGTAAGACTAATTTCTGCAATGTCAGTGACTATGTATCAGCTTCTTTTACTATTCTCCAGAACAAGAGAACAACAAAGGGCTCACACAACTGATACAGGTTTTATGAATTAAAGATGGTGATGGCAGTGTTGGTACTTGGAAAGGTCAGCTATGAACCTTAGGGGAGAAGAAAAAATGATAAGCTCATGTGTTTCTGGGCAAGATGGAAGAATGCTGTCAGAAAGACCTAGGCAAAAATATTATTCTCAAATAAAGACATCACTCTTTCAGAGGAAAGAGGAAGAATCTTTTGCTAAATGTCACTGTCTTCTTCCGTTCTTCTGTTGCCTTCTTCATTCAGAAGGAAGTCAGAGTCTTAACCTGCTTTCATGTTTGTTGCTGTGAAATCAACTCAGCTTTACACATTACACCTAACGAGCCCGAATTCCAGCCTCAGCCAACCAACACAAACAGCCCCCAGGCACACATATACACTCCACCACCATCACCACCACTATCACCAAGAAAAACCATCCCTTCCCCCATCCCCAGCCTAGATTCAGTTCTTTGGTATACTTCCAATAACATCCAATCAAAGAGACTCTAAGGGACTACCCAAAATCATCTGTGGTCCTGATTTATGTCACACTGAAAATAGCTTCCAGCACCTGG
The DNA here is from genome assembly GCF_002837175.3 of Physeter macrocephalus. Taxonomy (NCBI): domain Eukaryota; kingdom Metazoa; phylum Chordata; class Mammalia; order Artiodactyla; family Physeteridae; genus Physeter; species Physeter macrocephalus. The sequence goes on along the minus strand of NC_041215.1, from coordinate 41,815,783 downwards.
AAACTTGAAAACTATATTTAGTTGACATTAATTTTTGATAAACAAGGATTTGTAACAACAGAATTTGATTTATATATCCAGTTCCCATTATAAATAGCTCCTCCAATTATCTGATCATTCTTAGGGCTGGAAAAAAAAATAAATTGACATGACTTTCTACAAATAGAAATAACGTTCTAACTCTAAATTTTCAATTATATTATTTATACAAGGAATCCAGTGTTAACACAAAGATATACACATTCATACTCCAAAAGAAAAAAATTGCTTACATTACCTTACAATTTGGATAAGCAGAAAACACACCAGACTTAAGGACTTAAAAGTTGTGTTTTTTTTTATATAACCTAGGTTATTTTTTTATGTTTCTATTAGAAAAAAAATTTGAAATATACACAACAGTAGAAAGAATGATACAATAAACCTTTACTACCCATCACTTAGCTTCAACGATTAACAATATATTCTTGAATAGAAGTGACAAGAGTAGACAATCTTGCCTTTTTCCTGATCTTTGTGGAAAAGCATTCAGTTCTTCTCTATTAAGTAAGATGCTACCTGTAGGATTTTCCCTAGTTTGTTGAGAATTTTTTCATGAATCAGTCAGATTTTCTCAAATGTTTTCCTGCATTTATTAAGATGATATGTAATCTATGACCTTTGTTCTATTAATATGGTGTGTTATATTAATAATCTCTGAGTGTTAAACCAAGCTTGCATTCCTGGGTTACATTTCAATAAGTCAAGATATATAGTCCTTTTTATATCTTGCTAGATTTGGGTTCCTAGTATTTTAAGAATTTTTGTGCCTGTGTTCATAGGAATTCATGATTTGTAGTTGGTTTATTTGTGATATCTTTGTCTAAACTTTAGGGTCTGGGTAACACTGCACTGATAGAATGTGTTGGGAGGTATTCCTTCTTCCTACATTTTATGGAATAGTTTGTGAAGGATTGGTATTATTTCCTCTTTGAATATTGATAGAATTCACCAATGAAGCCACATGAGCCTGTATTTCTCTTTGTGGGAAGAGCTTTAAGTACTAACTCAACTTCCTCATTTGTTAAAGAGCTAGTCAGATGATTCTGAGTCAGTATGGATTATTTGTATCTTTCTAGGAATTTGTTCAATTTCACCAAAATTGTCAAATTTGATGGCATAAACTTATTCGTAGTATTTCCTTATAAGCTTTCTAATTTCTGTGAGGTCATTAGTGATGTTCCTTTCCTCATTTATGATTTTGGTAATTTATTAATACATTACTCTTTTCTTTTTCTCATTTCTAGGTATAGAGGCATAAGTTACTGATTGGAACCTTCCTTATTTTCTAATATAAGGATTCAAACTTATAAATCACATTAACATATGTTATAAACAATATTATAATTATTTTATAAAATCTTGAAGAAAAGAAAAAAACATACCTATATCTATCTATAGGTAAATCTGTCATATTTACCCACACATTTACTTTCTCTGGTGTTCTTCATTTCTTTGTGTAAATTCAAGTTACCATGTGGCGTCACTTCCTTTTAGCATAAAGGACAACTTTAGCTTTTCTTCTATGCGGCTGCTTCCCACTAGCTACTGGTTTTACATTTGGTAGTGTATGTATGTCCATGCCACTCTCTCACTTTGTCACAGCTTACCCTGCCCCCTCCCCGGGTCCTCAAGCCCATTCTCTAGTAGGTCTGCAACTTTATTCCCATCCTGCCCCTAGGTTCTTCATGACCTTTTTTTTTTTTAGATTCCATATATATGTATTAGCATAAGGTATTTGTTTTTCTCTTTCTGACTTACTTCACTCTGTATGACAGACTCTAGGTCCATCCACCTCACTACCAGCCATTATTTCTTCAAATGTTGTTTCTGACCTCTTTTCCTCTCTATCCTGTTGGGGCTCCTATTAAACATATATTAGTATGCTTGATTTCAGACAAGTCTCTGAGACTACTTTTCATCATTCTTTTATACTTTGTTCTTCAGATTGGATAATTTCTATTTACCTATCTTCAGGTCCACTAATTATTTCTTTTGACATCACAAATATTGTCATGAGTCCCTTTGGTGAATTTTTCATTTCAGTTATTTCACATTAAAACTCCAGAACTTCCATTTGGTTCTTTTTTTTATAGTTTTTCTCTTTGTTGTGATTCTAATTTATGAGTTATTGTCATCATGCTTTCCTTTAATTTTTTTAAAAATTTATTTTATTTATTTATTTTTGGCTGTGTTGAGTCTTTGTTGCTGCGTGCAGGCTTTCTCTAGTTGTGGCAGGGGGCTACTCTTCGTTGCGGTTCGCGGGCTTCTCATTGCAGCGGCTTCTCTTGTTGCGAAGCATGGGCTCTAGGCGCGTGGGCTTCAGCAGTTGTGGCATGTGGGCTCAGTAGTTGTGGCTTGTGGGCTCTAGAGCACAGGCTCAGTAGTTGTGGTGCATGGACTTAGTTGCTCCGCGGCATGTGGGATC
>NC_041215.1:41808254-41812861 GCF_002837175.3 Physeter macrocephalus | reverse complement strand
CCCCTACCTCACCCCTGCTGGGAGTTGTTGTTGCTAATATTTCGTTTGTTTAGCAATTTGCCTAGACTTAATCTGGAATCTGTTTCCTCCTTGGTATTTGGCTCTGACATTTCTGCTCAGGTGTTTTTGTTTTTTAATATCTGGTTTTTATTTTTTAAGCCTAGCGTTCTAGGGATCACCCCATGTCTGCACAGCTTAGTAGTCAGCCAAACATTGTTCAGCGATTGGTCTGTTGGTAGGGCATTCCATATTCAGCTGTATTTAAATCCAACCAGGCTTTTATTTTCTGCCACATCCCCTTGTGTTCCCTCTGTACATGCACACAGGTTTATGGTCAGCTAAGGATGAGTAGGCAGCTTGAGCCCTCTCTGGTCTCTCCTGAGCAAACTTGTGGAAAGCTCATAAAATCTTCTTATGACTGTCTTATTTCCCAGATCTCCGTATCTGGCTAGTCTTCTGGTTCACTGCTTGCCCCAACCCAGGAAGCAACCTCCATCCAGCTGAGCCAGTGGTGTTCCCATTCATTTGCCAAGATCACTACTGTTACTGACTGGACATGGGATTCTTCTCCGCTCTGCTCCAAATCAAGTCAACCCCCTCTCTATCGATCAAGCTGTTGGTTTTCTCACATTGCCTTTCCCTGGTAGGCTGAGCTGGGGTAGAAAACAGCAGCAACTCCAGGCAAAAGGCTGTCAACTCCCATTGTTCTAATGCAAAAGTCCCGAGTTTCTCACGAGTAATTGCTTCTCAAATTGATGTATGCCTTTTGCCAGTTTCCAAAGCCGTGAAATGATTATATTTGACAAGTTTGTCCAGTTTTATTATTGCTTTTTTTAAGAGAGGATCTGCCAAGCTACACCTTCCACCACATTGGAAGTTCTGACCCCAATACACATGGTCTCTTCAGAAAGAACTACAAATATTATGCAACAAAAAAGTGTAATTTCTTCCTATTAACTAGTTTGGGAAATCAACTGTATTTCTTTGTCCAAAGAGTCAAAATTCAAATAAGAACAAACATGTGTGCTTGAGGCTGCCAAATACTGCTAGATGAACCATTCTTCACCTCCAAAGGATTTCACCTTATTTTCTACCTCCCAAATCACTTGCAGTCATTTTTGGGTCCCACTACAAACCATAAACCCATAGATTTCTACAATTTGGAGAGAATGCTGTGAAACCATCTAACCATTCCCCCTATCCTGAGGCAGAACTTACATTAAGACAGAGGAATATTTGTTGCATTAAGATTAAGAGACTGAGCTGAAAGACAAACAGTACCTTGGTGTAAAACTCAAGCTTCCTGAAACTACTCTGCTGGGCCTCAAAGCTGTCCAAACAGCCATCCTGATGCTTCCAACAGAAACTCTGAACGGCCCTTTCCTGTTTGGCTGAAGCCAGGGACATCATCAACGAACCACTATCAGGCCACTACTGCTGCTCCTATAATCCTTGGAGAGAATCTATGTGATGTATCAAAATGGAATGAATACCCTTGGTAAAGTGACCATAAAACTACCTGCCAAAATTAAGGCGGAGAAGAGTGAGAATAAAAGAGAAGGCCAAAAGAGGGACAAATATTTTCAACGCCATGAAGATTTCCTTCCAATTACATCCTATTTCATAGCTCTCATGTTTGGAAATTACTGAAAGGGGGTCCCCAAATGACTGCATCTTCTCTGCCTGACTGAAGACAGCCATGTAACTGACTTGGGCCCACTGACCTCTATCCCCACCCCCTGTCCCGCAAGACTCCAGCAGATACTTTTAGCACAATCTGGCTCTCCTATGACTATATTCAACTTATATCCATAATTTCTACATATTCTGGCCACTCCAAGTCTCCAATTGTTCTTTTCTGGCATCTTCAAAGACCTTAAGAGCCACCAAATGTCAATCAATGTATGGGCACCCAGAACTATACATCTGGACCTGCCTTTTATAAAACCAAAGCCCTCAGCACGCAGGACTACAATCCATTTACATAGAAGCTGACCTGTAGTGGGATGTACGTGGGCCAAAAATACTTTGTTAGACTATATATTTCTAAGTTGTCTCAGAAATATGAGTGTCCTATCCTGAGTACTCCATCCTAGTGGTTTCTCAGGCAAAATCACCCAGCCTCCCAATAAAATCCTTATGTTGAGACCCTATGTTAAGACTTGGAAACAGATGAAACTACAAATGAAAAACTTAAAATGAAGACAGTTACTTTACTGCCAGCATGGAGATCTTCCCACTACTTATAAGGTCTATGGGGTTAGACAGCGGGTGCAGCCCTTAACCACGGCCTGAAATAGTGCAGACCAGCCACCAGGAAAGAAGGCAGAACACAATTTCATCTCTCCTGTGTCCCTCACTCAGAGGCAAAAGGATGTGGCCACCAGAAAAATGCATAGGATCTCTTTGCTGGATGGGAAATGCTGTGTGAAGCAGTCCAAGGACTAGTCGCTGCTAGATGTACCTTCCATCCATTTGGACATTGAAACACCCAGAGAACAAGCAGGCAAAATCCAGGAGGGGAACAAAGGGAGTGAGTTATCTGCCAGAGCGTGCGGTCCAACCCTCCCACCTCCCCACCATCTTTCTCACTCGTGGCATCATGTGTGAGAAGGGACAGAGAGTATGGACAGAAGGGGCCTCACCTCATTACAGCAAAGCCACGATCACAGACCTGGGAGTGGCTGCATATCCCCGTGTCAGCCCACTCTAGCTCCCAAGGGCTCAGCCACTATCAAAATAGACACTTTTCCAGCTTGGCTCTTCTTCAGTTGAAAGGAGGAGAGAGAAGGAGAAATAAAAAGAGGAAGGGAAGGAGCAAGAAAAGGGTAGATATGTGGAAGAAGAGGGAAGAAAAAGAAGGGAGCAGAGCACTTACTTACTCGCATCCACATCTACAGGCTTGTGTAATTTCCCCGCATACTTATTATCCTAAAATCACAGCACAAGTAACCAGCCTAGTGCTTGGAACCAAGTGCCCGCTGATAATGGATTCATTTGCAATTCAATGAATCTACCAGCCATTTTCAATTTTCATATTTTCCACTCAATGAATAGTAACACTTATTATCATACACACGTTATAAAAACAGGCAGGAGAGGCCAGGGTGCACAGTGGTACCCAAAATGAATTGTAATTAAATGAGAAGAGGCTACCTCTCCTGTGTGAAGGTTTGCTAAGGACCTGAGCTCCCCTGGAGACATGCTTGCTTGATATTTTTACCAGTGACAACAGTGGGTTTGCCCTGAGCCAGGTACCTATCTGGGAAGGGGTGACTGGAGACTCATGACCTCTCATCTGAAAGCTATTTGGGGAACCCACCTTGAAACATGGCCTTCCAGGTACCTGCCTGTTCTTATCAACTTAGGTATATGGGCCAACTGCAGTGGCTTTTCAAAGAGCTGCAAGAACAGGGGGTCAGAAATTCAGCCACCAGCTATGGTCCAAGGCCAAGAATAATGAGGAAAATAGATCCTAATGGGGGAAAAAAACACTAAGTGATATCTGGCATCCTGGAATCGTCGGGGTAGGGGGGTGGGAGGGGATAAACCTAAATTCTATTAAAATCACAGAATTTTGTAGTTGGAAGACCTTAGAGAGAACCCAAATCATCTAACTCCAAAAATAAACATAGCAGAGTCTGGCTTATCCTCGAGTTAAAACTCCATTTAGCAGAGCTGGCAAGAGAAGCAAACTCTCCTGTGAGTGGATACAAGATGATAGACTAGAAAGAGCTTGGAGTTGGGTTGCAGATGTTCCACTTAAGAGTGGGAGATCTTGGGGCTTCCCTGGTGGCACAGTGGTTCAGAGTCCGCCTGCCGATGAAGGGGACGCGGGTTCGTGCCCCGGTCTGGGAGGATCCCACATGCCGCGGAGCGGCTGGGCCCATGAGCCGTGGCCGCTGAGCCTGCGCGTCCGGAGCCTGTGCTCCGCAAGGGGAGAGGCCACAACAGTGAGAGGCCCGCGCACCGCAAAACAAAAAAAAAGAGTGGGAGATCTTGAGCAAAGGACACTCCTCCCTGCTGTCCTCCAAAAGAGAACTAGGAGGAATATTCTAGGACTGCTTCCTGAGGTACACTCTGCTCTGAAGACACAGGCACGATCCGAAAACTCCTCACTAAATGAGGCCATGTTTCCCTGCCGAGGTAGTGGAAGGTTTCCATTTTACTCATTCATTCTAAGGGGGCCCAACCCTTTCAACATATTAAAAATGTCAAACTCCAGACAAAAAAAGATGATATGTATGTACGTCAACCCAGCCTGGCCTGACCCAGCCTGCTGGGTGAATGAATTTGAGAGGGGAACCTTCTAGATAAACAGTCATGGAAGGTCCCAGAATGGAGCAAACTCTATGACTGCTGATAAACAGGCAGAGACAAAGCACCAAGCTTAATGAAGCTTAATGAAGCCTGAGCAACCACCAAATACAGAACATCCACAGATTCTAGCAGGGCCCAAGTTTTATAAGCTGTTAGGAACAATGGACTAGACAAGTAATCAAAGCAGCTGCTATCACAATTAGCATCAATATATTCTCCCAACAGCCAGTGAACGACCCTAATTTGGCCTGCAGGGCTCTCAAACCTCAGCCTGTATCCCTCTCCCC
>NC_041215.1:41805214-41808215 GCF_002837175.3 Physeter macrocephalus | reverse complement strand
ACTCTCCTGTGAGCGGATACAAGATGATAGACTAGAAAGAGCTTGGAGTTGGGTCGCAGATGTTCCACTTAAGAGTGGGAGATCTTGGGGCTTCCCTGGTGGCACAGTGGTTCAGAGTCCGCCTGCCGATGAAGGGGACGCGGGTTCGTGCCCCGGTCTGGGAGGATCCCACATGCCGCGGAGCGGCTGGGCCCATGAGCCGTGGCCGCTGAGCCTGCGCGTCCGGAGCCTGTGCTCCGCAAGGGGAGAGGCCACAACAGTGAGAGGCCCGCGCACCGCAAAACAAAAAAAAAGAGTGGGAGATCTTGAGCAAAGGACACTCCTCCCTGCTGTCCTCCAAAAGAGAACTAGGAGGAATATTCTAGGACTGCTTCCTGAGGTACACTCTGCTCTGAAGACACAGGCACGATCCGAAAACTCCTCACTAAATGAGGCCATGTTTCCCTGCCGAGGTAGTGGAAGGTTTCCATTTTACTCATTCATTCTAAGGGGGCCCAACCCTTTCAACATATTAAAAATGTCAAACTCCAGACAAAAAAAGATGATATGTATGTACGTCAACCCAGCCTGGCCTGACCCAGCCTGCTGGGTGAATGAATTTGAGAGGGGAACCTTCTAGATAAACAGTCATGGAAGGTCCCAGAATGGAGCAAACTCTATGACTGCTGATAAACAGGCAGAGACAAAGCACCAAGCTTAATGAAGCTTAATGAAGCCTGAGCAACCACCAAATACAGAACATCCACAGATTCTAGCAGGGCCCAAGTTTTATAAGCTGTTAGGAACAATGGACTAGACAAGTAATCAAAGCAGCTGCTATCACAATTAGCATCAATATATTCTCCCAACAGCCAGTGAACGACCCTAATTTGGCCTGCAGGGCTCTCAAACCTCAGCCTGTATCCCTCTCCCCCTGGCACGGGCCTCACCTGGACCTACAGAAATGCTAAAGAACGTCCTGACTCTTAGACTCTCTCCCTGCTGTTTCTTCCCGTCCCCAATGCCCTTCCAGGCAGTGAGTGGCTCCCTCACTTCATTCAGATTTTGGCTCAGAGGCCTTCCCCACCCAATCTAAATATACTCTCAATCAGCCTCAAGTCATTTTCTCTCTCTTGAACTTGCTTTATATTTTTTATCACACTTATCACTACTTGACATTATTATATGCAAACTTGTTCATCTACTGCCTGCCTCACTTGCTAGAATGTAAGTTCCCCGAAGGGAGGTTCCTGTCCATTTCATATTGCATTATGTCCCAGCACCTAGAAGAGGCTGCACAAATACTTATTGAGTTACGTAATTAATTTTCAGACTCCACGTACCCAATCTAATCATGAACTGGTCTTGCTCTGCTTGGTTCCACTGATGAAGTGTTCTCTGCTATGCTTTTCTACCACCACTGTAAAGTGCTGAAGAAACTGGTTTTGCTTTGCAGTTTGGTCTCTCTAGTATATTTTTCTCTGCTGGCAACAGATACTAAATAGAGAAAAAGCCACAGAATCAGCAAATCCCTCTATCACAGTGATTGACTATGCATGACCGGCCCACTGGTGCCCATTTTCGGGGGGGGGCACCCCTTTCAATGCAAAACCAGCCAAAGCGGATGCATGTCCAGTGGAAAACCGAAGGGTAATTGGGAGAGGTTTTAGAAAACAATTTATTGGGTTGGCAAAAATGTTTGTTCAGGTTTTTCGTAGGATGTTATGGGAAAACCCGAACGAACTTTTATTGGGTTGGCCAAAATGTTTGTTCAGGTTTTTCGTAGGATGTTATGGGAAAACCCGAACGAACTTTTATTGGGTTGGCCAAAATGTTTGTTCAGGTTTTTCGTAGGATGTTATGGGAAAACCCGAACGAACTTTTTGGCCAACACCGTGTGTGCGTGTGTGTGTGTGTGGTCAGAAATCAGTACAAACCCAACATGACATGACTAAGACAGGAAGGGATGCCTTGTTCATGTGTGGAGCAAACACAGGAAGGAAGAGTGTGACAGAGGAGGGGGGGTGAGCAAACCACCGGCCCCATATTTATTGCACTGTAAGTAGAATTGATCTCTGTCACCTGCTTCAATCTCCCACACAACCCTCAGAAAAACACCAAGGCAACACAATCAGAGAAATACAAAGGAGACAGCTCCTGCTAGAAATGATAAGAGCCAAAGCTCAGAACACACTACAGTGCATCAAGTGGCCAAGATAGAGCTGGTGGGAGCAGCTCTTCTTGGTTTCACCTCATTGGTTCAAGTGTACGCCTTCTGAAAGAGTGGGCAAACATGAGAATACGTGTGTAGAATGATCCGACACCAGACAGCCTGTCTTGAATTTGCATAGCCTGCAAGGTTCCGAACGTTTGGAGAGCCAGCCCTGAGAATAAGCCGTTGTGTCGGGGGCCAGTATCCAAGACCGCTCCCAAGTTTGGCGATTCGCTAGGAAGACACAGCTAACATCTATTACAGCAAAAGCAAAACCAGCCAAGAGAAAGAGCGCAGGGGGCTGAGTCAAAGGAAACGAGGCACAAGCTTACGAGTCCTCTCCTGGTGGAGTCACACAAGATTCAGTTGACTCCTCCAACCACAGGTTGTGACAACACATGTGAAATGTCTAGCTCGTTAGAGACTCGATGCCCTGGGTTTTTCTTGGGGGCTGGACACACAGGGACCCTCCGCCCAGCAGGAGCCAAGGCTTGAAACTCCCAGAAGGGGAGCAGGTGTTTGGCAAAAACCACATTGTTTGCATAGGTCATTTAGGCACAGAGAGCCACTCCTAGCACGACATTGTAAGAACCCTCCTGAAATCCAAGTCCCCAGATGCCAGCCATGAGCCAACCTTGCAAGCAGGCCTTTCTAAGGATAACAGCCTCGGGAGCACAATGTGAATCCTTTCTGCATAGACAGCCCTACACGATACCCAAGTCTGTCACCTCTATACACGCATAACACACAGGGCACTGCTGCCAAGATGCCCTGCCTCACGTAACGTGCAAGACTGCATGCGGGAAGCCG
>NC_041215.1:41793228-41803983 GCF_002837175.3 Physeter macrocephalus | reverse complement strand
AAAAAAATGATACAATGAACTTATTTACAAAACAGACTCAAACATAGCAAACAAACTTATGGTTACCAAAGGAGAAAGGGGGAGGATAAATTAGGAGTTTGGGATTAACAGATACACATTACTATATATAAAATAAACAACAAGGACCTACTGTAAAGCACAGGGAACTATATTCAACATCTTGTAATAACCTATATTGGAAAAGAATCTGAATAAGAACATATATATACATATATGTGTGTATATATATATATGTATATATGTAACTGAATCATTTTGCTATATACCTGAAACTAACACAACACTGCAAATCAACTATGCTTCAATAAAGGAAAAAAAAAAAGCAATATTCCTGGAAACCAGTTATCTGGGAAATTCACAGAAGGGTGGACTGACCAGGTATTACACTCACATATACCATTTGAAAAAAGATGACTGCCACTGTCATCTTATTTATTAGTTTTTGCAGAAGGCATGACAATCACGCTTATTTAGTTTTTATTCATAAGAACAAGGAACCATCCATCTTCCTGAGCCTTTGCAAACACTTACATGGTACGAAGCAACGAACAAACATCTAGTTCAAGGGTTTGTGAACTTTTTTTTTAAAGAGCCAGATCATAAATATTCTACACTTTAATGGTCTCTGTCACAACTTCTCAACTTCTGCTATGAAAGCAGCAAGAAAGTAGCCATAGGCAACACGAAAACAAATAAGCACGACTGTGTACCAGTAAAATTTTTTATTTACATAACAGGATGTGGGCTAGATTTTGCCCCACAGGCCATCATTTGCTGACCACTGGTCCAATTTATATATAGAACTTGTGAGAGGCAGAAACAGCTCTTAGATGGCCACTTAGGTTTTTAGTTGAACTGGTGTTGACCTATCTGATAAGAAATGCGTAGAGAGCATTTCAGGTCCCTCTATCCTCACAGGAGACTACTAGTGCCATGTCACGGAGGCAGACTCACACAAAGCCAACAAATATAAAGGAGGCCCTTCACTTCCAGACACCAGGATTCAAACTTCAGTGAGTGCTCAAGAGAATAAAACCAAAAAAGAACATGAACGGGATATATATGAAATATACAAGTCTCAGGAAACATATGGAAAACATCCAACCTCTCTAGTAATCAGAAAAACACACATAAAATATCATTTTCTATTTAATATGCTGGCAAAGTTTTTTTTTAAAGGAAAATACCAAGTATTTAGACAGAGGATGTAAAACAGGAATATTCAGACATTATTGGTGAGAGTGTAATTTGTAATGGTTATACTTCAGATGCTTATACTAGAGATTTCCAGTCAGAAACAGCAATGGTTTACTCCCTGGAACCAAAAACGGTTCTGGATCTAGAACAGCAGAAAGGGTAGAGAAGTGGGGATAAAGTCCCTACTCCAAGTTTTAAAAGGCCCCAGTCTCCAGCTGTGTAACAGAGTTTTAGCAGTGATGCTTGGCAGTTGATGGCACTGAAGGATTCATCTCTGAGGAAACTAACCAGAGAGAGAAAAGACTAATCCAGATGCCTGGGGTCGTCTTGTAATGTCCTCTATAGCTCCTGTGAGGGGTCCAGCAGCTGTCAATCCTCATCCATCACCAAGCCCTGTGTTCCCCATAGCTTCCCCCTCCAGTATGAAAAAGCATGCACAGGTTACCTGATATTTGAGAAAACATTCTAACGTGAAAGAAACCCAAACAAACTCATAAACAGAAAGACAGAAAGGGACAGAAAAAGAACTCAGAGGAAATAGAGATTACACAGAAAACAGAAAATGATTTAACAATATTTTTAAAATATAATCAATATCTGACAGATACCAAGAAATATATTGATTCAGGAAACCAGAACAAGAACAGGATGCTATTTTTTTTTTTTAAAAAGAGGAACCTTTAGAGAACAAGCACTCTTGGAAACGAAGACTGAAATAGAAGAATTAACACATTTAGTAAAGGAGCTGGATATAAAGTTGAGGAAATCTTCCAGAAAATAGAGCAAAAAGATGAAGAGAAGGATAATAGGAGAGAAAAATTAGTAGTGAGGAGAGGGGAAATCAACCACAAGTGCAAATTCCAACTAATGTTCTAGAAGAAAAAGTAGGGGAAAATGGGGAGCTGGGCAGGGCGGCAGGGAGGGAGAGGGACTATAAATATAATAGTTTAAGAAAAGTTCCCAAACAAGAAAAACATAAATATCCCAATGGAAAGAGTCGGAATCATGATGAAATACAGCCCACACCAGGCATAGGAAATGCAGAGAACATGGCAGAAAGCTAATCCCACAAGCTTCCAGAGGGGCCACAGGTCACACCCAGGTATGAGAATGCCACCAGACTTCTCAAAAATAACACAAAGGAACAAGGTCTTCAAATTTTTAAGAAAAATAATTTTCAAAGTTAGAATCTTATATTCAACTAATTTTACATTCAACTAATTTATCATTCAAGGTACAAGGAAGATATTTTCCATTTACTGAGACTGTGGTGATCATTATGCAATATATGCAAATATCAAATCGTTACACTGTACACTTGAAACTAATGTTACATGTCAATTATATGTCAATTAAAAAAGGATATTTTCCAACAGTCAAAAATTTTCTCCCTATGTACCCTCTTCTCCTCAGTAAACTACCTGAAGTTGAGCTTTACCTGGATGAGGTAATAAACCAATATTAAAAAGACACTGAATCCAGGAAATAGAAGACCCAGCACAAAAGAGAGGGAAAGAGTCTTCCCCAGGGTGTTAGAAATAAGGCAGCCCCAAGACAACAACTGAAAAGGAGGCCCAGAAAGACCAGGCCAGACTGCAACAGGAGGGCAGAGGCTCCAGGAAGAAAGCTGCTAAATAAAAATGCATCCAAGACACTATCTGATCTGCTGGCCAAATTAAGAGGGATTCTGATGGAAAGTTTAGGGCTGAATTTTGATGAGGGCAAGAGTTTTTGTTTGTTTTGTTCAGTGATGTATTCCTAGGACCCTGAAAGTAATTAGTAAATATTTACTGTACCTATTAAAATGAAACAAATATAAAAAGTAAATTATTAACTGGGAAAAACAAAAAGATGTATCAGGAAGGCAATTCAGTATCATACCAGTTTACTGGAGAGCTAATCAGTATCTTTATAGCTTAAGCACTGACAGCTGATTTAACTCTTAAAAAAAAAAAATCAGGACAATAGGATTCTAGAGGATGGGGAGAGAAGTGTGTGTGGAAGGGGTTCCTGGCCACGGTGGTATGTAGTGTCTGAAAGCTATATTCCCATCTTCCACAACAGAAAACCAGTAGATAACGTTGAAAACTACAAGATAAGGAAAAGCAGCATATATGTGTTAATGAGAAATATGAAGATATATATTGGAAGAAACAACAGAATAGAGTTAAAGGTATTTACATTTGTCAGGGGGAGGGAAAAATGAATAAATACAGGACAGGAGACTGGTTTTGTAGAAGTCTTGTATTATTTGACTTTTAAAATTAGATGCATGGCCTAATTTGATAAAAATAAAAATTAAACCTAAGAAAAGGCTTACACTTTAGGCCTAGCCATTTGATAGCTAAGAAACTCTCCCAGGAGAATAATCAGATGAGCAAAGATCTATGTTCACTGCAACAATCTTCTTAATAGAAAAAAAAAGGTGGGGATCTGTTATTTCTTTCATAATAGAAACTATTAGGGATTTAGTTAATGAAATAAGAATAATGAAATATTATGTTGTTATTTAAATAATCAAGCTTTTGAAGAATAATAAAAACATGATAGAATGCTCCCTTAAAAATCAGGATTTAGAAACTATACAGAGTACAAGGATAGTTTTCATATGCATAGAAAAAAGGAAAAAGCAAGTATATGTTAACAGCTATGTGCTCCAGATAGTAGGATTACAGGTTGTTTTTCTTTCTTATTTATACTTTTCCATATCTTCTAAATTTCCTACAGTGAATTTCTATCACTTGGTCAAACACTTTTACAGTGTTTTTAATTTATAAAGCAGGAAAAAAATATAAAAATTGGAAAACAATTCTTGGTATTTCTCTAGAGAAAATGACCTCATTTGAAATACTTAATGGTTAAGAAAAAAATAAAAGGGTAATCAATGCACAATGGCAAAAAGACAAAAATCAAAACCCACAAAATAAAGTACGTCTGGTGCCTGAAACACAATCACATTGGAATCCCCAAAAAAAGGTCCTGGGTCTTCGATTACCTTCCATTGTTGAGCCTTAAACTGGTCTCATCTTTTAAAACACCCTGGATGTGACCTTTTGGCTTGAGGGTCAGTGAAATTCTATTGTCCCAGCTGTGGGCAGCATCTCTGGATGTGAAGTTTAGATCCAAGCCAACCAGGATCTGAGTCCCAGCTCAGGCTTTCACCAATGTGGGCAGATTATACACTCTCTCCTACCCTGCTATTCCTTGTCTATTAAATTGGGATCATTATTTTGCAGGTTTGCTCTGAGAAAAGAACTAGTAAAGTACTTTAAAATGATTATTTGTGTCTGGGACATAGTAATCCATCAATAAATGGTGGCTGTTTTTTTTGTTGTATTTTATAAACACCTCACAAATTAAATCTGTTTAGCCATAGTCACTGATAGAAAGTACATACTCATCCACTCACCGACTCCTTCTCCCAGATTTAACTATGGGCCATGTGTGCTCAGTTTGAGAACGGGCAAAGGGACAGACTGATTTCAAAGACCTACACAAGGGCTTCCCTGGTGGTGCAGTGGTTGAGAGTCCGCCTGCCGATGCAGGGGACGCGGGTTCATGCCCCGGTCCGGGAGGATCCCACATGCCGCGGAGCGGCTGGGCCCGTGAGCCATGGCCGCTGAGCCTGCGCCTCCGGAGCCTGTGCTCCGCGACAGGAGAGGCCACAACAGTGAGAGGCCCGTGTACCGCAAAAAAATAAAAATAAAAATAAAAATCACCGTGTCAAATTTTTATAACTTCATCCTTTATTAAGAAAGTAGCTATCTCCAAGGGAACTTGATCAACTTGCAAAGGATTTGTGAGCTCTTTTTACAAATCACAAATAAAGGTTCAAGAGGTACGAGAGATGTGCAGTGTGAATAACAAAAAGCTATACCTTTGGAAATTAATTCAATCACAGCATTATTAGTTAGGCTGACCTTTACCAAGGTCAGGGTGTTACATCCACACAAGGCATACCTTGGTGATTATTTTCATCAGGGCTTTAAATATTTTTAATAGTGTTTTCAATGACTCTGTTGGTAGTTTCTATCGCCAAAACCTGTAGGGTGTCAAAGTATAAGTATGATGTAGATTTGAAAGATGGGGAAAATTGGCACCATTATCAAGAAACTGTTGAGAAGACCAGAGATGGGCGAATGTTTCCTCCATTCAAATGTGGTAGAGGAATAAGATTATAAAAAGTAAGAATAAGCTTCCTGTTCATTCCTGGCAAAATTCTAGAGAAGATTACTATACAGATGACTTAAGAGTAATTAGCATACCAACTAAACTATCATTATCCACAACTCTCTCCCTCCCCCTTTTTAAAGGGGTACCAGATCAGGAAAGGGGGGAAGGGTGAAATGTCCTCGGACATGACATCTCGACATTAGTCTTTTAATGATAGCCTTGTGAATAAGATTAGAAAGTGACTGGCTAACTAGCTGTATTTGTACCTGGTCCAGCAATTACACCAGAATGATATTGATCAATGGACCCACATCAACCCAGAAGTTGCCTCTAGTGCTATCGCCATGCCTCTGCTCTTCAACTCATTGACTGAAAGCCAAAGTGGAAATACTGATGACCCACCTGGAAGAAAAAACTAATAATTCAGAAGACAACAAAAACTTTAAAGAGTCAATAGGAGGGTAAGGTCCCTCTTTTCTTCCAAGCTCCAGACTACTCAGCTACTTTCTGGAGGAATGAACACAGCTCTGGCATCCCACCATAAGTGGAGAGTCTTGGCAAACTGGAACATGCTCAGAGGAGGGCACTGGGGCAGGGGCAAGGGATGGAGACACCACACACCAGGAATGGACTGGTGACAGACCTGAGACGGTGAGGATGTACTGCCTGAAAAGGAACACTCTGCAGACACATGACACAAGTCTCCAAAGAAATAGGAGTTGTTCTAGAAGGCGAAGCCAAGATCAGCAAGTGAAAATACCAAACTAGAACTGCCCCAAGCCCAGCTGGTTATCTTCTACAGTGGTTGAGCCCTACCATGGCCAGAGCTCATGGGGCACAGGTGGTGCACTGCACTCCAGGAAGCACCATTCATTTAGAGCAATGGGCAGCAAGCTTTTTCTGTAAAGAGCTAGATGGTAAATATTTTCAGCTCTGTGGATCATACGGTCTCCACCACAACTTCTCAATTCTATATTTGTAGCACAAAAGCAGCCATATACGGAAATAACTGGATTCCAACACTTTATTTAAAAAACATGTGGTTGGCAAGATGTGGCCAATGGGCCGTAGTCTGCTAACCCCCTTATATAGACTATGAGGTCCATTGACATTGTATAAGATCTAGGCTAGAAGATCATCCACCAAGGATTTCAGAAGATTTGCAGTCCCTCAATTTTGGGGAAAGGTTAGAACATCCAAGTCTCTTCTACTTCTAAAAGTCCATGAAAATCTGGCTATGAAAGAAGAAACAGAAAAATAAGATGATCTCACAGTTAGTTCTGATAGCAGTAGGTCTAGAACTCAGACCTCCTGCATCCCTGGTCCTATACTCCTTCCCCGTGGCACACAGTTCCAAGCCTGGCATTCCTCAACTTGTGGCGAGCTTACACTCAGAAATCTTCTAAATGCCAGCCAGTCAATCACTAGCTAGTCTCGTATTCTCAGAAACCTTCCTGCATTGATGCCCATGTCTTTGCATCCCTGATATCACACAGAGAGAACCCAGGGGCCAGGAGAATCCGTGCGATTCTCTCCTTTGGAGACCAACGACAGGGTAGGCAGAGACTGGATGTCATCTGTAGAAGAGTTTCTTGTGGAGCCTGGGAAGCAGGGCCAGACTTTCACCTCATGACTCTGTGTGTCCAAGATTTCATCTTGAGTCAAGGGGAGCAGATGATTGAAACAGTGAGAAAATCTGCATCTTGGACCCACATAAACCCTGATGACTTCTAATCCAAGTACCATCTTTCAGGAAGCATTAAGCTGAAAGCAAGAAACCAATGTACGTCAAGCCACACAAATACCATATAGGACCAATGATGATTTCACTGTGGCCTTCTGAAGACTCGCTGTCACGCACCCACATCCCCAAATCTGAAATGGTTTCTGAAAGACAAACACTGCATTCTTCAACAATGGTTTTAAATCTGAAGAGAGATAGGCAAAAACAGACAAGAAGTTGATCTTCACTTCATGACCAAAAGCCCAACCCTACGCCAAATGTGTGACCCTTTTGCTAAAGACTTTATATTTAGCCTACTTGGCAAATGAATAGAATTTGCCCTCATTTTGGTGCCTTAAATACAATTTTTAAAAACTTTATTTCATCAAAGTATAGCTGATGTACAATTTGTGTTCATTTCTAATGTACAGCAAAGTGATTCAGTTATACATGTACATACATCCTTTTTCATATTCTTTTCCATTATGGTTTATCACAGGATATTGAATATAGTTCCCTGTGCTATACAGTAAGACCTTGTTGTTTATACATTCTATAAATAATAGTTTGCATCTGCTAATCCCAAACTCCCAATCCATCCCTCCTCAACCCTTTAATACAATTTTTGAAGCTTGTTAAATTTGGCTAAAACGTCTATGGAACAAAGTCACCTACCATTTGCCAAAACCACTTTTTGATCGTTATAATAATCGCCAGTATTTTCTGAGCACTTGCTGTTTCCCAGTCCTTTGTACACACTTTCTCACGAGGTCCTCACAATTTCCCCATGAACTAATTTCTGCAGTACAGATGAGGAAACTGAGACTTGATCTCTCTAAATGACTCAGCCAGAGCCACAGGGCTGGTGGAAGTCAGATTCAAAGGCCAGCAGCCTGAGCATGGAGCCTGTACTCTTGGCTGCTATACACACTTAGGATCATCACACACCAAACCACTGCATTAACACAACACTTGGCCATGGTTCCGATACCATCTCTCAAATACCCAGCCTGAGTCTAGCATCAATCACAAGTGATAGAGTTTGGTAGTAAATGTTCTCTTTGGGGGTTTTAATAGACCATCTTCTGCAGTACAAGATTAAAAGGGCACAATAGTGTTTCTTGAATACACCCAGGAAGAATGTGCCAGTGACCCCTGTGTGTGGACCAACCTTCCCCAGGTCGCCTCATGGCTCCCTTCCTCACCCATTTGGGTCTCCATCAATGTCACTTCTTCAGAGAGGTTTTCCCTGCCAACCCACCCAAACCTGAAGCAGTCCCCCCTGCCCTGCTATCTCCTCATTCTGCTTCGCTGTTTCCTATAGCATTTATCACCACTGGGCATAGTATATGCTTGGGTATTTGTTGATTATCTGCTTTCACTGCTGGGCTGTAATCTCCAGGAAAGAAGACACTTGGTTTTGCTCACCCCTCTATCTCCAGCACCTAGAAAGGACCTGGCACAGAACACATGCTTACAGTATCTGGTAGGAAAGCAGCAAATCAATCAGTCTCCGGGTGATAGAATAACTGCTGCTTTGTATTTTCATCTTTGTGCTTAGCTGTAATTTCTAAATTTTTAGCAGTCAAATTTTATCCTTTTTTGTATTACAGAAGTAAAGTTCTATTTACAAAGCCCTTCCTTTAGAGAATACTACCTATTCTGACATAAACTCAAAGATGGAGATTTTGGCTGCTTTTGGTCACTGGTAGCCTGGAGGCATGAAAACCACGCTAAGTGAATCTCCCAGTGCCCTCAGATGACAGGTCAGCATGGCCAGCCATGGGCAGGCACTCATCACAGGCTTTGCTGGCCAACTCGGCTGCTGCTAATGGCGCTCTGCCTTCAGTGAACAGCGGTCCCCCCCACCTGGCCCAGCCATGTGTGCCAGAGCCTCTGCGTAGTCCTCCCAGCGTTCCTGGAAGTGCAGGGAAGGCAGTTAGGCAGTTTCTCCTCGTCACCACGTTACTGCTTCTCCCGGGGGCCAGAAATGGAAGGAGAGAACGGAGCTCATAACAGTCCCCTGGAGGATACCCATGGGCGGCCCCGGAGCTCAGCTCAGGAGCGCCACTGAAGAGAAACCACTGGAACCGCAGCCAAGTGGTCCACTGTATTTCCATCTCAGATACCATCAGATCCAGCTTTTACTCATCTTCTCTTTACCCCAAGCCAACTGCACCTTGAAATAAAGTCTTAAATATTTCCTCTGTCCTTCAGCTCACCTCGCTATAATGTGTACTGCTCCTATTAACTTCATACTTAATGAGAGCAATTATTGAGAAAGTTCTATTAGCATAAAGTTTAGACAGGTTAATGACTGCCTTCCCTTGAGAGCTGACCTCTACAGCACAGGAATTCCCCACCCTGCTTTGGAGGGAGATGGTGCAGCGAGGGGTCAGGCACAGCTTCCAGAATGCTCGAGTTTGCTGTCACAAAGGCCATATGACATCCACCGTGTGACAGTGGACATTCCTTCTGTGCCAAATCCTGTAGGTTATTCCAAGCCCTATCCCCAGATGGCTATAGAGTTTGAAGGTCATTTCTCAGGCAAAGCCAACAGGTCCTCCCAGACTAGAGTGAAAGAAGCTCAAGGTTGAAGGTCAAGGAAGGTACTCTGAGCATCGCTGATCCTTGCTTCCCTCTCCTCCGCTACACGGCGAGCCCTACGTTCCCAGCAGGAGCCCGAGCTTCTGACCTGGCAGCATCCCCACTGCCTGATACAAGGCCTGGCACCATCCAGGAAGCGCTGGGTGTATAAAGGGCACATCAGTGCTTGCTGTATTATCTTCGGGCCCCTCCCTTCTAACAGGGTACTAACCACAAAGGGTGGGGTCTGCAGGTATGTGGCGACAAGATGTGGTGTCAGGCTCTCAGCACACCTTTATCTCATACATCCTCACCGCTCGTGGGGAGAACGTTGGTATCACTATCTCTCTTGCACAACGAAGCTGAGGCTCAGCGATAGTGACAAAACGCCAACAGCGGGTAAGGGGTGCTGGGAGTTCTGCTTAAGATGATCTGATACCAATGGTCCAGCCTGTGAGTGCCAAGAGCTTCCAGGAGTCCCTTTCCCCAGGTCCAGTTTCCTCGAGGAAATACAGCATCAGAACTGGGTAGTTTACACACTCACAAGCACTGACCATCTGCTACACGCCTGGCCACAGGTCGAAGCCTGAGCTGCATCCTTAAGACGTGCATGTCTTGGGCTTCCCTGGTGGCGCAGTGGTTGAGGGCCCGCCTGCCGATGCAGGGGACGCGGGTTCGTGCCCCGGTCCGGGAAGATCCCACATGCCATGGAGCGGCTGGGCCCGTGAGCCATGGCCGCTGAGCCTGCGTGTCCGGAGCCCATGCTCCGCAACGGGAGAGGCCACAACAGTGAGAGGCCCACGTACCACAAAAAAAAAAAAAAAAAAAAAAAAAAAAAAAAAAAAAAAAAAAAAGGAGAAGTGCATGTCCCAGTGGCCAAAACTTACTGAGCTCTTATTTTTTGTTTTCCATGTATTAACTCCTCACCATAGCACCACAGCCCAGGTACTTTAATCCCAGTGTACTGATGCGGAAGCTGACTGGCTTTCTCCAAGGACACATGGCTAGAAGGGGGCAGAGCTGGGATTCGAGCCCAGGCAGTCAGGGCTCAGAGT
>NC_041215.1:41790909-41792514 GCF_002837175.3 Physeter macrocephalus | reverse complement strand
AGCAGTTCAGAGCGTAGCTGGTCACCTCTGACAAGGCACATCAAAATGCAGTTTAATCCCTCTGTTGACCCCGACGGGAGCCCCGCAGCTGGCCCTGCTGATGCTACAGGCCCTCAGTCTGACGTAAATGACTTGGGGGCTGTGATCACGCGCATGAGATGTGCCTGATGTCCAAAAGCAAAGGAGGGACAGAAAAAGGAGACCACGAGGAGATGATGTCTGCAGGCCGAACTGTGGGGCAGCTCAAACTCTCTTCCTCATGTTATCGAACTGGACACCTCTTTCCTTCATTTCTAAACTCAGCCAAGAACGTGAGACCACCTTTACCGTACATGCTCCATCTCTTCTTTGTCTGAGATCCAGTGAGGATGGGAAAACCAAACTAGCAACTGATTTTCATTGAGGCCGCCTAATTTTAGAAGCTAGGGATATGCAAAGCCAAAAGCACGGCTTAAAAGAAAATCCCTCAAAACCCCAAAAGCCTCTGAACCTAAGAATCCTTTTCAACAACGTGGAGACACAGACAGTCCCCTGCTTCCATCCAAACAGCTTTCATTCTAAACTATTTCTGAAGTTTTAAAATCTCAGGCTCTAGAGTGCTCCTATTGAAATAACGTGTCAATGCAAACAGGTAGAGGATGAAACGGCGAAGACACAGGAATGTCTTCAGGAAAGCATATGCTGAGCTGTCACTGTGGAATGTCTTTTCAATCAATACCATATGTAAGCTGATAGCACAACTGTATACACATACCTCATTAAGCCAAATTAGAGCAAGTGGGATCTGTCGCCTTCTGATTAAAACAAACACGTCTAATTTCAGTATGTCCTATCTCCGATCCACAGAAGCACCCCACGTAGAGGCATTTTCACAAATAACAGTAAAGCCCACACAAGTTCTCAAGGCCAATACCACCACGCACATTCCTAAAGGCTGCTGTTCTTCCTGATGTTTCCCCTCAAACAGCTGGGGAAGAACAACATCCCCTGGAGGGATACTCACTCTTACTTTTTCAAATGAAAACAGCCACGTATTCCTTGAAGGATCAGTAATGAGACCAAAGGCATTGAGATTGGTGGGCCCCTGCCTCTTTTCTGCAAAAAGTCTTCATTCAGAGCAATCCCTAATAGAGTGTAGCTGGTGAGAATTTTTTTTTAATCCTACTTACATTTTTATAATTAGCCATGAAGAAATAACAAAGTAAATTATCTTATTATGGAATCTTAGTTTTCAAAAAGCGTAGGAAAGCAAAAACAAGCATTTCCCTTTTGATCAACGCAGGAGTCAACTTTCTAGGTGCTTTCAGGGAATTCCTAAAATATTTAGGAAACTGCCAAAGCAGGCGAGCAGCAGACACTGCAATTCAGTGTGCAATCCGTGTGGCTACCACTGTTGTGCTAAAAGTTTCAGGACACTGGCTGACCTGGTGTGTGGCCAGGAGAGGGAAGCATGCGTTCAGTTGGACAAACACTATGGAGAACCTGCTGTTTGCCAGGCTCCCAGATAGATATTGGGATGAAAAGAAAAATGTAGGGTACTTGGTCCATGCCTTTGAAGAGCTTGGAGCCTGGCTGTGAAAGGTCCAAAGATGCACATAGCAGTCA
>NC_041215.1:41787111-41790409 GCF_002837175.3 Physeter macrocephalus | reverse complement strand
CGGATGGCCCTTTTGACCGGGGGGAAGTGTGAATTCTTGGTAGTGCTGATTTGCTCTACCCGCTTGCTTGGTTGGCCAAAAAGGGCGTATGCGTTTTTTCCTGAATATATTCAGGAAAAAACGCATACGCCCTTTTTGGCCAATTGCATCATTGTCGAACTTCTGCCGCTTTTCATGTGCTGTCAAGGCCCTTTCGATCTACCTCTTGAAATCTGTTTCCTGCAATTCTGCCTTGCTTTCAAATCCTCTTCGTTGCCTTACCTCCATATATTTTGGAACGATAGTTATCATTTAGAACTCTGCAGGTTTGTGAAGAGCAGTGCCCCCGAGCTCCATTTTTCAACTCGCTTTTTGTGAGCTGGCGGCAAACCCGCAGGGTTGCTTCAGGCCCTATTGTGGTTCCAAGGGACAGGCTGAGCCTTTGGTGAATTTTTCTTCGTGATGGGAAATTGGAGTGACATGTGCCTGTCCAAACACCTACAGCTAGTCTCTCATTGGTTCCCCCTCTTCCAGGTCATCCTCCGAACAAATTGGAGACTGTATGAAACGGGAGTGTAAAGGCGCTGATTCTCCAGGTGGGGAAATTCTTAGTAAAGCGGCTGGAATGGCGAACCCGAACACCAGGAGATGAGAAATGAGTTGCGTTTCAGAAAGCGTTCCCGATCACACGGTGTACCATCCGCTGGGTTTCCCATGAGTGTTTTTGCTGTAGGAAGATTTCCTTCATACTGGAGAGTTGGGACCCATGGGGTGGGTAGCACTCAGTATTACTTTAAAGGGTCTGCGTTTGCTCACCCAACCTCACCAATCCTCACGCCCCAAGAGTATCCAGCCTTATGTGTCATCCAGCTGTGGGTGTAGATGTGTTCAATCCTGGTTGCATCACAGCCCCTGATCGCATTTTGGAAGAATTACTCTGTCTTACACTGTGCTTGTTTTTTGTCTTTGAAAAGTAGTTTTAAAATGGGATTTGGCTGATTTTTACTGCTGTGTTTATGCCGCTTTGCAAACACTTGATTCACTTACAGAGAGATATCAATACTTAGGTTTAAAATGATTACTAGTCTGATATATTCTTCTGCGGTGAATAGGGGGTGTTGGATCCAGGTCGTTGAACAAGGAGTATGTCTTGTGTATTATATATTTGGTTTATGGAACGGTATCTGTGCGAATTTCAAAAATCTAGTTTCATGCATCACTCCACCTCACCTTTCCCCTTAAGCAGGCATAAGTGTGTTTTCTAATAGCGTGACTTTGTCCTGTTTTGTAATTCAGTTCATGTGTAGCGAATTTTACATTCCCTGTATAAGTGATATCTTATCGAAAGTTTATTTTGCTGTTTGAGTTATTTCACTTAGGACCATCGTACCTAAATCCACTCATTTTGCTGCTCCTAGCTTCATGACATTGATTTCATGGCTGAGTGATATTCCATTGTACCGAAGTAGCAATACTTCATTGTCCATTTTTCTCCTCCCTGGGATATGTAAGGTGTACTGAAGTCGAGGTTCTTGTAAAGAGAGCAGCCCCTAATTTTGGGGGTGCCTGTTTCTGGTTGATTTTTAGTTTTCCCACGATATACCACCATGTCTGGAAGTGCCCTAGGCTCTGTGGCTCTGTTTTTTAGATGTTTTAGAAAACACCCTACACTTCTCCAAAGTGGCTGTTGGTAATTTACGTCCCGCCCATCAGCATAACAAGGCTCCCTTGTCTGCATGGCCTGTCGTGCCTTTCTGGTTTTTAAACTTTTTTTGGATGGCCCTTTTAACCAGGGGTAAGTGAAACTTCTTTGTAGTGCTGATGTGCTCTCCCCGCTTGCTTGGTTGGCCAAAAAGGGCGTATGCATTTTTTCCTGAATATATTCAGGAAAAAACGCATACGCACTTTTTGTCCAATTGCATCATTGTCGATCTTCGGCCGCTTTTCATGTGCTATCAAGGCCCTTTCGATCTACCTCTTGAAATGTGTTTCCTGCAATTCTGCCTTGCTTTCAAATCCTCTTCGTTGCCTTACCTCAATATATTTTGGGACGATAGTTATTATTTAGAACTCTGCAGGTTTGTGAAGTGCAGTGCCCCTGAGTTCCATTTTTCAACTCGCTTTTTTTGTGAGCTGGCCGCAAACCCGCAGGGTTGCTTCAGGCCCTATTGTGTTTCCGAGAGGCAGGCTGAGCCTTTGGTGAATTCTTCTTCATGATGGGAAATTGGAGTGACATGTGCCTGTCCAAACACCTACAGCTAGTCTCTCATTGTTTCCCCCTCTTCCAGTTCATCCTGCGGACAAATTGAAGACACTACGAAACGGGAGTGTAAAGGCGCTGATTCTCCAGGTGGGGAGATTTTTAGTAAAACGGATGGAATGGCGAACCCGAGCACCAGAAGATGAGAAATGTGGTGCTTTTCATAAAGCTTTCCCGATCACACGGTGTACCATCCGCTGGGTTTCCCATGAGTGTTTTTGCTGTAGGAAGATTCCCTTCAAACTGGAGAGTTGGGACCCATGGCCGATCACACGGTGTACCATCCGCTGGGTTTCCCATGAGTGTTTTTGCTGTAGGCAGGTGGCCTTCAAACTGGAGAGTTGGGACCCATGGGATTGGTAGCACGCAGTATTACTTTAAAGGGTCTGCATTTGCTCACCCAACCTCACCATTCCTCTCCACCCCAGGAGTGTAAAGCCTTATGTGTCATCCAGTTGTGGGTGTTGATGTGGTCAATCCTGGTTGCATCACAGCCCCTGAACGCATTTTGGAAGAATTTCTCTGTCTTACAATGTGCTTGTATTTTTTGTCTTTCAAACGTATTTTTATAATGAAGTTTATCTGATTTTCACTGCTGTGTTTATGCCGCTTTGCACACACTTGATTCACTTACACAGTGACATCAATACTTAGCTTTAAAATGATTACTAGTCTGATATATTCTTCTGCGGTGAATAGGGCGTGTTGGGTCCATTTCATTGAGCAAGGCGTAGGTCTTGTCTATTATATATTTGGTTTATGGAACGGTATCTGTGCGAATTTCAAAGTCTTGTTTTATGCATCACCCCACCTCACCTTTCCCCTTAAGCAGGCATAAGTGTGTTTTCTACTAGCGTGACTATGTCCTGTTTTGTAATTCAGTTCATGTGTCACGAATTTTACATTCCCTGTTTAAGTGATATCTTATCGTAAGTTCCTTTTGCTGTGTGACTTATTTCACTTTGGACCATCGTACTTAAATCCACTCATTCTGCTGCTCCTAGCTTTATGACATTGATTTCATGGCTGAGTGATATTCCATTGTACCGAAGTAGCAAA
>NC_041215.1:41762409-41786450 GCF_002837175.3 Physeter macrocephalus | reverse complement strand
TGGCCAAAAAGGGCGTATGCGTTTTTTCCTGAATATATTCGGGAAAAAACGCATACGCCCTTTTTGGCCAATTGCATCATTGTCGAACTTCTGCCGCTTTTCATGTGCTGTCAAGGCCCTTTCGATCTACCTCTTGAAATCTGTTTCCTGCAATTCTGCCTTGCTTTCAAATCCTCTTCGTTGCCTTACCTCAATATATTTTGGGACGATAGTTATTATTTAGAACTCTGCAGGTTTGTGAAGTGCAGTGCCCCTGAGTTCCATTTTTCAACTCGCTTTTTTTGTGAGCTGGCCGCAAACCCGCAGGGTTGCTTCAGGCCCTATTGTGTTTCCGAGAGGCAGGCTGAGCCTTTGGTGAATTCTTCTTCGTGATGGGAAATTGGAGTGACATGTGCCTGTCCAAACACCTACAGCTAGTCTCTCATTGTTTCCCCCTCTTCCAGTTCATCCTGCGGACAAATTGAAGACACTACGAAACGGGAGTGTAAAGGCGCTGATTCTCCAGGTGGGGAGATTTTTAGTAAAACGGATGGAATGGCGAACCCGAGCACCAGAAGATGAGAAATGTGGTACTTTTCATAAAGCTTTCCCGATCACACGGTGTACCATCCGCTGGGTTTCCCATGAGTGTTTTTGCTGTAGGAAGATTCCCTTCAAACTGGAGAGTTGGGACCCATGGGATTGGTAGCACGCAGTATTACTTTAAAGGGTCTGCATTTGCTCACCCAACCTCACCATTCCTCTCCACCCCAGGAGTGTAAAGCCTTATGTGTCATCCAGTTGTGGGTGTTGATGTGGTCAATCCTGGTTGCATCACAGCCCCTGAACGCATTTTGGAAGAATTTCTCTGTCTTACAATGTGCTTGTATTTTTTGTCTTTCAAACGTATTTTTATAATGAAGTTTATCTGATTTTCACTGCTGTGTTTATGCCGCTTTGCACACACTTGATTCACTTACACAGTGACATCAATACTTAGCTTTAAAATGATTACTAGTCTGATATATTCTTCTGCGGTGAATAGGGCGTGTTGGGTCCATTTCATTGAGCAAGGCGTAGGTCTTGTCTATTATATATTTGGTTTATGGAACGGTATCTGTGCGAATTTCAAAGTCTTGTTTTATGCATCACCCCACCTCACCTTTCCCCTTAAGCAGGCATAAGTGTGTTTTCTACTAGCGTGACTATGTCCTGTTTTGTAATTCAGTTCATGTGTCACGAATTTTACATTCCCTGTTTAAGTGATATCTTATCGTAAGTTCCTTTTGCTGTGTGACTTATTTCACTTTGGACCATCGTACTTAAATCCACTCATTCTGCTGCTCCTAGCTTTATGACATTGATTTCATGGCTGAGTGATATTCCATTGTACCGAAGTAGCAAATCTTCAATGTCCATTTTTCTCCTCCCTGGGATATGTAAGTTGTACTGAAGTCGAGGTTCTTGTAAAGAGAGCAACCCCAATTTTAGGGGGTGCCTCTTTCTGGTTGATTTTTAGTTTTCCCAAGATATACGCCCATGTGTGGAAGTGCCCTAGGCTCTGTGGCTCTGTTTTATAGATATTATAGGAAACACCATACACTTCTGCAGAGTGGCTGTTGGCAATGTACATCCCGCCCATCAGCTTAACAAGGCTCCCTTGCCTCCATGGCCTGTCCTGCCTTTCTGGTTTTTAAACTTTTTTCGGATGGCTCTTTTGACCGGGGTGAAGTGAGACTTCTTGCTAGTGTTGATTTGCTCTCCCCGCTTGCTTGGTTGGCCAAAAAGGGCGTGTGCGTTTTTTCCTGAATATATTCAGGAAAAAACGCACACGCCCTTTTTGGCCAATTGCATCATTGTCGATGTTCTGCCGCTTTTCATGTGCTGTCTAGGCCCTTTTGATCTAATTCTTGAAATCTGTTTCCTGCAATTCTGCGTTGCTTTCAAATCCTCTTCGTTTCCTTACCTCCATATATTTTGAGACGATAGTTATCATTTAGAACTCTGCAGGTTTGTGAAGTGCAGTGCCCCTGAGCTCCATTTTTCAACTCGCTTTTTTGTGAGCTGGCCGCAAACCCGCAGGGTTGCTTCAGGCCCTATTGTGTTTCCGAGAGGCAAGCTGAGCCTTTGGTGAATTCTTCTTCGTGATGGGAAATTGGAGTGAAATGTACCTGTCCAAACACCTACAGCTAGTCTCTCATTGTTTCCCCCTCTTCCAGTTCATCCTCCGGACAAATTGAAGGCACTACGAAACGGCAGTGTAAAGGCGCTGATTCTCCAGGTGGGGAGATTGTTAGTAAAGTGGCTGGAATGGCTAACCCAAGCACCAGGAGATGAAAAATCAGGTGCGTTTTAGAAAGCTTTCCGGATCACATGGTGTACCATCCGCTGGGTTTCCTATGAGTGTTTTTGCTGTAGGAAGAGTCCCTTCAAACTGGAGAGTTGGGACCCATGGGATGGGTAGAACGCAGTATTACTTTAAAGGGTCTGCATTTGCTCACCCAACCTCACCAATCCTCTCCACCCCAAGAGTATACAGCCTTATGTGTCAGCCAGGTGTGGGTGTAGATGTGTTCAATCCTGGTTGCATCACAGCCCCGGAACGCATTTTGGAAGAATTACTCTGTCTTACACTGTGCTTGTTTTTTGTCTTTTTTTTTTTTTTTTTTTTTGCGGTATGCAGGCCTCTCACTGTTGTGACCTCTCCCGTTGCGGAGCACAGGCTCCGGACGCGCAGGCTCAGCAGCCATGGCTCACGGGCCCAGCCGCTCCGCGGCATGTGGGATCTTCCCGGACCGGCGCATAAATCCGTGTTTCCTGCATCGGCAGGCGGACTCTCAACCACTGCGCCACCAGGGAAGCCCTGTTTTTTGTCTTTGAAATGTATTTTTATAATGGGATTTGGCTGATTTTCACTGCTGTGTTTATGCCGCTTTGCAAACACTTGATTCACTTACAGAGAGATATCAATACTTAGGTTTAAAATGATTACTAGTCTTATATATTCTTCTGCGGTGAATAGGGGTTGTTGGATCCAGGTCGTTGAGCAAGGAGTATGTCTTGTCTATTACATATTTGGTTTATGGAACGGTAACTGTGCGAATTTCAAAGTCTTGTTTTATGCATCACCCCACCTCACCTTTCCCCTTAAGTAGGCATAAGTGTGTCTTCTAATAGCGTGACTCTGTCCTGTTTTGTAATTCAGTTCATGTGTAGCGAAGTTTACATTCCCTGTATAAGTGATATCTTATTGTAAGTTCCTTTTGCTGTGTGACTTATTTCACTTAGGACCATCGTACCTAAATCCACTCATTTTGCTGCTCTTAGCTTTATGACATTGATTTCATGGCTGAGTGATATTCCATTGTACCGAAGTAGCAAAACCTCATTGTCCATTTTTCTCCTCCCTGGGATATGTAAGGTGTACTGAAATCGAGGTTCTTGTAAAGAGAGGAGCCCCTAATTTTGAGGGTGCCTCTTTCTTGTTGATTTTTAGTTTTCCCACGATATACCACCATGTGTGGAAGTGCCCTAGGCTCTGTGGCTCTGTTTTTTAGATGTTTTAGAAAACACCCTACACTTCTCCAAAGTGGCTGTTGGTAATTTATGTCCCGCCCATCAGCATAAGAAGGCTCCCTTGTCTCCTTGGCCTTTCGTGCCTTTCTGGTTTTTAAACTTTTTTTGGATGGCCCTTTTGACCAGGGGTAAGTGAGACTTCTTTGTAGTGCTGATTTGCGCTCCCCACTTGCTTTGGTGGCCAAACAGGGCCTATGCGTTCTTTCCTGAATATATTCAGGAAACAACGCATAGGCCCTGTTTGGCCAATTGCATCATTGTCGATGTTCTGCCGCTTTTCATGTGCTGTCAAGGCCCTTTCGATCTACCTACTGAAATCTGTTTCCTGCAATTCTGCCTTGCTTTCAAATCCTCTTCGTTGCCTTACCTCAATATATTTTGGGACGATAGTTATCATTTAGAACTCTGCAGGTTTGTGAAGTGCAGTGCCCCTGAGCTCCATTTTTCAACTCGCTTTTCTGTGAGCTGGCCGCAAACTGGAAGGATTGCTTCAGGACCTATGGTGGTTCCGGGGGCAGGCTGAGCCTTTGGTGAATTCTTCTTCGTGATGGATAATTGTAGTGACCTTTGCCTGTCCAAACACCTACAGCTAGTCTTTCTTTTGTTCAACATCTTCCAGTTCATTCTCCGGACAAATTGCCGAAAGTACGAAACGGAGTGTAAAAGCGCTGATTCTCCAGGTGGGGAGGTTGTTTGTGGAGTGGCTGGAATCGCGAACCCGAGCACCAGGAGATGAGAAATGAGGTGCGTTTTAGAAAGCTTTCTGGCCAAAAAGGGCGTATGCGTTTTTTCCTGAATATATTCGGGAAAAAACGCATACGCCCTTTTTGGCCAATTGCATCATTGTCGAACTTCTGCCGCTTTTCATGTGCTGTCAAGGCCCTTTCGATCTACCTCTTGAAATCTGTTTCCTGCAATTCTGCCTTGCTTTCAAATCCTCTTCGTTGCCTTACCTCAATATATTTTGGGACGATAGTTATTATTTAGAACTCTGCAGGTTTGTGAAGTGCAGTGCCCCTGAGTTCCATTTTTCAACTCGCTTTTTTTGTGAGCTGGCCGCAAACCCGCAGGGTTGCTTCAGGCCCTATTGTGTTTCCGAGAGGCAGGCTGAGCCTTTGGTGAATTCTTCTTCGTGATGGGAAATTGGAGTGACATGTGCCTGTCCAAACACCTACAGCTAGTCTCTCATTGTTTCCCCCTCTTCCAGTTCATCCTGCGGACAAATTGAAGACACTACGAAACGGGAGTGTAAAGGCGCTGATTCTCCAGGTGGGGAGATTTTTAGTAAAACGGATGGAATGGCGAACCCGAGCACCAGAAGATGAGAAATGTGGTACTTTTCATAAAGCTTTCCCGATCACACGGTGTACCATCCGCTGGGTTTCCCATGAGTGTTTTTGCTGTAGGAAGATTCCCTTCAAACTGGAGAGTTGGGACCCATGGGATTGGTAGCACGCAGTATTACTTTAAAGGGTCTGCATTTGCTCACCCAACCTCACCATTCCTCTCCACCCCAGGAGTGTAAAGCCTTATGTGTCATCCAGTTGTGGGTGTTGATGTGGTCAATCCTGGTTGCATCACAGCCCCTGAACGCATTTTGGAAGAATTTCTCTGTCTTACAATGTGCTTGTATTTTTTGTCTTTCAAACGTATTTTTATAATGAAGTTTATCTGATTTTCACTGCTGTGTTTATGCCGCTTTGCACACACTTGATTCACTTACACAGTGACATCAATACTTAGCTTTAAAATGATTACTAGTCTGATATATTCTTCTGCGGTGAATAGGGCGTGTTGGGTCCATTTCATTGAGCAAGGCGTAGGTCTTGTCTATTATATATTTGGTTTATGGAACGGTATCTGTGCGAATTTCAAAGTCTTGTTTTATGCATCACCCCACCTCACCTTTCCCCTTAAGTAGGCATAAGTGTGTCTTCTAATAGCGTGACTCTGTCCTGTTTTGTAATTCAGTTCATGTGTAGCGAAGTTTACATTCCCTGTATAAGTGATATCTTATTGTAAGTTCCTTTTGCTGTGTGACTTATTTCACTTAGGACCATCGTACCTAAATCCACTCATTTTGCTGCTCTTAGCTTTATGACATTGATTTCATGGCTGAGTGATACTCCATTGTACCGAAGTAGCAAAACCTCATTGTCCATTTTTCTCCTCCCTGGGATATGTAAGGTGTACTGAAATCGAGGTTCTTGTAAAGAGAGGAGCCCCTAATTTTGAGGGTGCCTCTTTCTTGTTGATTTTTAGTTTTCCCACGATATACCACCATGTGTGGAAGTGCCCTAGGCTCTGTGGCTCTGTTTTTTAGATGTTTTAGAAAACACCCTACACTTCTCCAAAGTGGCTGTTGGTAATTTATGTCCCGCCCATCAGCATAAGAAGGCTCCCTTGTCTCCTTGGCCTTTCGTGCCTTTCTGGTTTTTAAACTTTTTTTGGATGGCCCTTTTGACCAGGGGTAAGTGAGACTTCTTTGTAGTGCTGATTTGCGCTCCCCACTTGCTTTGGTGGCCAAACAGGGCCTATGCGTTCTTTCCTGAATATATTCAGGAAACAACGCATAGGCCCTGTTTGGCCAATTGCATCATTGTCGATGTTCTGCCGCTTTTCATGTGCTGTCAAGGCCCTTTCGATCTACCTACTGAAATCTGTTTCCTGCAATTCTGCCTTGCTTTCAAATCCTCTTCGTTGCCTTACCTCAATATATTTTGGGACGATAGTTATCATTTAGAACTCTGCAGGTTTGTGAAGTGCAGTGCCCCTGAGCTCCATTTTTGAACTCGCTTTTTTGTGAGCTGGCCACAAACCGGAAGGATTGCTTCAGGTCCTATTGTATTTCCGGGGGGCAGGCGGAGCCTTTGGTGAATTCTTCTTCGTTATGGGAAATTGGAGTGACACGTGCCTGTCCAAACACCTACAGCTAGTCTCTCCTTGGTTCCCCTTCGTCCAGTTCATCCTGAGGACAAATTGAAGACCCTACGAAAAGGGAGTGTAAAAGCGCTGATTCTCCAGGTGAGGAGATTGTTAGCAAAGCGGCTGGAATGGCGAACCCGAGCACCAGGAGATGAAAAATGAGGTGCGTTTTAGAAAGCTTTCCCGATCACACGGTGTACCATCCGTTGGGTTTCCCATGAGTGTTTTTGCTGTAGGAAGATTCCCTTCAAACTGCAGAGTTGGGACCCATTTAATGGTAGCACGCAGTATTACTTTAAAGGATCTGCATTTGCTCACCCAACCTCACCAATCCTCTCCGTCCCAAGAGTATACAGCCTTATGTGTCATCCAGTTGTGGGTGTTGATGTGGTCAATCCTGGTTGCATCACAGCCCCTGAACGCATTTTGGAAGAATTTCTTTGTCTTACACTGTGCTTGTTTTTTTTGTCTTGCAAAAGTATTTTTATAATGAGGTTTAGCTGATATTCACTGCTGTGGATTGTTAGCAAAGCGGCTGGAATGGCGAACCCGAGCACCAGGAGATGAAAAATGAGATGCGTTTTAGAAAGCTTTCCCGGTCACACGGTGTACCATCCGTTGGGTTTCCCATGAGTGTTTTTGCTGTAGGAAGATTCCCTTCAAACTGCAGAGTTGGGACCCATTTAATGGTAGCACGCAGTATTACTTTAAAGGATCTGCATTTGCTCACCCAACCTCACCAATCCTCTCCGTCCCAAGAGTATACAGCCTTATGTGTCATCCAGTTGTGGGTGTTGATGTGGTCAATCCTGGTTGCATCACAGCCCCTGAACGCATTTTGGAAGAATTTCTTTGTCTTACACTGTGCTTGTTTTTTTTGTCTTGCAAAAGTATTTTTATAATGAGGTTTAGCTGATATTCACTGCTGTGTTTATGCCGCTTTGCACACACTTGATTCACTTACAGGAAGATATCAATACTTAGGTTTTAAGATGATTAGTAGTCTGATATATTCTTCTGCGGTGAATAGGGCGTGTTGGGTCCAGTTCATTGAGCAAGGAGTAGGTCTTGTCTAATATATATTTGGTTTATGGAACGGTATCTGTGCTAATTTCAAAGTCTTGTTTTATGCATCACCCCACCTCATCTTTCCCCTTAAGCAGGCATAAGTGTGTTTTCTAATAGCGTGACTCTGTCCTGTTTTGTAATTCAGATCATGTGTAGCAAATTTTACATTCCCTGTTTAAGTGATATCTTATCCTAAGTTCCTTTTGCTGTGTGACTTATTTTACTTAGGACCATCGTACCTAAATCCACTCATTCTGCTGCTCCTAGCTTTATGACATTGATTTCATGGCTGAGTGATATTCCATTGTACCGAAGTAGCAAAACTTCATTGTCCATTTTTCTCCTCCCTGGATATGTAAGGTGTACTGAAGTCGAGGTTCTTGTAAAGAGAGCAGCCCCAATTCTGGGGGTGGGGGGATGTGTTTCTTGTTGATTTTTAGTTTTCCCAAATTATACGCCCATGTGTAGAAGTGCCTTATGCTCTGTGGCTCTGTTTTTTAGATGTTACAGGAAGCACCATACACTTCTCCAGAGTGGTTTTTGGCAATGTACATCCCGCCCATCAGCTTAACAAGGCTCCCTTGTCTCCATGGCCTGTCCTGCTTTTCTGGTTTTTAAACTTTTTTCGGATGGCCCTTTTGACCGGGGGGAAGTGTGAATTCTTGGTAGTGCTGATTTGCTCTACCCGCTTGCTTGGTTGGCCAAAAAGGGCGTATGCGTTTTTTCCTGAATATATTCAGGAAAAAACGCATACGTTCTTTTTGGCCAATTGCATCATTGTCGAAATTCTGCCGCTTTTCATGTGCTGTCAAGGGCCTTACGATCTACCTCTTCTAATCTGTTTCCTGCAATTCTGCCTTGCTTTCAAATCCTCTTCGTTGCCTTACCTCAATATATTTGGGGACGATAGTTATCATTTAGAACTCTGCAGGTTTGTTAAGTTCAGTGCCCCTGAGCTCCATTTTTCAACTCGCTTCTTTGTGAGCTGGCCACAAACCCGCAGGGTTGTTTCAGGCCCTATTGTGGGTCCATGGGGCAGGCTGAGCCTTTGGTGTATTCTTCTTCGTGATGGGAAATTGGAGTGACATGTACCTGTCCAAACACCTACAGCTAGTCTCTCATTGGTTTCCCCTCTTCCAATTCATCCTCCGGAGTTATTGCAGACTGTACGAAACGGCAGTGTAAAGGCGCTGAATCTCCAGGTGGGGAGATTGTTAGTAAAGCGGCTGGAATGGCGAAGCCGGGCACCAGGAGATGGAAAATGAGGTGCGTTTTATAAAGCTTTCCTGATCACACTGTGTACCATTCGCTGGGTTTCCCATGAGTGTTTTTGCTGTAGGAAGATTCCCTTCAAACTGGAGAGTTGGGACCCATGGGATGGGTAGCACGCAGTATTACTTTTAATGGTCTGCATTTCTCACCCAACCTCACCAATCCTCTCCGCCCCAAGAGTATCCAGCCTTATATGTCATCCAACTGTGGGTGTAGATGTGGTCAATCCTGGTTGCATCACAGCCCCTGAACGCATTTTGGAAGAATTTCTCTGTCTTACACCATGTTTGTTTTTGTTTTGTTTTTGAAATGTATTTTTATAATTGGGTGTAGCTGATTTTCAGTGCTGTGTTTATGTCGCTTTACACACACTTGATTCACTTACAGATAGATATCAATACTTAGGTTTAAAGATGCTTACTAGTCTGATATATTCTTCTGCGGTGAATAGGGGGTGTTGGATCCAGGTCGTTGAGCAAGGAGTATGTCTTTTCTATTACATATTTGGTTTATGGAACGGTATCTGTGTTAATTTCAAAGTCTTGTTTTGTGCATCACCTCACGTCAACTTTCTCCTTAAGCAGGCATAAGTGTGTTCTATAACAGCGTGACTCTGTCCTGTTTTTTAATTCAGTTCATGTGTAGCGATTTTTACATTCCCTGTATAAGTGATATCTTATCGTAAGTTCCTTTTGCTGTGTGACTTATTTCACTTAGGACCATCGTACCTAAATCCACTCATTATGCTGCTCCTAGTTTTATGAGATTGATTTCATGTTTGAGTGATATTCCTTTGTACTGAAATAGCAAAACTTCTTTGTCCATTTTTCTGTTCCCTGGGATATGTAAGGTGTACTGAAGTCGAGGTTCTTGTAAAGAGAGCAGCCGCAAATTTTTTCTCCACAGCTTGGGAGGGGAGCTCGTGGCTACCACAGCTGTCAAGGACTCACACCTCATATTGGGGGCTGCCTTCAGTTTGGTGGCATGGAGCCGTCTAGGGAGTGCGCATCAAGCCTCGGAGCATCTTCCCAGGAATTTGGGCTGATTTTGGAAGAAAAAGGTGCTTTGCTTGTCCTTCCCTCCTGCTCAGTTTCTCCTTTTAACAACAGAAGACACCATATTTAGAGCAAGACTCCCACCCCAGCCTAGGCCATCTGCCTGCCTTGCACCAGTAATTCCGTGGATGTATGTTTTTCTTCCTTTCATCTGCTGATTCTCCCAGCTCCTCGTGGCTGGTGGGACATCACAGGAGACTCACAGTTCCTTACTGTCACCGGACTGTGATTTCTGGTTGGTGTTTCATATTGATAATCTCTTCCATTTTGAGTTTCTGCAGACAGCTGAGAGATGCAGCTTGGTGTGGTGGAGACCAAATCGGATCCGGAAACAGGACTTGAGATATGGTTTGATTCTGACTCGAGTTGGAAAACATAACATTTTCGGGACCTCAGTATCCTTCTCTGTGAATCAAGAGTTTGTACTTGGTTATTATGTTCCTAAGCAAGATCTCATATAGTGTCCCAGTCTGCATGAAGGTACTTTATACATTTTAATTTATCCTACTTTCTTTTAAAGTTGATGACTAGGCCAGTGAGCTGCTCTGGTGAGCAGTCGGGCGTGGTGTGCATTCGTGTCAGGGTTAGCACACAGTTGATTTCTGTGCCGCATTTTGGTTGCAAAATAGTGGAAGTCCAGATTCACCCTGATAGCAGATGTTAATGGCTAGTATTTTTGTTTTAACACAGTTTTCCAAGCACTGTATGTTGCTCTTAATGTAAATTTGTACTGAGGCTGGAAAGAGAAGTAGTAGGAAATTGTTTCAGAGTTGAGTCATTAGTATTCTCTAAAGACTGTTATTGCTACTTATAATTAAGAGTGATCAGACAGATATCTTTGAAACTACGGAAACAAAATTCAAATTAAAATATTTGTGGAACCCCGGAAACGTCTCTGGGGACCGTG
This sequence comes from Physeter macrocephalus, assembly GCF_002837175.3. NCBI lineage: Eukaryota > Metazoa > Chordata > Mammalia > Artiodactyla > Physeteridae > Physeter > Physeter macrocephalus. The sequence goes on along the minus strand of NC_041215.1, from coordinate 41,775,668 downwards.
AAGTCCTTCGGAACACAGTTCGAAAACCAGTAACTAGGATCAGTCACCCCCCTATTCATCTAGCTTAACAGTGTTCTGTGGTTCTCCAACTTTGCCCATTTTACTTATGCAGAACCTGAGACAGACTTGCCTAGGATCCCACCGATGCTGATGGGTGGGGCTCGCTGTGGATCAGAGATTTCCAGGCCTTGGATGCAGGAGTCCATTCAGTTCCCCCTCATCACCCTTCTGATCTTTTCCTGTCACCATCTCGGATACCCAGTGATGAAACCAACAGCCTCCCCCAGAGTGCCCCTCAACTTGTTTCCCCTCTCATCCCTTGTCTTGGACATCATTTTGGTCCCACAGTCACTGCCCCTTCTAGAATTATCTTCTGAAGTTGTTTTTCCTTTTTTCTCCCCTATTAGTACGCATCTACCACCATATCCCCTTTAGTTTAACCCCATCTAGTCAAGGGCGTAATGATCCTTCACTGCTATGTGACAGATCTTAGGGTTAAAAACTACCAAAAGGTGAGGTTAGCTTACAGTCTCAGAGTGCCTGGCTTCTTTGTGCTTCACACCAGGAGGTGACCCTGGAGGTCACTGCTCATTTGTGTTTCATCATCTCATCCTCTTCATCCTGTTTTTTCATCTGGCAAACACGTAATGACCATCCCCGGTGTGCAAGGCAGTCCTATTCCTGGCACTTCCTGTCTTTAGAGAGCTTACGGAGAAATGAAAGAAAAGATCATCCGACAGAGCAGTAGGTAAGCTCTTCAGAAAGAGCACGTACTGCTGGGAGTGCTCCAAGGAGGATGAGCCCTCCTCAGTCAAGGGAGCCAGGGGAGGTTTTAGTCAGGATGTGGGGTTCAGTTGTGAGAAGGGTGGGGTTTCCAGGGCAACGTGGATGAACACAGCAGACTCAGTATTTTTTTTTTATAGTTTAATGTATTTTAATAGCAAACTTACAGGAACAGCACAGAAAACAAACAACATTAAAAATATGTACCTGCATGTAGGGCACCTCAGTTAGAAAAGTATAGTGAATGGATGGAATCCACTGTATGATAAAAATGCTACAAACACCATTTAGTTTCAGTCAATAAGACATTTACCTGTTTTAAAAAAAAATCCAAATGCTGGCACTGTACAGAAAAATTTAACAGGTTTATTTATAATTGTTACATGGTTGAACTGCTGAAACTTGTTCACGGAAACATTTTGACTTGCATTAATGCTTCATGTCCCCGCATTGATATTAAAAATTCACACACACATGAAAATGGAAAAACTGCCAGTACCTGATTTCTGTCGCCCCCTGTTTTTCCACTTATAGTCATATGCTTAGGTACCTTTTGACCCCATGGGAAAAAAATAACGTTCAGAACTACCAATAGCAGGAAGAAGAGAATATATTTTTTTAAAGAATGAAATGTTTCGCATCAGAGTGGATTCTTAAGCACGTTCTCCATGTATGTGGTGCGCTAGCTGGATGTCTTTTGCCATAATTGTCACACATTTGGCATGGATAGCTCCTAGGTTGGTGTCTTCAAAAAGGCCAGCCAGGGTGGCCTGGCCTGCCTCCTACAAAGCACCAAGAGCTGTACTCTGGAAGCGCAGATCTGCTTTGAAGTCCTGAGCAACTGCCAGATGCTGGAAGGGGAGTTTGCGAATCAGCAGGGCTTGTAATGGTGAGGTTTCTTCACCCCTCCAGTGGAGGGTGCACTCTTGCGAGCAGCTTTCGTACCAAGTAGCTTCCTCGGTGCTCTACCACTGGTGGATTTGCGGGCAGTGGGCTCTGTACGAGCCATGGTGTAGAGACCTCCTCCCTTACCCTCTTCCCCTTCGGCTGGAGCTCGGCGAGCTAGACTAGGCGGCGCTGGCGTTGGAGAGCGACCACCGCACGGCGGCGGCTGCGAACACAGGATTGCTTCAATGTTGCTGCCGAGGGTGAAGCGAGAGGTAGGCCCTGACAGCCACCATCTAAAGACAGGTGGGAAGATGGGGTGGTCTGTAGTAGGACAGCAGAGGGGTGTGAATGACTAAGTTCAAGCAGTGCTACCCATGGGAATGTGGGACCGGCAAGCTGTGTCGAGATTGTCCTGTGGGCAGTGAGGAAAAGATCACATCTCTCTGGTTGGGGCTGACATCCCTCCTGAAGGGACGGGCATTTCCAGCTTCATCCATCCTCTGACGACACACGCCCTGATGTAAGAAGTGGTCCTCCAAGGATGGTGGATGGGTCTCTGAAGGAACTTCTTCACTGCTTCATAAGTCTGGTTTTGACCCCATTGGTATGGGGCTGTTTTTGAGAGTGTCCTCAAGTGGTTTGAGAAATTGGCATCTGGCAGGCAAAGCAGGTCTTGCCTCAGAGGGTGGCCCGGGAGGTTGGTCCGGAGATGGGAAGGACAGCTGTGTCTTGTAAACGGGGTGGCACATTTCTCTGTGTAATTTCCTTCTGGTGCTGGGCCTGTGGTCAGCCCTTAGTAAGGGCTTACCTTACCTTGGCTGTGCTGTGGGCAGTGGGGGAAGGGTGGCTCCCCGCTGGGGCCACAGTGTGCCCCCGAGGCTTATCTGTCTGTCTCCAAGTTCACCTTCTCCTCCTACCCCAACTTTGGAGGTGGGCTCGCTTGCTTGCTTTATTGAGATATGTTTCACATATCATCCAATTCTCCCATTTAAAGTATATAATTCAGTGTTGGGTGTTTTTTTGTTTTTGTTTTTGTTTTTAGCATATCCACAGAACACCTTTAAGCATGTACAGACCATTCTTGGTCCTAAAGAAACTGGGGAGGAAGGATGGCCTAGGAAGGCAGGGTGTGGTTTACTGACTCCTGGGCTGGCTTATCACTAGATTATCCCTCCTTTGCCACATAGCTGGCTGACCTTTGCCAAGTTAATCTCCCTGTGTCCTCGTTTTTTCATCTATAAAACAGACATGATAATATTAATAGTTCTTACCGTATAGGACTCTTTCGAGAATTCAATTCAAGGCCAAGGCAGAGATAGCGTGCCACCTTGTACTGGGTCCTTGCTCAGTTCTTGAGCCTGGTCTTTCCTTTGCTTAAACTTTGCAGCCTTGAGCAGCTTCTTCAGGGGGGTTCATCGAGGAAGCGGAGCAGGGCTTCCTGTCTGAAAGCTGACAGGTAATCCCTGTCTGCAAGTGCGGTTGTCTCCTAAAATAGCAAAAGAAAATTACCAGAGACTGTCTTTCTTGGTACAGCACCTCGTTTACTTGCTCTGGGAAAATCCCTTCAGCCCTGGGGTGACATCGGTTAACTGGCGTGGGTTATCGAAAAGGAAGTGCAGACATTTCCTGGGGAACTAAGGGCAGCGCCGGTTAGAAGGGTGGCTTCTAAAGCGTCAGCCCCTTGAGGGTGGGAGCCCTGTCTTGTTCCCAGTTCAGTCCCCAGGGCCTGATGAGAACAAGTGGGTCCTTGTTCAGTGTATCCTTGTAGAAGGAGTGGATGGCAGGTGCCTTTCACCTGGCCCACGTTAGAGGGGCTGAATGAAGTGCCACAGTGCCTGGGTGACAAGCTCATTCAGTCAACAGGTATTTTATTTGTGCCCCTTTGGCCACTCTCTGCCTCTGAGAACATAAGCGGGGGAGTCTCGTAAAGGATGTCATGGATCCTACACAGAAACCGGTAAAAAAGCAAGGTAGACAGACACGTGTTTTACAACTTCAGACTGGGGAGGAGCATCACAGTGGAGAGCGATGGGCCAGAGGAACTTACGTGATAAAGGGGGGGCTAGAGGGAGCTCCCGCCGCATTGATTGCCAGTGCGGTGGTGTGGCATCGTGACGGCATCCGTCTGCCTGCATCCAGGCCTCTCAAACTTGAGTGGTCATCAAAATCCCCTGGACAGACTTCCCTGGTGGCGCAGTGGTTAAGAATCCACCTGCCAGTGCAGGGGACACGGGTTGAGCCCTGGTCCGGGAAGATCCCACGTGCCGCGGAGCAACTAAGCCCGTGCGCCACAGCTACTGAGCCTGTGCCCTAGACCCCCTGCTCCACAACAAGAGAAGCCACCGCAATGAGAAGCCCGCGCACCGCGACGAAGAGCAGCCCCCGCTCGCCGCAACTAGAGAAAGCCTGCATGCAGCAACGAAGACCCAACGCAGCCAAAAAAACAACAAAAAATCGCCTGGATGGCTGATAGAAACACAGGATGCTGGACACCCCGCCCCGCCACCGCCCCCAGTTGCTGATTCAGTTGGTCTGGGGTGGGGCCTGAGGGTTGGCATCTCTCACTGATGCTCCTGCTCTTGCTGAGTTAGGGACCACACTTTGAGATCCACTGGCCTAGAATTCAGCAGTTGGTAAACTTTTTCTGTTAAGGGCCAAGAGTGAATGTTCTAGGCTTTTGAGCTACGTAAGATTTCAGTCACATATTCTTTGTTGCTTTTCACAGCCCTTTAAGCATGTACAGACCATTCTTGGTCCTAAAGAAACTGGGGAGGAAGGATGGCCTAGGAAGGCAGGGTGTGGTTTACTGACTCCTGGGCTGGCTTATCACTAGATTATCCCTCCTTTGCCACATAGCTGGCTGACCTTTGCCAAGTTAATCTCCCTGTGTCCTCGTTTTTTCATCTATAAAACAGACATGATAATATTAATAGTTCTTACCGTATAGGACTCTTTCGAGAATTCAATTCAAGGCCAAGGCAGAGATAGCGTGCCACCTTGTACTGGGTCCTTGCTCAGTTCTTGAGCCTGGTCTTTCCTTTGCTTAAACTTTGCAGCCTTGAGCAGCTTCTTCAGAGGGGTTCATCGAGGAAGCGGAGCAGGGCTTCCTGTCTGAAAGCTGACAGGTAATCCCTGTCTGCAAGTGCGGTTGTCTCCTAAAATAGCAAAAGAAAATTACCAGAGACTGTCTTTCTTGGTACAGCACCTCGTTTACTTGCTCTGGGAAAATCCCTTCAGCCCTGGGGTGACATCGGCTAACTGGCGTGGGTTATCGAAAAGGAAGTGAAGACATTTCCTGGGGAACTAAGGGCAGCACCGGTTAGAAGGGTGGCTTCTAAAGCATCAGCCCCTTGAGGGTGGGAGCCCTGTCTTGTTCCCAGTTCAGTCCCCAGGGCCTGATGACAACAAGTGGAGTGCGGTTGTCTCCTAAAATAGCAAAAGAAAATTACCAGAGACTGTCTTTCTTGGTACAGCACCTCGTTTACTTGCTCTGGGAAAATCCCTTCAGCCCTGGGGTGACATCGGTTAACTGGCGTGGGTTATCGAAAAGGAAGTGCAGACATTTCCTGGGGAACTAAGGGCAGCGCCGGTTAGAAGGGTGGCTTCTAAAGCGTCAGCCCCTTGAGGGTGGGAGCCCTGTCTTGTTCCCAGTTCAGTCCCCAGGGCCTGATGAGAACAAGTGGGTCCTTGTTCAGTGTATCCTTGTAGAAGGAGTGGATGGCAGGTGCCTTTCACCTGGCCCACGTTAGAGGGGCTGAATGAAGTGCCACAGTGCCTGGGTGACAAGCTCATTCAGTCAACAGGTATTTTATTTGTGCCCCTTTGGCCACTCTCTGCCTCTGAGAACATAAGCGGGGGAGTCTCGTAAAGGATGTCATGGATCCTACACAGAAACCGGTAAAAAAGCAAGGTAGACAGACACGTGTTTTACAACTTCAGACTGGGGAGGAGCATCACAGTGGAGAGCGATGGGCCAGAGGAACTTACGTGATAAAGGGGGGGCTAGAGGGAGCTCCCGCCGCATTGATTGCCAGTGCGGTGGTGTGGCATCGTGACGGCATCCGTCTGCCTGCATCCAGGCCTCTCAAACTTGAGTGGTCATCAAAATCCCCTGGACAGACTTCCCTGGTGGCGCAGTGGTTAAGAATCCACCTGCCAGTGCAGGGGACACGGGTTGAGCCCTGGTCCGGGAAGATCCCACGTGCCGCGGAGCAACTAAGCCCGTGCGCCACAGCTACTGAGCCTGTGCCCTAGACCCCCTGCTCCACAACAAGAGAAGCCACCGCAATGAGAAGCCCGCGCACCGCGACGAAGAGCAGCCCCCGCTCGCCGCAACTAGAGAAAGCCTGCATGCAGCAACGAAGACCCAACGCAGCCAAAAAAACAACAAAAAATCGCCTGGATGGCTGATAGAAACACAGGATGCTGGACACCCCGCCCCGCCACCGCCCCCAGTTGCTGATTCAGTTGGTCTGGGGTGGGGCCTGAGGGTTGGCATCTCTCACTGATGCTCCTGCTCTTGCTGAGTTAGGGACCACACTTTGAGATCCACTGGCCTAGAATTCAGCAGTTGGTAAACTTTTTCTGTTAAGGGCCAAGAGTGAATGTTCTAGGCTTTTGAGCTACGTAAGATTTCAGTCACATATTCTTTGTTGCTTTTCACAGCCCTTTAAGCATGTACAGACCATTCTTGGTTATAAAGAAACTGGGGAGGAAGGATGGCCTAGGAAGGCAGGGTGTGGTTTACTGACTCCTGGGCTGGCTTATCACTAGATTATCCCTCCTTTGCCACATAGCTGGCTGACCTTTGCCAAGTTAATCTCCCTGTGTCCTCGTTTTTTCATCTATAAAACAGACATGATAATATTAATAGTTCTTACCGTATGTATAGGACTCTTTCAAGAATTCAATGAACTAAGGCACAAACAGCATCTATCACAGTGCCTGGGACATAACTAGAATTTATTTATCATTTACTATCAGTAGAGGGACTACCAGGTACCGATGACTCTGTTGATAGGCAAGGAAAAGAGCGAGAGAGGAAGACCAACACAGATCCGCTGCATCGCAGACGCTGAAAGCTAATTGTCCCAGGATCCTGTTGTCATTTCTTCTTAGGCTGCTTAGGAAGAAGAATCCTTTGATCTGAAACATAGGCACACTCTGAATACATCCTGGGTTAGTCCCTCGTAGGAGGTCATGCTCAGCCTTTGCTTAAAAAACGGTACCATTTGTTGTCCAGCCTGTGCTGGTACCAGGTAGTATCTGGCTGCATTCGTATTGAAACGATGGCTTTTAACCTCGCATCTTGTCCCATGGTGTGAGTAAAAATGAGAACCACAAAAAAGCAGGCCATCGTGTGCCCCACATTTCCCGTGCTGAAGTGTGCAATTGAGGAGTGTGGTTCAGCTTTCACTCGTGGTAGCTAGCACGGAAAGACGGCTGGGTACCCCTGGCATAGCCTCTCTGTGCTGGTGCCTAGGATGAGGCCACCTGGTGGCCCCGAGGCATTCAGCTCAGCTGTGGACACTGCTACTGAAAGCTGGCTGTGCTTAAGTAATACAGAGGGCTCTCTCCCCTTTCCTTGTCTGATTACCCACCAGGGGGCATCCACTTTCTGGCTCATTTCTCCAGCTGCGGGCTCTAATCCTTGCTAGAGCACATAAAGATGACTTTGTAAGTTCAAGTTTCAGAGGCACAAAAGTGCCTGGTGGTGATGAGACTCCACCCTCCACTTGGGTTTTTGCTGACATTCAGTGAAATATCCTTCCATCTCCTCCCCACCTTGCAGAACAAGCTTCCTGTTTTGAACTTGGTCCAGACTGGAACAGCCCCGCTACACCTGTGAACACGTGCAGACACACATTTCCCGCCTCCGTATTTGTACAGCTTTTCATCACCCAGCCAGATTTCCCCTCTCCGTTTACAGATCCCGAATTGTAACATAAGATAAGGAGCTGGCAGATTAAGAAAAAAGGAAGTTCACATTTTAGAGCTATTTGGGTGAAAACAAGGCTCTAGTTTATTTCACTGTGTTTTGCCTCAACGACTCTGCTAACTTTCTCCCTTCTTCACAGCAGGATGGAAACGAGGAAAGGAAATCAGCTGACGCAGGAGCCCGAGTGAGACGAAGAAAACCCACAAGCCCAGCCTACACCATGAACTTGTGTCTCCTTTGCACACTGTAAGAGCCCAGGGCAGGTGAAGTTGCCAGAGAGCAATGGCTCTCTTTACTCCGTGGAAGCTGTCCTCTCAGAAGCTGGGCTTTTTCCTCGTGACTTTTGGCTTTATTTGGGGTATGATGCTCTTGCATTTTACCATCCAGCAGAGAACTCAGCCCGAGAGCAGCTCCATGCTTCGGGAACAGATCCTGGACCTCAGCAAGAGGTACATCAAGGCGCTGGCAGAAGAAAACAGAAATGTGGTGGATGGGCCCTACGCGGGGGTCATGACAGCTTACGGTAAGCACTGCACTGCCGGGGCTCCTCCGTCGAGTGTGGCTTTGCCTCCAAGGGACCCCAGAGGCTCTCAGACTTGATCATGGATTGAGTATATCCCTCGCCACTACCTTCATGGCGATAAGCTGCACACAGAGGGACGCTTTTAGAAAGTTAAAGCTACGCCCTTTGGGAGGTTCTGACCTCTTGTACACGCTGACACTTAGCGCCAGGAGCAGTGGGGCTTCCCAGTTAGAGCTCTGGTGGTTGTATTTGCAGCTGCTTCCTCCTCCCTGGACACATTGCTGGACTGCATGATCTCATCTGGGGGGATGATCAGGGCATGTAGAAAAATCTTCTCATTATCGTTCCCTAAACGAACCTTAATTAGGACTGGTGGGGGTGAGGTAAGGAGGGTGGGGAAGAATGTTCTACGGACGCCAAGAAACTCAGAGCCGAATGTGTGCCTCCCTCTGGCCAGTATGCAGGGACATCAGGGCTTACGTGCTGACTGATAGTTTTAACCTTTGGTTCCTCAGAGTTTACCACCGTTGTGTCTTGCTCTTGTCTCTGGTTGCCCTCGCTTTGAAGGAAATCTTTTTGTACTCGTTGCTTTTTTTGTCAGGTGCTTGAAATCCATTTTGAAATGAGGTTGAGTGAAAAAAAATACACATATGGAGTATTACTTATTTTTCTTTCAGCAAAAGTTAGGCTTAATATAGAAAAGCTGGAAGCTGTAGACAAGCAAAAAAAAAATCAAGAAAAAGGAAAATCACATAAATTACTACTGTAGAAAATAATCACAATTAACATTTCAGTGTATATCTTTCTGATATATATGTGTATACACACATAATGTATATATACACACAAACATATGTATATATATATATGTCTGTATAAATAAAATATTTACAAAAACATACACACACAAATACAAAATGAAAATTGCAAATGAAATTTGGATCAGACTGTATTTTGGAGAATCCAAGTCCCAGCCCTCCTGTGGTTACCGAGTATTGGAGTGGACTTGATCCTCAGAAGATGACCTTGGTTACTGTGAAGTGACAGTTCTGGTCATTGAAGGGAGACTTCAGTGGCCTCACGGTTTGAGATCTGAAGTATACTATAAATCAGATAGAAGAGTGGAATTGGGCAAGGTGGGAAAGTTCGATGTTCTACTTTGTGACCCATTCAAGGTCTTTGAAGTATGTAGAGGTCAAATGATGATTCCTGAAAATGTGTAGCCACAGGTTGAAGCTTGAGTTTAAACAAAGGAAATCATGCTCAATGTTACATATTTTCTTTTCAAAAGGATCCAGGAAACTTGGTTATTTTTAAAATTATATATATATAATTAATTAATTTAATTTTATAAATATATAGATATAAAAATTGTATACTTTTTTTGGTAAGGAGGAAATGGTTGCTTTTTTTTTTGAAAAGGTTGCTTTTAACATACAACGTGGACATTCTTTTTCAGTGCCTACTATTTGAATGATCACATAGTCTGCTTTTAATCTATTCCTTCAAGATTTGTAGGCACTGGTTTTTAATATGCTTAAATAAAATGTCACCTTTTTCAATCTAATGGATCAAAAAATGAGACTTCTTTGAGAGCTGACCTTGAGAAACAGCTAGGTAGTTTTTCAGAGGGTGCGTTTTAAATTACTCATTGACTTCGATCTTCTGTAATAACTCCCAAATGTTATAGGTAAACTGCCAGAAAAAGACAAAGCAAATTGTCTTCGTTGGTGTTACCAGTGGGTTACAAGTAAATGTCACAAGTAAAACAGATGCTGTTTTTCAGTTTCTGGTTCAGTGCATTCCACATTACACATTTGGAGGGAAAGAGGTCTAGTCCTGTAGTAACTTCCTCCTTAGGTTTATCTCGGTCTCTCTCAAACTTTTACCGTGGGAAGGAAGAAGCCACATGAATGGTAGATTTATAGACTTTATTTTTTCTAGTTGTTTCGACCAGTTTTATTTCTTGTGTACTGCTAAGCAGCTCATAGGGTGGGTTTCCTGCACACTCTAAAGAGCAATGATCTGGTGTTAGCTTTTCAGCCTGACCGAGACAGTATGATTTTTAGAAAGATATCAAAAACCCCAGAGTAGTCTGTTAGAATATGAACCACTGTATATGCTTGTAATCATAGGACTTTGGAGCTCAAAGAAACTACAGAATTTTATTTCAACTTCCTCTGTTTACAGACGAAACTTAGCAAAATAATTCTTCTCCTCAAAAACAACAAACAACCAAACGGCCCCATCGGCAAGTCTAACGTATTTTTCTCTTTCATCTAATCAACTCGACATGCCAATCAAAGTGGTCTTTGGATCTGAGTTTCGGGAATTTAATTGGACTGTGCATTAGTGCTTGAGGTTTGGGGATCATCACGCGATGAAATCTTACCCAGACATAGGTTCTCATCTCAGCACTATTGATGTTTGGAGCCGGGTAATTCTATGTGTGGGGGACTGCTTGTACCTTGTAGGATGTTTAGCAGCATCTCTGGTGTCTCTACCCACTAGATGCCAGTAGCATCAAAAATGTCTCTGGGCTTGGGGGGCAAAATTTCCCTCCTGCCCACCTGGGAGAGCCACTGCACGAAGACTGGAAACAGCAAACCCCATCTAACAGCATCTTCTTATGGAAGTCCTTAAGCAGATAACTGGATTTTATTGTTTAAAATTTTCCAGGCTAGTTCTCCCTGGTTCTCAGCTCTTGGTATCAACAGCTGGGATTGAGCCAGATGGTATAGTCCAGAGCCAGTCCTGGAAAGCTGGAGAGCCATTCTGATGATATGTGCTTCCCCTGGAATCCATCACTAGCAGTTGTGGACATGTCAATTGCCAGGCAGCTCCGGTGGGTGATGTTATGTGTCAGATGGAGGTATGGAGACTGCCGGATGTTCAGTGGTTTAGCTGGGCTGGTGGAGTGGGGATGAGGATGTGTGAGCCATTGGTTTGCAGTCTCTTTTTCTGCCACGGATGCAGCCCATCCACAGAGCACTGCCTGGATGTCTGCTCTGGAACAGTGAAGAGCTAACCCTCTGTGGCTGGGACCTATGTCTGGTTTGAATGAATCCAGTTAATTGACCCCCCCCTCAAAAAACCTCTTCCTTCTCCCATCCCATATTGGTATAATCAGAGGCTCTTAATGTACTACAAATTTGTTTTAAGTAGCTGTGGCAGGTGTTTGAAGAATCGTAGTAGCTGATTTTAGATTAAAATTCCTGACTTGAGACGCTAGAGCAGAAGTGTTCAGCAAACCGTGACTTGTGGGTCATATTTGGAGCTCTGCCTGTCTGTGTAAATAAAGTTTCATTGAAACACAAACACTGCCATTTGTTTATAACAACTGTAATAACAGAGAAACATGACAGTACCAGTATTTATTTCACATAACATCTAAAGTGTGCTGACTCCATCTTTCAGTAGTCTCCATAGTTCATTCTAAAACACTCGTGTGATCGTGTGCCTCCTTGACTCAACAATTTCCCAGGACTCCCATGGCCTTGGGCCAGATCCTCCTGTTTTCAAATGGATTTAGAACCCAGTACCCTATTGTTTATGTGTAGTCTGTGGCTGCTTTTGTGCTACAGTCCCAGAGCTGAGTAGTTGCTGCAGAGAGTGCAAAGCCTAAGATGTTTACTGTCTGGTCTTTGCCAAAAATGTTTGTCTATCTCTGACATGCAGTTGCTGTTTGTTGTTCGTTTGACTAGTCCTTAAACAACAGTAGAAGAACTTTCAAATGGTATCCCCCCCTCCTCCATCCTCGTTCTGGTGATTTGAAGAGAGACTTCTGACTTTCTTTTAGGATATGGCCATTCAGAAGTAGTGCCTGGAAGATATCCCGGGCAGCCTGTGTGAAACAGTCGCAGCATTCATTCCTGGGGTGTGGAGGGCGTTTCTGGGTGCTTCTCTATCACGGCGGAGAGGAGCATGTGCAGCCAGAGCCGTCTGTAGCTCAGCCTCCGCTGCATCTCCCAGGCCCGCGTGGCAGGGCCATGCCTGTCTGTGATTTCTCGGGAGTTGCGTCACGAATGGCGTCACTCGCCCAGTCAATGCTGTGCTTGTTTCTGAGGTGAATTGATCTCTGTCTCCAAAGTCCTGACCCAAATTCTGATGCCCAGTGATCACCTCTTATCTCACAGGCCAGGCTTGGTCCACTTGTGTTCTCAAAGTAGCAGGAATAGAAATCTAGGGTGATGAGAGACACCCCTCCCCCACCCAGGGGTACATCCACACCTTATTAACCTTGACTTTTCTCACCTACTTGATTCTCTGGGCACTGGGACACTCTGCCCTGGACTGGGCACCAGCTCAGGCTGAAGCAGCTATGAGCCCTCAGCTTGTCTGCCAGCCCCCCACCAATATTCTGTTTCCCTGCTGCCTGGTTCCCCCTTGGCCTCCAGGTCTGTACACCTGCTCTGCCTTACCTCCTCTCTCCTGGTTCCCTGAACTCCTTGGGCCTAGACTGTCCCCGGCATTGGCTCTTATCCTTCCAGCCTGGCACTTTGGGCAGTGTCTGTGCCGTGGGCAGCGCTGTCGATGCTTTGTGTGCACAGCTGGGGAAAGACTGACAGGGTCCCTGCTCTCACGGAGGCTGCACTCATTTGGGGGGAGAAATAATAAACAAGAGAATGACAGATAGCAGTAAATTCCAGGAAGAAAAATGACACAGGGAGATGGGATTTTTTAAAAAGTACTTGAGGAGCTACTTTGGAGGAGAAGGTCAAAGAAGGCCTCTCCCAGGAGGTGTCTTTTATTTTTTATTTATTTTATTTATTTTTGGCTGCGTCGGGTCTCTGTTGCTGCACATGGGCTTTACTCTAGTTGCAGTGAGCGGGGGCTACTCTTTGTTGCGGTGCGCGGGCTTCTCATTGCGGTGGCTTCTCTTGTTGCGGAGCACGGGCTCTAGGCGCATGGGCTCAGTAGTTGTGACTTGCGGGCTCTAGAGCACAGGCTCAGTAGTTGTGGCTCGCGTGCACAGTAGTTGTGGCTTGCCGGCTCTAGAGCGCAGGCTCAGTAGTTGTGGTTCGCGGGCTCAGTAGTTGTGGCTCACAGGCTGTAGAGCACAGGCTCAGTAGTTGTGGCGCACGGGCTTAGTTGCTCTGCGTCATGTGGGATCCTCCTGGGCCAGGG
>NC_041215.1:41761466-41761909 GCF_002837175.3 Physeter macrocephalus | reverse complement strand
TGACCTCTACAGCACAGGAATTCCCCACCCTGCTTTGGAGGGAGATGGTGCAGCGAGGGGTCAGGCACAGCTTCCAGAATGCTCGAGTTTGCTGTCACAAAGGCCATATGACATCCACCGTGTGACAGTGGACATTCCTTCTGTGCCAAATCCTGTAGGTTATTCCAAGCCCTATCCCCAGATGGCTATAGAGTTTGAAGGTCATTTCTCAGGCAAAGCCAACAGGTCCTCCCAGACTAGAGTGAAAGAAGCTCAAGGCTGAAGGTCAAGGAAGGTACTCTGAGCATCGCTGATCCTTGCTTCCCTCTCCTCCGCTACACGGCGAGCCCTACGTTCCCAGCAGGAGCCCGAGCTTCTGACCTGGCAGCATCCCCACTGCCTGATACAAGGCCTGGCACCATCCAGGAAGCGCTGGGTATATAAAGGGCACATCAGTGCTTGCT
>NC_041215.1:41758856-41761426 GCF_002837175.3 Physeter macrocephalus | reverse complement strand
CTGCGTAGTCCTCCCAGCGTTCCTGGAAGTGCAGGGAAGGCAGTTAGGCAGTTTCTCCTCGTCACCACGTTACTGCTTCTCCCGGGGGCCAGAAATGGAAGGAGAGAACGGAGCTCATAACAGTCCCCTGGAGGATACCCATGGGCGGCCCCGGAGCTCAGCTCAGGAGCGCCACTGAAGAGAAACCACTGGAACCGCAGCCAAGTGGTCCACTGTATTTCCATCTCAGATACCATCAGATCCAGCTTTTACTCATCTTCTCTTTACCCCAAGCCAACTGCACCTTGAAATAAAGTCTTAAATATTTCCTCTGTCCTTCAGCTCACCTCGCTATAATGTGTACTGCTCCTATTAACTTCATACTTAATGAGAGCAATTATTGAGAAAGTTCTATTAGCATAAAGTTTAGACAGGTTAATGACTGCCTTCCCTTGAGAGCTGACCTCTACAGCACAGGAATTCCCCACCCTGCTTTGGAGGGAGATGGTGCAGCGAGGGGTCAGGCACAGCTTCCAGAATGCTCGAGTTTGCTGTCACAAAGGCCATATGACATCCACCGTGTGACAGTGGACATTCCTTCTGTGCCAAATCCTGTAGGTTATTCCAAGCCCTATCCCCAGATGGCTATAGAGTTTGAAGGTCATTTCTCAGGCAAAGCCAACAGGTCCTCCCAGACTAGAGTGAAAGAAGCTCAAGGTTGAAGGTCAAGGAAGGTACTCTGAGCATCGCTGATCCTTGCTTCCCTCTCCTCCGCTACACGGCGAGCCCTACGTTCCCAGCAGGAGCCCGAGCTTCTGTCCTGGCAGCATCCCCACTGCCTGATACAAGGCCTGGCACCATCCAGGAAGCGCTGGGTATATAAAGGGCACATCAGTGCTTGCTTTATTATCTTCGGGCCCCTCCCTTCTAACAGGGTACTAGCCACAAAGGGTGGGGTCTGCAGGTATGTGGCGACAAGACGTGGTGTCAGGCTCTCAGCACACCTTTATCTCATACATCCTCACCGCTCGTGGGGAGAATGTTGGTATCACTATCTCTCTTGCACAACAAAGCTGAGGCTCAGCGATAGTGACAAAACGCCAACAGCAGGTAAGGGGTGCTGGGAGTTCTGCTTAAGATGATCTGATACCAATGGTCCAGCCTGTGAGTGCCAAGAGCTTCCAGGAGTCCCTTTCCCCAGGTCCAGTTTCCTCGAGGAAATACAGCATCAGAAATGGGTAGTTTACACACTCACAAGCACTGACCATCTGCTACATGCCTGACCACAGGTCAAAGCCTGAGCTACATCCTTAAGACGTGCATGTCTTGGGCTTCCCTGGTGGAGAAAGTCCCCACTGTAGATGTTGACTTGAAAAGTTCACCAACATGAAACATCAAGACAGCTTAAAAGCAGTTCAAGACTTGTGGTTGTCAAGGGGGAGGAAGGGAGAGGGAGGGAAGGACTGGGAGTCTGGGGTTAGCAGATGCAAACTAGTATATAGAGGATGGATAAACAACAGGTCCTACTGTATAGCACAGGGAACTATATTCAACATCCTGTGACAAACCGTAATGGAAAAGAATATGAAAAAGAATGTACATATATGTCTAACGGAATCACTTCGTTGTACAGCAGAAATTAACACAACATCGCAAATCAGCTATAACGACAATAAAATAAATTAAAAAAAAAAAAGCAGTTCAGAGCGTAGCTGGTCACCTCTGACAAGGCACATCAAAATGCAGTTTAATCCCTCTGTTGACCCCGACGGGAGCCCCGCAGCTGGCCCTGCTGATGCTACAGGCCCTCAGTCTGACGTAAATGACTTGGGGGCTGTGATCACGCGCATGAGATGTGCCTGATGTCCAAAAGCAAAGGAGGGACAGAAAAAGGAGACCACGAGGAGATGATGTCTGCAGGCCGAACTGTGGGGCAGCTCAAACTCTCTTCCTCATGTTATCGAACTGGACACCTCTTTCCTTCATTTCTAAACTCAGCCAAGAACGTGAGACCACCTTTACCGTACATGCTCCATCTCTTCTTTGTCTGAGATCCAGTGAGGATGGGAAAACCAAACTAGCAACTGATTTTCATTGAGGCCGCCTAATTTTAGAAGCTAGGGATATGCAAAGCCAAAAGCACGGCTTAAAAGAAAATCCCTCAAAACCCCAAAAGCCTCTGAACCTAAGAATCCTTTTCAACAACGTGGAGACACAGACAGTCCCCTGCTTCCATCCAAACAGCTTTCATTCTAAACTATTTCTGAAGTTTTAAAATCTCAGGCTCTAGAATGCTCCTATTGAAATAACGTGTCAATGCAAACAGGTAGAGGATGAAACGGCGAAGACACAGGAATGTCTTCAGGAAAGCATATGCTGAGCTGTCACTGTGGAATGTCTTTTCAATCAATACCATATGTAAGCTGATAGCACAACTGTATACACATACCTCATTAAGCCAAATTAGAGCAAGTGGGATCTGTCGCCTTCTGATTAAAACAAACACGTCTAATTTCAGTATGTCCTATCTCCGATCCACAGAAGCACCCCACGTAGAGGCATTTTCACAAATAACAGTAAAGCCCACACAA
>NC_041215.1:41753786-41758392 GCF_002837175.3 Physeter macrocephalus | reverse complement strand
ACAGATGATAAATAAGGGTAAGCCAGAAAAATGGAGGGCATTCCAGGCTGAGGACAAAAACATGGCAATGTATCAGGGCATACACGAACAGCATGCTGTGGGCTGGGCTAGTTCCTGGCAGGGCTGGGGCACACTCAGCCACAGCAGTATTTAAAATGGGGGCAGAAAGGTTAGCATTCCAGAAGCTTTGCCCTCTGAACTCTCCTGGAAAGAAAAGTTGGAGTCAGGCTTAGGATGACTCTGGAAATCCAAACCATAACGTGATGAAGGTCTCTGATCACTTTACCTCTTTTATCTGCTTGCTTGGAATGTCTTTAGGGACCCTCCCCCATCATGAAATCTAGGGGTGACCTACGTGATGCAGGCCTAGCCAATCAGGTACACTGGGTTATGGAGAGGCACACACTGCAAGCCAAGCCAAGCCAAGCCAACAGAACGCTCCCAAAGAGTGTTGCCAGAAACCCAGAGCCTCCTGCGGCCACTTCTGCCACCACCCTGGGAAGATGGCCTAAGAATGAAGCCAATGCCGACGGCAGTACCGCTGAGGTTCTTGGAGACGGTTCCTGTGTCTGTATCTAGCAATACAAGCTCAGCCTCATCTTCTGAACTCTCCAATTACATGGGCCCCAAATTCCATTTCTGTTTGAGTATTTTTGCCTCTTGCAACCAAGAGATTACTGACAAATACGTGGAATTCCTCTAAGTATTGATAATAAAGGTCTCCACGTACTGACAAAAAGGTAAATTTGGGAACTTCAAGTTTAAGGCACTCAAAATTAGTAATACACATGTATGAAAATATTTGCTAATCCATAAAGCACTATACAAATATTAGTTATTAGTTTCACCATGCTGATATCAATAACTAGTCAATATTATATTGCATATAAATATTAATAACTAGTAATTAGTCAATCCAATTTTCATTCTTATATCAATATTCTAAATGTGTAGCCTTTAAACTGTAATTAACAAATGCTCATTTAGTGCTGACTTTGCACCAGGCACGTTTCTACGTAGTATACTGATCTCACTTAATCCTCATAAACAACCCCCATGAAATGGGCACTACTATTATATCTCCCCCATTTTACAGAAGAGGCAACGCAGGCATTGATAGGTTAAGAAACACACACAAGGTCACACAGGTATGAAGTGGTAGAGCCGGGATTTGAACCTGGGCAGCGTGGCTCTACAAACAGTGCCTTTCACTGTCCCTCATCTCCTGAGAATCAACGTTCCAACTTCCTTTAAACTGATATTACTAAACAAATGACTTGCGGCAAGGCAATTTATACTCCCTAAATCCACATTAACACATGGCTACTGTCCTCCCCAACTCCTGCCTTTGCTGGCTTGTTTCCTCCATAAAAGGCCCACCCCAGTCATCCTTCAAGCTCCATCCTTGGGAATCATATGACGGCTCCTCCCTTGCCCCCTCCC
Organism: Physeter macrocephalus; assembly: GCF_002837175.3. Taxonomy (NCBI): domain Eukaryota; kingdom Metazoa; phylum Chordata; class Mammalia; order Artiodactyla; family Physeteridae; genus Physeter; species Physeter macrocephalus. The sequence goes on along the minus strand of NC_041215.1, from coordinate 41,756,949 downwards.
ATGGTCCACCAGCATCCCCATCACGTGAGCTCCACCCATGTGGGTCTCAAATCCTCCCCTTCTCCCTGGCCTCACGCACGTCTTTCAATCCTTCTACACGAGTCAACTAAACACTCATCTGGCTCAGTATGACCCCCTTCGCAAGCATCCTGCGTCCACATGGTCATTAATTTTTCTCTGAAAATACAGACCTCATCTAATCATCCTCCTGCTTCTAACCCTCATCAGCTGTCACTGCCTACAGAACAAAATAGGATCCCCCAACCCACCTTTCCAGTCTCATCTCTTTTGATGTTGCTCCAGATAAGGTCTGGAGGGTATTTCACGCTGTGAAAGTAGATCTTTGGGGACCTCTCATTTTCCTTAACTTATTTAATTTACTTGCTCATATCTCGATAATTATATACTCTGCTTAAAAATTAATAAAATGGAATTTCTTCTAAAACATTCTGGTAATTTAAATCCACTCTCTCCAACTACTTTGCCATCATTATTCTGAATTAGTGGCTCTTTCATGAAAAGAAATAGTTACCTTCTATATAAGCCAGAGTAAAATGCAGATTGCCAAAATTTTACTTGTTTGTGTCCAGGAAAGAGGTTTCTTAAGGTCAGAACTCCAGAAGAGTGTTCTGGGAGTTTATAAAATCTCTTAAAGCTTTCAAAGACCAGTTGCAAAGCCAGAAGTGGTGAGGATTGGGAGGTTTGCAAACAGCCCTGCTCGGAAAGGGGAAGGAGACTGAAGGTCCCAGCTGGCTGATCAGGAAGCCTCAATGTCTCAAACATCATTCTGCACTGATCATAAGTGGGAAAACCAGTTTCCAACAATACCTTAAAGATCAGGTTTCTGAACCACTGCACAATTGACATTTGGGGCTAGATAATTCTCTGCTGTGGGGCTGGCCTGTGCACTGCAAGCCGTTTAGCGGCATCCCTGGCCTCTGCCTAGTAGATGTCTCTAGCACCTCCTCAGTTGTGACAACCAAAAAATGTCTCCAGATATTGCCAAGCGTTGCCTGGCTGGCAAAACTGCAGGCAGTTGAGAGTCAATGCTGTAAATACCCAGGCACACAGGCCAGCACCACTCCTCTGAACTGTATTTTCTTCCTCTTCCTCCTTCTTTGTGATAAAAATAAAAGTGCCCTTGACCACACAAAGAGAAAACCACACCAACAATGGCATACATTTTCTGTGAAGATACCAAAGGGACTGTTTCTCACAAGCAGCCAAATACTTACTGCTGCCTTTGCAAAGAATGAAACAGAAAGGGACACATAGATAGAAGGAACTCATTTGTTTCTTGTTCAGATTAATAATAATTTTTAAAAAGCCCCCTGCAGTCTCACCTCTCTCCTGTCTCTCGGGCAGCATCTGGGGTGCCACTGACAGGCCAATTCCTGATCCTGGGAAAGTCACCTGCTAAGCTCCTGCCCGGGTGGGGCTGGGACACTTCAGGTGCTACACCAACACATCTGATAACTTGAGGACACAAGCAAGGAAACAGCACAGGTGCAACTTCATTTCAAGGTCCATTAGCAGCACCAAAGGGGGGAAACTGCACTTCCAAATACAGGCCCTGGAACTCAGCAGGGACATTTTCCATTATCAATTTTCCAATACTAAGAATAACAATTATGGTTCTTTTATTGAGAACAACACCCAAGTTCAAATACACTGCACTTCAAACCCAAATACGAGAATATGTTGCATGCTGAAACTGACGTGTGGAAAATGCAGGGCTGCCTAATGTTCAATTTGAACTCAGTATCAGAAAGCATCCACTTGGGTTGTGCTTGCATCTTCGATTTTGTGACTGTGTTTCCCAATTCACCTTGCAATTGTAAGCAATCAAAACAGAAGGGGATGCTATCATGATGTTCAGCCTTGTAGTGAACCATCAGCGTTGGCCAGTTATTCAGCTGCTGCTGAATGACAAGTTCTTGAGAGTATAAATGAATAAATTTGCAAACACACATGTGCCCACGTTCCTCCCTCCCCTCCCCCACACCACAGAGAGCTGCACAATATCGCCATCCCCCCAAATATTACAATCTAGAGTTGGATCCATCACATTCTAGGAAGGCTCCACAGCACCAAATCATCCATGGGAAGCTCAGTCGTCACGGCCGACAAAAACTCGTACTTCTTAGGGAGTGTCTGCTGCTCAAGTCTGAGAAAGGAACACGAATGCCAAGTCCCACTTCCAAGCAAATCCTCATACATATAAATGGAAAAGAGAAGCAACACGGAGAAACCCTTGCAGAAGTGAAACCAAATGCCACCCACCTCCAGCATAATCCAACCCATGTGGACAGTATTTATTAAACACCTTCAACAGCCATGCTTTGAACAACACACTGTGGACAAAACGAGGATAAAAGCAGACACTGACAGTCGTCAGAAGGCCAGCACTGTCACATCACACACCTGTAGCTTTTTACCTTTCCCACATGTCAGTACATGGCCAAGAAGTGCAGACCCCATCCTACTCACTCCACCCACTTCATAATTTAAGATCCCAACTCTAGAGAAAAGCAGAATCGGTCTTTCAAAAAAATCAAAGTATCATTCCGAAAATAAATAATTTTGACAAAAGCACACTCAGGTCCCTTCAGGGGTTAAACCTGGAGAAATCATAATTGGTAGAAAGGTGGTTTTTGTTTTTTTCAATCTATTTTTTTCATTTCCTTGATTCACTGTCCTCTTCAGTAAGATAAACAGAGCTCAGAAATGCAGTTCATTGGGTCACAAATCAAGCCTTGGTAAATTTTGAAAAATTGAAATCGTATCAAGTATCTTTTCTGACCACAACACTCTGAGACTAGATATCAATTATAGGAAAAACCTTGTAAGAACTGCAAACACATGGAGGCTAAACAATATGTTACTAAATAACCAAGAGATCACTGAAGAAATCAAAGAGGAAATCAAAAAATACCTAGAAACAAATGACAATGAAAACACGACGACCCAAAACCTACAGGATACAGCAAAAGCAGTTCAAAGAGAGAAGTTTATAGCAATACAATCCAACCTCAAGAACAAGAAACATCTCAAATAAACAACCTAACCTTACACCTAAAGCAATTAGAGAAAGAAGAACAAAAAACCCCCAAAGTTAGCAGAAGGAAAGAAAGCATAAAGATCAGATCAGAAATAAATGAAA
>NC_041215.1:41747538-41749294 GCF_002837175.3 Physeter macrocephalus | reverse complement strand
AATTAGAGAAAGAAGAACAAAAAACCCCCAAAGTTAGCAGAAGGAAAGAAAGCATAAAGATCAGATCAGAAATAAATGAAAAAGAAATGAAGGAAGCAACAGCAAACATCAATAAAACTAAAACCTGGTTCTTTGAGAAGATAAACAAAATTGATAAACCATTAGCCAGACTCATCAAGAAAAAAAAGGGAGAAGACTCAAATCCACAGAATTAGAAATGAAAAAGGAGAAGTTAACAACTGACACTGCAGAAATACAAAGGATCATGAGAGATTACTACAAGCAACTACATGCCAATAAAATGGACAACCTGGAAGAAACAGACAAATTCTTAGAAACTCACAACCTTCTGAAACTGAATCAAGAAGAAATAGATAATATAAACAGACCAATCACAAGCACTGAAATTGAAACTGTGATTAAAAATCTTCCAACAAACAAAAGCCCAGGACGAAATGGCTTCACAGGCAAATTCTATCAAACATTTAGAGAAGAGCTAACAACTATCCTTCTCAAACTCTTCTGAATTATAGCAGAGGGAGGAACACTCCCAAACTCATTCTACGAGGCCACCATCACCTTGATAACAAAACCAAAGATGTCACACAAAAAGAAAGCGACAGGCCAATATCACTAATGAACACAGATGCAAAAATCCTCAACAAAACACTAGCAAACAGAATCCAATAGCACATTAAAAGGATCATACATCATGATCAAGTGGGGTTTAATCCACAAATGCAAGGATTCTTCAATATACACAAATCAATCAATGTGATACACCATATTAACAAACTGAAGGAAAATAACCATATGATAATCTCAATAGATGGAAAAAAGCTTTTGACAAAATTCAACACACATTTATTATAAACACTATCCAGAAAGCAGGCATAGAGGGAACCTACCTCAACATAATAAAGGCCATATATGACAAACCCACAGCCAACATCATTTTCAATGGTGAAAAACTGAAACCATTTCCTCTAAGATCAAGAACAAGACAAGGTTGCCCACTCTCACTACTATTATTCAACATAGTTTTAGAAGTTGTAGCCACAGCAATCAGAGAAGAAAAAGAAATAAAATGAATCCAAATTGGAAAAGAAGAAGTAAAATTGTCAACTGTTTGCAGATGACATGACAGATACATAGAGAATCCTAAACATGCTACCAGAAAACTACTAGAGCTCATTAATGAATTTGGTAAAGTAGCAGGACACAAAATTAATGCACAGAAATCTCTTGCATTCCTACACACTAATGATGAAAAATCTGAAAGAGAAATTAAGGAAACACTCCCATTTACCACTGCAACAAAAAGAATAAAATACCTAGGAATAAATCTGTCTAAGGAGACAAAAGACATGTATGCAGAAAACTAAAAGACACTGATGAAAGAAATTAAAGATGATACAAATAGATGGAGAGATATACCATGTTCTTGGATTGGAAGAATCAACATTGTGAAAATGACTATACTACTCAAAGCAATCTACAGATTCAATGCAATCCCTATCAAACTACCAAAGGCATTTTTCACAGAAGTAGAACAAAAAATTTCACAATATGTATGGAAACACAAAAGATGCCAGATAGTCAAAGCAATCTTGAGAAATAAAAATGGAGCTGCAGGAATCAGGCTCCCTGACTTCAGACTTTACTATAAAGCTACAGTAATCAAGACAGTATGGTACTGGCACAAAAAACAGAAATATAGATCAATGGAAAAGGATAGAAAGCCCAGAGATAAACC
>NC_041215.1:41746236-41746844 GCF_002837175.3 Physeter macrocephalus | reverse complement strand
AATACATGAAAGAATGCTCAACATCACTAATCATTAGAGAAATGCAAATCAAAACTACAGTGAGGTATCACCTCACACCAATCAGAATGGCCATCGTCAAAAAATCTACACACAATAAATGCTGGAGAGGGTGTGGAGAAAAGGAAACCCTTTTGCACTGTTGGTGGGAATGTAAATTAATACAGACACATGAAGCCTCCTTAAGAAACTAAAAATAGAACTACTATATGACCCAGCAATCCCACTACTGGGCATATACCCTCAGAAAACCGTAATTCAAAAAAAGACATGTACCACAATGTTCACTGCAGCACTATTTACAATAGCCAGGACATGGAAGCAACCTAAAATAAATAAATAAATGGTTCTGAAAAAACTAGGGCAGGACAGGAATAAAGATGCAGATATACAGAATGGACCTGAGGACACGGGGAGGTGGAAGGGTAAGCTGGGACGAAGTGAGAGAGTAGCATGGACATATATACACTACCAAATGTAAAACAGATAGCTAGTGGGAAGCAGCTGCATAGCACAGGGAGATCAGCTTGGTGTTTTGTGACCACTTAGAGGGGTGGGATAGGGAGGGTGGGAGGGAGACACAAGAGGGA
>NC_041215.1:41701671-41745463 GCF_002837175.3 Physeter macrocephalus | reverse complement strand
GACGAAGTGAGAGAGTAGCATGGACATATATGCACTACCAAATGTAAAACAGATAGCTAGTGGGAAGCAGCTGCATAGCACAGGGAGATCAGCTTGGTGTTTTGTGACCACTTAGAGGGGTGGGATAGGGAGGGTGGGAGGGAGACACAAGAGGGAGGGCATATGGGGATGTATGTATACATATAGCTGATTCACTTTGTTATACAGCAGAAACTAACACAACGTTGTAAAGCAATTATACTCCAAGAAAGATGTTTAAAAAAAACATGCAGTTCAATCTGATTCTTGATTTTCATAAAATTCATTTCCCCCTAAATTTATCTAGGGGAACATTCATTTTCACATAATAAAAAAGCCCAAGAGTAATAATAAATTTGGTAAGACAAGCCATTTTGAATAAAAGCCACACAGAACACAGCTAAAGAGAGAAAGAAAAAGGGGACACACACACACACACATCCCTAAAAAGAAAATAAATTTAGAGAATTCTTCTTCAACTGCTATGGTACCCAGTTTAGATGCAGTTTATAGCCAACCAGAAGATCTATCAGTGAGCAATAAGACACAACAGTAAGCAATCAGAAACATCAGTTAGCAATAAGACACCAGAGTAAGCAGTAAAGTCACACCAGGGGAGAACATTTCTGAGCAATACCACATGTCTGAATGCAGAAAGGAAGAAAGAAAAACTTCACTCAACGAGGATTGGAACCCTATTAAAACGATCTCTCTCACAGCTCAAGAGCCACTCCTGCTATGACAGGAGGGGTGTGAGGACTGCCAGCACAGCCATGGATCAGGAAAAGGACAAAAAAAGCCATGAGGCATTGACCATTAGCTAGGACTAGGAACTTAAGTGCTTGTCCTTCTTTTTGGCACCCTAATCTATAGACCTGGCAAATAAAAAAAAATATGTGGGTTATTTGACAAGATAAAAAGGACCCTCCAACCTCTGGGGGAAATAAAGGAGGATGCCCGCATTCTTCATTCCACATCTATAGCCACTGTGGCTAATGCAGTGTCTGGGCAGGGACTGCATATGCACCCACATGCAAAAAGGGACAAGTTTTTTTTGTTTTCTGACACACAGGTCAGCCAAAGAAACAGACCCTCAGTCATAAAGAACTTCCTTATTAGACAGGATATTAAATAGTCCAGGAAACTGTCAGCTCTTTAGGAACATCTAAGAAAATGGTTGCACATTTTTTCTAGGCTCACCCATTTGGGATGATTTATAAGTGGAAGCAAGAAAGAAGGAGCAAACACAATGTCTTCTCTACTTAGCACGAGGAGGTCTTCAGCTGAGCTCAGCAACAAAGCCTCACCCCATCCCAAATGCTTAAAGTCACAAAACCTGTGTGAAACCACTTCTCTGAGATGCTGAGAAGAGTAAATAAAATCACGTGCCTCCAAGGCTCAGGAACTGTACTGGTATTTACTGAATGGTTGCTAGTTGGAAGGAAGGAGAGGAAACTAACAACTTTTTATCTGTGTCACAATCCATTTCTAGTCTGTGTCTCTTTCTCAATCACCTCAATCCTACCCACCTTCAAAGTTTACCTCTGAGTATGTGAGAAGCCTTCCACAGTCACCCCCGCTTAGAGCGACAATAATTTGTGTTATTCTAAGCATGTGTATTATTTTACTAATTGGCCAAGTAAACATCTAGAAGGTATGGAGTGTGTCACACACAAGAGATGCAAACGAGTAAGAATGAGGTTAATTATCAAAGGCATAACTTTAAATTTGCTCCCTTTTCCAAAAAGGAAACAAAACAAAATGCTCTGGTGCGATAAATATCAGTAAAAACACAGTACCAGTGGCACCTCTAAAGGAGCCCTAGTCAGAGCCAATGACTCACAGAATGTGCTCGGAGATATGTGTTAGCCAAGTAAACTAGCTCCATACACAGGGCTGGGATCCCACTTGAAATAAGTAGCCACCACCTGCCTTCCATTTCTTTCCACAGTTTTGTACCCTGAGACTTGGAGCTCAGGCACCAAGTCTTCCTGTGAGCCCGGCAGACAAACCGGACAGTCAGAGGCAGCGAGATCCCTTATCGGGAAGAGAACGACAGCAGACATGTCGACACAGGCCCTACAGGACAGAGGCGGTGGGAGGCAGCAGGGTTAGAGGCAGAGCAACCCTCACCGACCCCCCGATACAGGGTCCTGCAGAGCTGCCATGAAATCAGACAGGACCTTCTCAACAGCATCTCCGACTGGGAACAGGGGTGGAGGAGTGGAGGCTGGAGAGGCATGGGTTCCATTTATTAATCAGTAGCTCAACACAGTGGGAGGTTTTCTTGTCTAATTACAGAAGCTGCTGGAAACTGCAAGGGAAGACAGGATTTATGGCCTAGATGACACTGCCTCTGTGTTGTAATTAAAAGTTATTTTTAATACCTGTTTGGTGGGATACTTTGGATTATTAAAAATATATTTTGCAATTTAAAACTTGCTAAAGGGCAAAGAACACAGCAGAAACGTAATACAGCAAGCTTCCCTAATGTGAAACAATTAAACGTTTTGACACTGGGAGGTGGGAAAAGAATCTCTCTCTTACTTAAGGCTGTGAATTTCCTATAAGAAAGAGGGAAAGAAAAGCCAAAAAGGGTGCTCAAGTCGGTTTTTAAAATTTCAAAAGTAACCCAGCTACTTATTTTATCCATTAACTAGAGTTTGCATACCACCCACCAGGAGTATAGACAACTCATTCACAGCCATTCACCCAAAGCACCTAATCCTTATCCTTGAGCTCTTGCTTTGTCCTGGGTCCCTCGGAAATGACAGTGGTCACCCTAACAAGGTCAAGGCCTGGCTCAACCACAAAGGCCCAGAGGCCGGTGCCAGGGCAGTGTGATGAGAGGTCCAATGTGAGCTGTGGACAATATGTGCTGTGTATGATTTGGGGTTTGCTTTAAATCCATTTCTCTTCTTTCATCCAAGGGTCCAGTTTCAAGAAGGGGACAGACAAATTGCATCCCGGTGTCCACAAGTGGCTACAGAATTAGGCCAAGATCAGGCACGGACCATTTATTCCCCAAGGGCCATTTCTAGAATTTCTATTTCCTCAGATACACAAAGGAGGCACTTTCTGCCATGTTGGCTCTTCTTTAACAGCGGGGAGGAGAGAATCTATCATGTGAAATAGACTTTTGAAGTTGTCTGATAAATATGGGGAGGGGAAGGAACCCTCACTGGCATGAGCTTCCCAGATCACCTCTGTATTTCATTTATCCCTGCTGTGAATATTCTCATTAAAAGTAATTCCAGGAGCTCATTATGGGAAATATGCCATGGAGACCACCAGATATTACACATCATGAAGAGACTATAAAAGCATTTGAAAGTGTTATTCAAAAATAAATTTAAAATTAGCTTTACAGGGGTCATACCAAGTTTATGGGATTTATCTTATGCCAATAAGAACACTGTGCTCCTGTATTCTCTTCCCAGTTCGAAGCAGGCTTTGACTTCATGTCAGGGCATAGAGTTGCGGTCCTTACCTGCCACATTAATTTTCTCAAGTGCTACCAAGCTGGGAACAGCTGTGGTGGAGTTGGTCAAGTTTGTCCCTGTGCCATTGATTACGAGGTTGTCCACCTTTGACTCTAACTTGCCAATGCGCTGCAAAATGTTATCCAACAACACAGCAAGAGTCTTCTTCAAATCTGTAAAAGAAAACGTACATAGTTTAAAAATCCTTTGGTCCCCGCACACTTGCCTGGCGCGCACACACTCACCCTGCCTTTGTTTCTCTCTCTGACATGAAGAAAAAAAGGTGGCAAATCAAAAAGTACCACTTGAAGTCCTGCCCTAACAAACCACCTCTTAGGGATGACAGAGGCCACACTCACATGGCCCAAAGAGTACAAAACAAATCAGTTCGCTCTGTAAGACAACTTTCGCAGTAAGTAACATTAAAATTATTCCTGGCTACTAGGCCGAGAGAGAAAACTCCCTGTTACTCAGCATCTTACCAAAACACTGTTAAATTCTTCCTCGTTCTAGCATGGTGGTTACTGACACATAGACTGACAAGCCCAAAGTGTAGCAAGGCCCTGAAGTAACTTCCGGATCAAGTTCATTGTTAGTTTTTTTAATGCTGTAGACTCTCGCATGTCCAAACTTTTTGCAAAGTCTTTACTGCTGTTGGTTACATATGGTAATACTTAATAAAAGCTACAGTTCCAGATTCCAGATGTGCTGGATAACCCAGGGTTAACTATAATGCAATTTAGGAAGACACTTAAAATAAAGACCAGATTCATTCATTCATTCAAGACATATTTATTAAACAACTACTATGTGCCAGGCATTGTTCTAGACGCTGGGACTATTCTTTTCTGGTGCTTACATTTAAGAGTTGATTCTCTTTCTTACGTATCTGGCTGTGGGTTATAGAGAAGTGCTCTTCTCTCTGGATAAATTACAGACACATTATCTTCATGCCTACATAAGTATTTACTAAGTTTGTATACAAGGTATTCTACACACACACAGATAAATTAAGTTAGCCCCCTCTCCTCTGGAAACTCATAATTAAAGAAAGATAGTCTGACTTATACATGTGAGAAAAGCAGGAGTACCACAGGATGGCCATCTCTGTGAACAGAATTCAGACTCACTTATGAATTGGGAGTGGGCCAGGGGAGTAGGACATAAGTGTAGGGAGCAGGATGCAGAAAAGTCCTGAACTGAGACAAATGGGAAGTTGTCACCTTCCATTCTGCTGGGAACAGAGCACACTCGTGCCGAACAGGTGCTCTGATGCCACCAGGAAAGACACACACACTGGATCAATCCACCAACCCCAGAGCACAGCCCATGACCCTCTACCAACAGGCATGCAGGCCTCCTATTTTGCCAGGTCAAGAGAGACACTCATCTGAACAGAAACAAATGTGTGTGTGTAATTGACATGGAATTTTGCACTCTTGGTGGTTTACAGACAGCTTCACTGAAGCTGACTAAAAACTACGAACAGGGGGCTTCCCTGGTGGCGCAGTGGTTGAGAGTCCGCCTGCCGATGCAGGGGACACGGGTTCGTGCCCCGGTCCGGGAAGATCCCACATGCCGCGGAGCAGCTGGGCCCGTGAGCCATGGCCTCTGAGCCTGCGTGTCCAAAGCCTGTGCTCTGCAACAGGAGAGGCCACAACAGTGAGAGGCCCGTGTACTGCAAAAAATAATAATAATTTAAAAATTTTAAAAATAAATAAATAAATAAAAACTACGAACACAAATAGAACCCACATCTTCATCCTGAAAGTCTGGTTCTATGTGCTTATTAGCATAATCTCAATCGTTCCACCACACCCAACACCAAACATCAGACTTCTTCACCACATTAAGATCTGTAGCAGATTGTTCATTCATTCACTCTAACAAACATCCGACCAGGTCTATTTTTTGCTCTTCAGTGTGTACCTTACCCACAGGTAGTAAGACAAACTGGCCATGACAATAGAGCAATTGGCTAAAAATATGATTATAACAAAGAAGGTTAGAAGGGAACTAAGAGTTCCTGAACGCCTATCACGTGCCATGCACATTTATAAGGAATTCCATATATCTTCACATTCTCCATGAAGCAGGTATGACTCCATTTTACAGAAGAGAAAACTGAGGTTCACAGACAGAAAGTAATATGCTCATGGTTAAAGAGATACAAAATCGCAATGCAGACTCGACTCAGGTCTGCCTAACTCCCTGACATCTCAGTGTGACCAGCCAGAAGTAAAGAGCCAGGCTGAAAAAAGAAACCAAGCATGAAATTCAGTGACTTTCATCCATAGCATAACGATTAAGGGCTTATTAGACTCTTAATCACCTTCTCGGTTTGAGTCCTCACCATTTTTGCATCCTTATTTGTAAGAGTTGAAAGAATAAGCCTACCTCTTTGGGGTTGTAAAGAGGACTTAATGAGTTAATATTTATAAAATGTTTGAACACTGCCTGGCACACAATAAGCACTACACAACTGTCTGTTACATAGATAAATAAAAAATAAAACCTTTGGAAAATGCTCTCATCCTTCCTAGAGAAATCTCTCCCTGAGTGATGCAAAGCTTTACCGTCTTATCAAAGGGTCATGAGATCATTCTCCTCCGGGGGCTGCAGTCCCACAGTCAGCATGACTCACAGCCTATCCCTGACACATCATTAGCTGGCGCGGACAGCAGGAGTCAGCCACCAGCTCTGCTCTTACACTGAGTCTAAAGCACTGACCCCTTCTGCAGAGCTCTGAAGATTGCCAGAGGATAGTCACACAGACGGGGGCAACGGTGCCACTCGGGGGCTGTATTCACTGTAAAGAAACCACTCCTCAGATAAATGATGTCAATCTCCCCCATCTCCAGCCTCTTTGCCCAGAGCCTGAATTATCAGCCAAGGAGTCCACGTGTAAAAACAGCATTTAACTCTTACCAGCAATTGTCATTAGCCAGACGCAGAGGCCCTGACCCTCCAGTTTGGGTTAACTCAGGGTTTCTCAACTTTGACACAACTGACACTTGGTACCAGATAATTCTTTGCCAAGGGGCGGGGGCAGGGGATGGGGGAGGCTGTCCTATGCATTTAAGGTGTTTGGCAGCATCCCTGGACTCCAGCCACTACATGACAGTAGCAATCCCCCATGTGACAATCAGAAATGTCTCCAGACCGCACCCCATTTGAGAATCACTGAATTAAGCACACTCCCCCAACCCCTGTCCTCCCCGTTGCCCTTCTGTGGAGATGTCCAGAGAGAATCTGGACAGAAGGGTTATGGGAGAGGGAATGAAGTGTGGGAACACAGTCACTAAACTGGCATTCTGTGTGACTTCCATGGTGGCACTGCTACAAATACGATGGGAAGTACAATAAGGGAAGGTGGGGGTGGACAGCAGCCTAGCCCATGCTGCAGGTCTCTTAAGGGCTGGTAACCTTTTTCGTTGAAAGGTAACAGGACTACTGGACAGAGTCCCCCAACCCACAATTTTTGGTGATAGTCACTGATGGCACACACCTTAGGTAGAATACAAAGTTGTCACATCAGTGTTAAGAAGACATTCTTCCTTGATTCTTAAAATACAGTCCATCAATAAACGTGACTATCTCTTGTTGGTCCCCCCTACACAGATGGACCTTTTATGACTGTGACATGGTACGAATAAAGGAATTCATGATGATGATAAGCTGTTGATGGTCACCATCACCGCTACTGCCCCAATACTACTACTGCTGCTGCTATCACTAAGGTTGCTGCTGCCACCCCTCCTCCACCAGCACCACCAGCATCACTACTTATTGAGCCCTATGTGTCAGCTACTGTCCTAAGCACTTTACATGGATTAACTCACTTGATCCTGCCAAGACAATATGAGAAACGTGTTGTCGTTCCCATCTCCATTTTACAAACGAGTAAACCACAGTAGAGAGAGGTTAACTAGTTTGTCCCATGTGTCTGCAGATCCAGTGTCCAAACCCAGATAATCGGGTTCCAGACCCAACAGCTCTTACCCACTATGCTACAGTGCCTCTCGAGGACCACTATGGACCTGCCGGTCAGCAAGCATCTCTGAGCTGCTACTTCTGAACACGCTTAGCAGGGATGAACTCCTGAGCTTCTGCCACGTGTTTCTGTTAAACCATATTCCAGCCACCCTCAGGACTCGCGATACCACCGTGCTGTGAGCAGCTCCAACACTACAACGTAATGAAGAACTGATCTTTCTATATCGCCTCCCTGAAAATGAAAATGGAATATAAGTCTATCAAAACCTTGGCCTCTCTAGACACTTTACCTGGGTGGGCATGTTTTCTCTCCCAATGTGGGAAAAAAAATGTGTTTTATAGTTATTACAGCCATAAACTGTATCCTCAGCAGGATTACGATTCCCAATTACTAACGGGCTTTAAAGATTTTGTTTGTGCTTCAAAGCCTCAGTAATAAAAATTTAATCTCAACATTACTACTGCAATTCTGCATTCCGAAAACTTACTGTACGTGATAAAGATGAGATCAAAGTAGGTGAAAACATGTAAAATGTCCCTCTGGGGAAAGGAAGCTTTTCGTTTCTATCATGCCAAGAGTTCTCTGATAAAGGGTGAGATCAACAAAATAGAACAGGTGCTCTGGCAGCTTCTGTAAATTTTCATTTCCTGAAAGCCATGACATTAAGGACAAGAGGGGCTGGAAGATGCTGCCACATCCTTGAGGCAGGACAGTCAAGGAGATATCACTGCCAGCTACACCTTCCCCCGTAGCTGGAGTCCAAGGAGATGAAATATCAGTAGAAAGGGGGTCCTGCTGGTGGAAAAAGATCTGTCAGTTTATAAGTCTATCAACTAAAACTGTGAGACTGATTGCCCAGATCAGCAAGTCAACTGAGAAAGGCCAGTGCTTGAGGCCAGTGCCTCAAGGCTGCTCCCACCCCATTCCCCTGGGACATGCTTCCCAAAGCAGTGGTTCTCCAGCCTGCTGTCCATCAGGCTTGGCTGTGGAGTCAGAGGTACCAGGTCCCATCCTCAAGACGCTCAGTCGGAACTTGCAGAACCTGCATGTCAAGGATTCTGGGCACACACAATCGAGAATTACATTTAAGATGCAGCCGCCACGATTCACTGGCACAGAACCAACTGGGCAATAAGCAAGGACTTACAGCGGAACTGCCAGAGATCATTTCCATCCGTGCTTGTTCCTAATGCAAATCCTTCTCGACCATGGCCGTGTTTCCCCGCCCCCCAGTCCGGAGCAGAGCTCGAACAGCAGGACCACAGAGCAGATTCACTTGCTGCTCCAGAGAAGCCAGCAAAAGACAGGGTGCTAATGAGAAAGGAAGGTGCTAATGAAAAAAGAATTAGCCCCAACCTCTCATTCCCACTGACTGCCAGGAATGTCAAGTTTCATCAGTTACATGTTTGAAAATTAATTTTAAAGTGACCTTTCCACAGAAAGGTAATACGGTTAGAGTAATGACCAAAATACAGTCCATTCATTATGTACAAGGACATTCGAGACAGTGTTAGTTATAAAAGAGAACAGTGCTATTTATTATAGATAAGCAGTGGACACTCCCCAAATACCCCACAAAAAGGTTACATTATACGGTGTCCATCTAGTCCTAAAATGGAATAAATCGCTAGATTGGAGGCCAGGGAGGGCAGAGAGCAGGTCGGTTCTCTCATCTCTGTTTACTGCCACAAGCTACTGACCTCAGGAGCTCAATAAATGTTTATTGAATGGTTGGATGAAAAAGGAAAAGTGTATGGCCATTAAAAAAATACAATGGACGGGGAAATAAAACAAAGATGAGTTCAAAAAGCTCTATGTAAAATATTCCAGTTTTTAAAAATAAGCATACACACACATATATCTGCATTTAAATACAGGATGGAGAGAAATCAAATTTATCTGGTTTGGGGGTAAAGAATATTTTATCTCTTATTCTTTATTTGTAAGAATGCAAAGCTGGGCTTGGGATCATCTCTGCCCTTGTGCGTTTTATGGACAGTACCTTTTATCGTGTGTTGAACAGCTTTGAAACAGTGACTCAAACAGCTGCTGGAATTGAAAATGAATTTTTAGTCCTTTCACATGGGGAGAAAAAAGAAGCCAGACCAGGAAAAGTGCCTGGAGGGTCCCAGGTTTTCGACAGCCCCATATTCCAGAAGCTCTGAATTTTCTATAAACGTTCACATCACTCTGACAATCACAAAGGCATGAAATGCTACCTGAAAATGCAATCAGTACTGTGTATTCTACCCTCGGAACTCAAGAATACTGGCCACAGGTACCCTGATGTCCCCTCCCCGCTCCCAAGAAGCATCTGTCACTGACCCTCACTGCCTCATCTCAGCTGGGCTCTTCAAGCTCCCCGGTGGACAACTCACCGGCCCCTAAACTCACAAATATGCCCTTCCCCCTGCAGCTGTCACAGGCTGTCCAGGTCACAAAGGGAACAATCATCACCCAGCGAAAGAGCAGCTCAGAGGCTCGGTATCACTGACTTCCGTGCTCTCCTGGGTTAGCTGTATGGAATTAAGCTTTGACTTGAACTTGTACCTAGAAGTAAACGCTATTCCTGTGCTGGGGGATGGGTCACTAGTATTTCAAGGAACTTCTAGGCAGCAGAATCTGAGAAAGAATCCTATCTAGGGCTGTGGAGGATAGTTAACTGCTTATGGAATTTGTAAACATCCAGAATGGAGTTCGTGGGCTGTTCTCTCCATTTTCCTAACACTTCGCCAGCTGCATGGAATAGGACTCAAGCCAACTTAGCCCTCTGTGTGGAAAAGGACTCAGGCTCTGAAAGGTCAAGTCCACTGTCATCCGTAGTCCCCACTGACTCCAGGGCATCTTCTCTGTCGGGAAAGGGCAGCCGTAGCACAGCCCTCCCTACTCACCACCCACACCAGAAACTGTGCCCCAATGGTGCCCACTTCAGAGACGAAGTGAGCTCGGCCACGCCCCACTTATCCCACACCACAAAGGAAAACCTTTATCTTTTCAACAGGAGGACAATGACAATCACATGTCCCGTTTCTATGATGACAAAGTCACTCTGTGGAGCTAACACACCTTTGGAAAGGGATCCAGGGAAGAGCCAAACAGCACCTCCCTCGAGTTCAGAGCAGCAGGTCTCAACCCTGGCTGGGGTGGAGCCCAGCATCGGTGCTGTCACAGCAGCCCAGGGGATTCTGGTGGACAAGCCTTGGGCATCTTGTTTAATTAGCAGTGGGTGGCAATCCAGCCTTCCTCCAGTCCACAGCTTATTTCTTCTCCTGTCTGGTCAGGCCCCGTCCCCTGTAAACCCTAAAAACAGCTATATAAACAGGTTCCTGAAGTCCTGTGTTCAAATGAATAAACAATGTCAGCTCTACATGGATAATTCTGGTTGGGTGGTAACTACTGCCGGTCCGTGTAGGCCAGGGTTAGCGATAACTCATAATAATGAAGGCATGTTACTAATCTAAGTGCTTTGATAAGCTCGGTCACATGCAGTCCTATGGGGTCAACAAGCCTATGGGGTCAGTGATATTACATCCTCTATTGGACAAAAGAGGCGGCAGTCTTTTAAAACATCAGTGACTTGCCCAAGGTCACACATCTAGTAAGGAGACCTTCCACAAGCCACAACTAAACACACTCCAGCTGCTTTCCAGAAGAAACAATGGTTCCCACGTCAGGATCGTGGGAAAGAATCTGTGAAATTCATAATCGCTACTCGGAGCCACCTGACACCAAGTCCATAGGGAACCTCTTCTTGTTTCCTGTCTCACTAAAAACATTACTGTGTTATTGTGATTTTATTTTTGGTTTTTTTGGCCGCACCCCTTGGCTTGCAGGATCTTAGCTCCCCGACCAGGGATCAAACCTGAGCCCCTTGCAGTGGAAGTGCACAGCCCTAACCACTGGACCGCCAGGGAGTTCCCACTGTGATTTTCAATTTAGCCTCAGCTGTAACTGTACTAGACAGAGTCAGGGTAGAGGGGACACTGCTGCTATTCACTCATGGTTCCTACTATGTGCCAGGCATGTGCTAAGGCCCTGGGGCACAGCAGGGAACAAGAGAGACAGGACTCCCTGCTCTCTGGGGGCTTACATTCTCCTGGGGGAGACAGATGATAAAGACAGTGGCTGTGTCATGATAGATAGTTTAAGCGTCCTGAAGAATGAGAATGAAGTACGGGTGCGGCCCTACTTTTGATAGGGACCCGAAGGAGAGGAGGGAGGGATCTCTCTGGAGGAAGGACATGCAGGTGGAGGGAACAGCAAATGCAGAGCTCAGAGGCAGGAAGATGCCCAGCCATCGTTCAAAAGCTGGTCCCAGAAGACAGCTGCACTGCCAGGCAGCATGAGAAGGGTGGACAGCACTCTTCAGGGTGGCCGTGAGCTCTGCCCAAGCAGTTCTGGCAGAAAGTGCACCAGCACACCGCTGGGAAGGGGAGGAGCTACAGGGAAGATGAGGGACCCACTTCAGGGCAGGAATCTGAGGCAAATCCCTTTACACCTGTATCCCCTCCCCCCGCCAGGACCGGAAGCAGTGGTGTGGTGTGCAAGGAAAGGGCTTGAGGACAAAGGGAGTACAAGCGAGAGCCTCCAGTTCCTCCCGGAGACCCAGGTTCTGATTGCACTCCTGTCTCAAACACCCCCGAGGTCCTCCTCAGACATCCAAACTGGGCTGGGCGTGCCCGTGAACTTGGCCTGACTCTGATGGCGATGCTGGGTGGGGGTCTTCCTACCACAGGATCACTGGAAAAGCCCCAAGCCCCAAAGAGGCCCGTTTTTAGGTCCAAGCTCTTGAAAGCAGAGAGCCCTTTCCGGAATCACACCAGCCACGTCACTGTAGGGTAACCAAGTAACCTCCTGAGACACACCAAAGAAAGGGCCCAGCTCTTTTTTCCCCCATTTCGCTCCAAGAACAGTGTATTTCCCTCAAGGGCAGAGAATTTCTGCTTCGGCAGTGGTGGTTTTCCACATCACGCAGCCCTCCAAAAAACAGTCTCTTGATCAGATTTGGAGGAACAGAGGCAAAAAGAAAAAATTTAAACAACAATAAACCTTCACAGGCTTATCCAATGTAAGTGTTTTCTTCTTTTTCATAGGAGAGGTGGAATGAAACACACGGACAAGCTCTTGTCCGACTCTCAGATCATTATCTAGGTCTGCAACGCAGGATGGGGGCTACATTTTTGGAGCAGCCTCAGGCAGCCACGCCAGCATCACAGTGAGGGGTCCCCCACTGGCTTTTGAACCAACTTTTGAACAAACCCTAAGCGGTGTTTATGTCTTGGCAATGGACATCGCCAGGCCGACAAGGGCCACAGAAGTCCAAAGCTGCTACCGCTCCACTGCCCCCTCGTCAGCAACCAAAAACTCCCCCCTGGTTCTCCACCCCTATGTCCTTAAGGAAACAGAAAGAACTTCCTTCCTCTTGACCTCCCTGTGGAGGTGACAGTGGACAACAGGTCAGGGTCACGGCCGGCGCCAGGCAGGGGCCAGCCAGGCCAGGCCCCCTTGCAAGAGTATTCGTCTTCCTCATCCCCTCCCCCGCTTCCATCACACTGAGACCACAGCCTTCAGGGCCTCGGTACCCATGCCCTCTTCCTGATCCTCCCATATCAGCACCGGCCGCACTGCCCTGTGCTCACCTTGTTCTAGCTGCAGCAGCCTCCGCTCTGCTCTTGGAGCGCGCGTGAGGCCTTAGGACCTGGCACAAACCCTGCTTCACCTCAAGCCCCCACCTCCCACCCCACCCGGCAGCTCCTCAGCATCATTTGGTCTAAAACACACCTCCTGGGCTTCCCTGCTGGCACAGTGGTTAAGAATCTGCCTGCCAATGCAGGGGACATGGGTTCGAGCCCTGGCCCAGGAGGATCCCACATGACGCAGAGCAACTAAGCCCGTGCGCCACAACTACTGAGCCTGTGCTCTACAGCCTGTGAGCCACAACTACTGAGCCCGCGAACCACAACTACTGAGCCTGCGCTCTAGAGCCGGCAAGCCACAACTACTGTGCACGCGAGCCACAACTACTGAGCCTGTGCTCTAGAGCCCGCAAGTCACAACTACTGAGCCCATGCGCCTAGAGCCCGTGCTCCGCAACAAGAGAAGCCACCGCAATGAGAAGCCCGCGCACCGCAACAAAGAGTAGCCCCCGCTCACTGCAACTAGAGTAAAGCCCATGTGCAGCAACAGAGACCCGACGCAGCCAAAAATAAATAAAATAAATAAAAAATAAAAGACACCTCCTGGGAGAGGCCTTCTTTGACCTTCTCCTCCAAAGTAGCTCCTCAAGTACTTTTTAAAAAATCCCATCTCCCTGTGTCATTTTTCTTCCTGGAATTTACTGCTATCTGTCATTCTCTTGTTTATTATTTCTCCCCCCAAATGAGTGCAGCCTCCGTGAGAGCAGGGACCCTGTCAGTCTTTCCCCAGCTGTGCACACAAAGCATCGACAGCGCTGCCCACGGCACAGACACTGCCCAAAGTGCCAGGCTGGAAGGATAAGAGCCAATGCCGGGGACAGTCTAGGCCCAAGGAGTTCAGGGAACCAGGAGAGAGGAGGTAAGGCAGAGCAGGTGTACAGACCTGGAGGCCAAGGGGGAACCAGGCAGCAGGGAAACAGAATATTGGTGGGGGGCTGGCAGACAAGCTGAGGGCTCATAGCTGCTTCAGCCTGAGCTGGTGCCCAGTCCAGGGCAGAGTGTCCCAGTGCCCAGAGAATCAAGTAGGTGAGAAAAGTCAAGGTTAATAAGGTGTGGATGTACCCCTGGGTGGGGGAGGGGTGTCTCTCATCACCCTAGATTTCTATTCCTGCTACTTTGAGAACACAAGTGGACCAAGCCTGGCCTGTGAGATAAGAGGTGATCACTGGGCATCAGAATTTGGGTCAGGACTTTGGAGACAGAGATCAATTCACCTCAGAAACAAGCACAGCATTGACTGGGCGAGTGACGCCATTCGTGACGCAACTCCCGAGAAATCACAGACAGGCATGGCCCTGCCACGCGGGCCTGGGAGATGCAGCGGAGGCTGAGCTACAGACGGCTCTGGCTGCACATGCTCCTCTCCGCCGTGATAGAGAAGCACCCAGAAACGCCCTCCACACCCCAGGAATGAATGCTGCGACTGTTTCACACAGGCTGCCCGGGATATCTTCCAGGCACTACTTCTGAATGGCCATATCCTAAAAGAAAGTCAGAAGTCTCTCTTCAAATCACCAGAACGAGGATGGAGGAGGGGGGGATACCATTTGAAAGTTCTTCTACTGTTGTTTAAGGACTAGTCAAACGAACAACAAACAGCAACTGCATGTCAGAGATAGACAAACATTTTTGGCAAAGACCAGACAGTAAACATCTTAGGCTTTGCACTCTCTGCAGCAACTACTCAGCTCTGGGATTGTAGCACAAAAGCAGCCACAGACAACACATAAACAATGGGGTGCTGGGTTCTAAACCCATATGAAAACAGGAGGATCTGGCCCAAGGCCATGGGAGTCCTGGGAAATTGTTGAGTCGAGGAGGGACACGATCGCACGAATGTTTTAGAATGAACTATGGAGACTACTGAAAGATGGAGTTAGCACGCTTTAGATGTTATGTGAAATAAATACTGGTACTGTCACGTTTCTCTGTTATTACAGTTGTTATAAACAAATGTCAGTGTTTGTGTTTCAATGAAACTTTATTTACACAGACAGGCAGAGCTCCAAATATGACCCACAGGTCACGGTTTGCTGAACACTTCTGCTCTAGCATCTCAAGTCAGGAATTTTAATCTAAAATCAGCTACTACGATTCTTCAAACACCTGCCACAGCTACTTAAGACAAATTTGTAGCACATTAAGAGCCTCTGATTATACCAATATGGGATGGGAGAAGGAAGAGGTTTTTTGAGGGGGGGGTCAATTAACTGGATTCATTCAAACCAGACATAGGTCCCAGCCACAGAGGGTTAGCTCTTCACTGTTCCAGAGCAGACATCCAGGCAGTGCTCTGTGGATGGGCTGCATCCGTGGCAGAAAAAGAGACTGCAAACCAATGGGTAACACGTCCTCATCCCCACTCCACCAGCCCAGCTAAACCACTGAACATCCGGCAGTCTCCATACCTCCATCTGACACATAACATCACCCACCGGAGCTGCCTGGCAATTGACATGCCCACAACTGCTAGTGATGGATTCCAGGGGAAACACACATCATCAGAATGGCTCTCCAGCTTTCCAGGACTGGCTCTGGACTATACCATCTGGCTCAATCCCAGCTGTTGATACCAAGAGCTGAGAACCAGGGAGAACTAGCCTGGCAAATTTTAAACAATAAAATCCAGTTATCTGCTTAAGGACTTCCATAAGAAGATGCTGTTAGATGGGGTTTGCTGTTTCCAGTCTTCGTGCAGTGGCTCTCCCAGGTGGGCAGGAGGGAAATTTTGCCCCCCAAGCCCAGAGACATTTTTGATGCTACTGGCATCTAGTGGGTAGAGACACCAGAGATGCTGCTAAACATCCTACAAGGTACAAGCAGTCCCCCACACATAGAATTACCCGGCTCCAAACATCAATAGTGCTGAGATGAGAACCTATGTCTGGGTAAGATTTCATCGCGTGATGATCCCCAAACCTCAAGCACTAATGCACAGTCCAATTAAATTCCCGAAACTCAGATCCAAAGACCACTTTGATTGGCATGTCGAGTTGATTAGATGAAAGAGAAAAATACGTTAGACTTGCCGATGGGGCCGTTTGGTTGTTTCTTTGTTGTTTTTGAGGAGAAGAATTATTTTGCTAAGGTTCGTCTGTAAACAGAGGAAGTTGAAATAAAATTCTGTAGTTTCTTTGAGCTCCAAAGTCCTATGATTATAAGCATATACAGTGGTTCATAGTCTAACAGACTACTCTGGGGTTTTTGACATCTTTCTAAAAATCATACTGTCTCGGTCAGGCTGAAAAGCTAACACCAGATCATTGCTCTCTAGAGTGTGCAGGAAACTCACCCTAAGAGCTGCTTAGCAGTACACAAGAAATAAAACTGGTCGAAACAACTAGAAAAAATAAAGTCGATAAATTTACCATTCATGTGGCTTCTTCCTTCCCGCGGTAAAGGTTTGAGAGAGACCGAGATAAACCTAAGGAGGAAGTTACTACAGGACTAGACCTCTTTCCCTCCAAATGTGTAATGTGGAATGCACTGAACCAGAAACTGAAAAACAGCATCTGTTTTACTTGTGACATTTACTTGTAACCCACTGGTAACACCAACGATGACAATTTGCTTTCCCTTTTTCTGGCAGTTTACCTATAACATTTGGGAATTGTTACAGAAGATCTAAGTCAATGAGTAATTTAAAATGCCCCCTCTGAAAAACTACCTAGCTGTTTTTCAAGGTCAGCTCTCAAAGAAGTCTCATTTTTTGATCCATTAGATCGAAAAAGGTGACATTTTATTTGCATATATTAAAAACCAGTGCCTACAAATCTTGAAGGAATAGACTAAAAGCAGACTGTGTGATCATTCAAATAGTAGGCACTGAAAAAGAATGTCCACGTTGTATGTTAAAAGCAACCACTTAAAAAAAAAAAGCAAGCAACCATTTCCTCTTTACCAAAAAAAAATGTATTAAATTTTTATATCTATATATTTATAAAATTAAATTAATTAATTATATATATATAATTTAAAAATAACCAAGTTTCCTGGATCCTTTTGAAAAGAAAAAATGTATATGTAACATTGAGCATGATTTCCTTTGTTTAAACTCAAGCTTCCACCTGTGGCTACACATTTTCAGGAATCATCATTTGACCTCTACATACTTCAAAGACCTTGAATGGGTCACAAAGTAGAACATCGAACTTTCCCACCTTGCCCAACTCCACTCTTCTATCTGATTTATAGTATACCTCAGATCTCAAACCGTGAGGCCACTGAAGTCTCCCTTCAATGACCAGAACTGTCACTTCACAGTAACCAAGGTCATCTTCTGAGGATCAAGTCCACTCCAATACTCGGTAACCACAGGAGGGCTGGGACTTGGATTCTCCAAAATACAGTCTGATCCAAATTTCATTTGCAATTTTCGTTTTGTATTTGTGTGTGTATGTTTTTGTAAATATTTTATTTACACAAACATATATATATATATACATATGTTTGTGTGTATATATACATTATGTGTGTATACACATATATATCAGAAAGATATACACTGAAATGTTAATTGTGATTATTTTCTACAGTAGTAATTTATGTGATTTTCCTTTTTCTTAGGAGGAAGTTACTACAGGACTAGACCTCTTTCCCTCCAAATGTGTAATGTGGAATGCACTGAACCAGAAACTGAAAAACAGCATCTGTTTTACTTGTGACATTTACTTGTAACCCACTGGTAACACCAACGAAGACAATTTGCTTTGTCTTTTTCTGGCAGTTTACCTATAACATTTGGGAGTTATTACAGAAGATCGAAGTCAATGAGTAATTTAAAACGCACCCTCTGAAAAACTACCTAGCTGTTTCTCAAGGTCAGCTCTCAAAGAAGTCTCATTTTTTGATCCATTAGATTGAAAAAGGTGACATTTTATTTAAGCATATTAAAAACCAGTGCCTACAAATCTTGAAGGAATAGACTAAAAGCAGACTGTGTGATCATTCAAATAGTAGGCACTGAAAAAGAATGTCCACGTTGTATGTTAAAAGCAACCACTTAAAAAAAAAAAGCAAGCAACCATTTCCTCTTTACCAAAAAAAAATGTATTAAATTTTTATATCTATATATTTATAAAATTAAATTAATTAATTATATATATATAATTTAAAAATAACCAAGTTTCCTGGATCCTTTTGAAAAGAAAAAATGTATATGTAACATTGAGCATGATTTCCTTTGTTTAAACTCAAGCTTCCACCTGTGGCTACACATTTTCAGGAATCATCATTTGACCTCTACATACTTCAAAGACCTTGAATGGGTCACAAAGTAGAACATCGAACTTTCCCACCTTGCCCAACTCCACTCTTCTATCTGATTTATAGTATACTTCAGATCTCAAACCGTGAGGCCACTGAAGTCTCCCTTCAATGACCAGAACTGTCACTTCACAGTAACCAAGGTCATCTTCTGAGGATCAAGTCCACTCCAGTACTCGGTAACCACAGGAGGGCTGGGACTTGGATTCTCCAAAATACAGTCTGATCCAAATTTCATTTGCAATTTTCGTTTTGTATTTGTGTGTGTAAGTTTTTGTAAATATTTTATTTACACAAACATATATATATATATACATATGTTTGTGTGTATATATACATTATGTGTGTATACACATATATATCAGAAAGATATACACTGAAATGTTAATTGTGATTATTTTCTACAGTAGTAATTTATGTGATTTTCCTTTTTCTTCTTGATTTTTTTTTTTGCTTGTCTACAGCTTCCAGCTTTTCTATATTAAGCCTAACTTTTGCTGAAAGAAGAATAAGTAATACTCCAAATGTGTACTTTTTTTCACCCAACCTCATTTGAAAACGGATTTCAAGCACCTGACAAAAAAAGCAACGAGTACAAAAAGATTTCTTTCAAAGCGAGGGCAACCAGAGACAAGAGCAAGACACGACAGCGGTAAACTCTGAGGAAGCCAAAGGTTAAAACTATCAGTCAGTACGTAAGCACTGATGTCCCTTCATACTGGCCAGAGGGAGGCACACATTCGG
Organism: Physeter macrocephalus; assembly: GCF_002837175.3. Lineage (NCBI taxonomy): Eukaryota > Metazoa > Chordata > Mammalia > Artiodactyla > Physeteridae > Physeter > Physeter macrocephalus. Next base: position 41,726,261 of record NC_041215.1, on the reverse strand, counting down.
CTCTGAGTTTCTTGGCGTCCGTAGAACATTCTTCCCCACCCTCCTTACCTCACCCCCACCAGTCCTAATTAAGGTTCGTTTAGGGAACGATAATGAGAAGATTTTTCTACATGCCCTGATCATCCCCCCAGATGAGATCATGCAGTCCAGCAATGTGTCCAGGGAGGAGGAAGCAGCTGCAAATACAACCACCAGAGCTCTAACTGGGAAGCCCCACTGCTCCTGGCGCTAAGTGTCAGCGTGTACAAGAGGTCAGAACCTCCCAAAGGGCGTAGCTTTAACTTTCTAAAAGCGTCCCTCTGTGTGCAGCTTATCGCCATGAAGGTAGTGGCGAGGGATATACTCAATCCATGATCAAGTCTGAGAGCCTCTGGGGTCCCTTGGAGGCAAAGCCACACTCGACGGAGGAGCCCCGGCAGTGCAGTGCTTACCGTAAGCTGTCATGACCCCCGCGTAGGGCCCATCCACCACATTTCTGTTTTCTTCTGCCAGCGCCTTGATGTACCTCTTGCTGAGGTCCAGGATCTGTTCCCGAAGCATGGAGCTGCTCTCGGGCTGAGTTCTCTGCTGGATGGTAAAATGCAAGAGCATCATACCCCAAATAAAGCCAAAAGTCACGAGGAAAAAGCCCAGCTTCTGAGAGGACAGCTTCCACGGAGTAAAGAGAGCCATTGCTCTCTGGCAACTTCACCTGCCCTGGGCTCTTACAGTGTGCAAAGGAGACACAAGTTCATGGTGTAGGCTGGGCTTGTGGGTTTTCTTCGTCTCACTCGGGCTCCTGCGTCAGCTGATTTCCTTTCCTCGTTTCCATCCTGCTGTGAAGAAGGGAGAAAGTTAGCAGAGTCGTTGAGGCAAAACACAGTGAAATAAACTAGAGCCTTGTTTTCACCCAAATAGCTCTAAAATGTGAACTTCCTTTTTTCTTAATCTGCCAGCTCCTTATCTTATGTTACGATTCGGGATCTGTAAACGGAGAGGGGAAATCTGGCTGGGTGATGAAAAGCTGTACAAATACGGAGGCGGGAAATGTGTGTCTGCACGTGTTCACAGGTGTAGCGGGGCTGTTCCAGTCTGGACCAAGTTCAAAACAGGAAGCTTGTTCTGCAAGGTGGGGAGGAGATGGAAGGATATTTCACTGAATGTCAGCAAAAACTCAAGTGGAGGGTGGAGTCTCATCACCACCAGGCACTTTTGTGCCTCTGAAACTTGAACTTACAAAGTCATCATTATGTGCTCTAGCAAGGATTAGAGCCCGCAGTTGGAGAGGTGAGCCAGAAAGTGGATGCCCCTGGTGGGTAATCAGACAAGGAAAGGGGAGAGAGCCCTCCGTATTACTTAAGCACGGCCAGCTTTCAGTAGCAGTGTCCACAGCTGAGCTGAATGCCTCGGGGCCACCAGGTGGCCTCGCCCTAGGCACCAGCACAGAGAGGCTATGCCAGGGGTACCCAGCCGTCTTTCCGTGCTAGCTACCACGAGTGAAAGCTGCACCACACTCCTCACTCGCACACTTCAGCACAGGAAATGCGGGGCACGCGATGGCCTGCTTTTTTGTGGTTCTCATTTTCACTCACACCATGGGACAAGATGCGAGGTTAAAAGCCATCGTTTCAATACGAATGCAGCCAGATACTACCTGGTACCAGCACAGGCTGGACAACAAATGATACCGTTTTTTAAGCAAAGGCTGAGCATGACCTCCTACGAGGGACTAACCCTGGATGTATTCAGAGTGTGCCTATGTTTCAGATCAAAGGGTTCTTCTTCCTAAGCAGCCTAAGAAGAAATGACAACAGGATCCTGGGACAATTAGCTTTCAGCGTCTGCGATGCAGCGGATCTGTGTTGGTCTTCCTCTCTCGCTCTTTTCCTTGCCTATCAACAGAGTCATCGGTACCTGGTAGTCCCTCTACTGATAGTAAATGATAAATAAATTCTAGTTATGTCCCAGGCACTGTGATAGATGCTGTTTGTGCCTTAGTTCATTGAATTCTTGAAAGAGTCCTATACATACGGTAAGAACTATTAATATTATCATGTCTGTTTTATAGATGAAAAAACGAGGACACAGGGAGATTAACTTGGCAAAGGTCAGCCAGCTATGTGGCAAAGGAGGGATAATCTAGTGATAAGCCAGCCCAGGAGTCAGTAAACCACACCCTGCCTTCCTAGGCCATCCTTCCTCCCCAGTTTCTTTAGGACCAAGAATGGTCTGTACATGCTTAAAGGGCTGTGAAAAGCAACAAAGAATATGTGACTGAAATCTTACGTAGCTCAAAAGCCTAGAACATTCACTCTTGGCCCTTAACAGAAAAAGTTTACCAACTGCTGAATTCTAGGCCAGTGGATCTCAAAGTGTGGTCCCTAACTCAGCAAGAGCAGGAGCATCAGTGAGAGATGCCAACCCTCAGGCCCCACCCCAGACCAACTGAATCAGCAACTGGGGGCGGTGGCGGGGCGGGGTGTCCAGCATCCTGTGTTTCTATCAGCCATCCAGGCGATTTTTTGTTGTTTTTTTGGCTGCGTTGGGTCTTCGTTGCTGCATGCAGGCTTTCTCTAGTTGCGGCGAGCGGGGGCTGCTCTTCGTCGCGGTGCGCGGGCTTCTCATTGCGGTGGCTTCTCTTGTTGTGGAGCAGGGGGTCTAGGGCACAGGCTCAGTAGCTGTGGCGCACGGGCTTAGTTGCTCCGCGGCACGTGGGATCTTCCCGGACCAGGGCTCAACCCGTGTCCCCTGCACTGGCAGGTGGATTCTTAACCACTGCGCCACCAGGGAAGTCTGTCCAGGGGATTTTGATGACCACTCAAGTTTGAGAGGCCTGGATGCAGGCAGACGGATGCCGTCACGATGCCACACCACCGCACTGGCAATCAATGCGGCGGGAGCTCCCTCTAGCCCCCCCTTTATCACGTAAGTTCCTCTGGCCCATCGCTCTCCACTGTGATGCTCCTCCCCAGTCTGAAGTTGTAAAACACGTGTCTGTCTACCTTGCTTTTTTACCGGTTTCTGTGTAGGATCCATGACATCCTTTACGAGACTCCCCCGCTTATGTTCTCAGAGGCAGAGAGTGGCCAAAGGGGCACAAATAAAATACCTGTTGACTGAATGAGCTTGTCACCCAGGCACTGTGGCACTTCATTCAGCCCCTCTAACGTGGGCCAGGTGAAAGGCACCTGCCATCCACTCCTTCTACAAGGATACACTGAACAAGGACCCACTTGTTCTCATCAGGCCCTGGGGACTGAACTGGGAACAAGACAGGGCTCCCACCCTCAAGGGGCTGACGCTTTAGAAGCCACCCTTCTAACCGGCGCTGCCCTTAGTTCCCCAGGAAATGTCTGCACTTCCTTTTCGATAACCCACGCCAGTTAACCGATGTCACCCCAGGGCTGAAGGGATTTTCCCAGAGCAAGTAAACGAGGTGCTGTACCAAGAAAGACAGTCTCTGGTAATTTTCTTTTGCTATTTTAGGAGACAGCCGCATGTGTAGACAGGAATTACCTGTCAGCTTTCAGACAGGAAGCCCTGCTCCGCTTCCTCGATGAACCCCCCTGAAGAAGCTGCTCAAGGCTGCAAAGTTTAAGCAAAGGAAAGACCAGGCTCAAGAACTGAGCAAGGACCCAGTACAAGGTGGTGCGCTTCTCTGCCTTGGCCTTGGGGACAGTCAGGACCACCCAGGTGGTGCATTTGGGGGGCAAAAGGACGGTCAAGAAACCCAGTCGTGGTTAAATTTTTCCAGCTCAGAGACATAAAAATTTGGAGTGAAAATCTCTAAGTTCAGGGCACAATTCTGACTATTGAGGGCCCAGCTTTTAAGTGACTCCAGAACTGCCAGACATATTCCTTTCTCCAATGGAATCCAGAGTTTGAAATAACAGCATCTATATCAGCACACACACAAAGAATTAATTTGGAATCCATCTCTACAATTCCTACTAGAAAGAAAGAATTTTAAAAGACTTTTCAAAATCATCATTAGGGAGACATCCCTAACTGCAACAGTAACAGGACAATAATAGGACAGCAATCCATACCAGAGGGTGTTGGTGCCATGAAAGGACTTAATGATAATTATCAGTCATGGCCAGGATATTCATCAAGAGGCCACAGAACAATAGCCATCAAAATGTTGTCAGTCGGGCTAAAAATGTGCCTGCCTCCTGATCTCCTAACAAACAGCTGGATCCTCTCCCAAAGTGGATTCAGTAAGGCACAAAATGGGCTACACAGTATATCTCAAAAGGTCTTGTTGCCAACCAGAGTAGTGACAGCCCAGGGCCATGGCTTCATCTATCCTCCTCCAGAAAGAAGTTTGTACCAAGTCTGTTCCTAATATGTTAAGCTTCTGGATTCATCACGGACACGGATCACCCTAGTATGCATCTCCGCTATTCTTGTACTTGTGAGCAGCGAGCACTTCCTCCCTTCCCATTCACTCCTCAGCAAAATGTGATCAAAGATCTGTGGCAAGGAAATGCATCTTAATTTCAAAAATAAAAGTATATGAAAAGACACTCAACATCATTAGCCATTAGGGAAACGCAAATCAGAAGCACAATGAAATACCAATTCCCATCCATCAGGATGGCTATAGTCAAACAAGACAGATAAGAGCAAGTGTTGGTGAGGATGCAGAGAAATGAGAACCCTATAGATCCTCTGGGCGGGACTGTACAATGGTGCAGCCGGTGTGGACAACTGTCTGGCACTTCCTCAAATGATTAAACAGACAGTTATCATATCCACTCCTAGGAATTCTCCCAAAAGAAATAAAAACATGTGTCCACACAAAAACTTATACATGAACGTTCACAGCAACATTATTCATAAGAGACCAAAAAATGAAACAACCCAAATGGTCATCAACTGACTAGTGGGTGACCAAAATGGGGCAAACCCATACAACGGAGTTCTATTCGTCCATGAAAAGAAATGAAGCACTGATACACGCTACAACATGGACGATCCCTGGAAACATCATGCTAAGTGAAAAAAGGCAAAAAGGCAGTCACAAAACACCACATATTGTATGATTCCATTCATATGAAATGTCTCGAATAGGCACGTCTCTAGAAGTAGAACTTACAAGAGTAGTTTCTTAGGGCTTGAGAGGATGGGGGAAAACTGGGAGGTGACAACTAAGGCCTGCCAGGTTTATTCTGGGTGGTAATGAAAATGTTGTAAAATGGACTGTGGTGATGGACGCACAGTTCTGTGGATATGCTAAAAACAAAAACAAAAACAAAGAACACCCAACACTGAATTATATACTTTAAATGGGAGAATTGGATGATATGTGAAACATATCTCAATAAAGCAAGCAAGCGAGCCCACCTCCAAAGTTGGGGTAGGAGGAGAAGGTGAACTTGGAGACAGACAGATAAGCCTCGGGGGCACACTGTGGCCCCAGCGGGGAGCCACCCTTCCCCCACTGCCCACAGCACAGCCAAGGTAAGGCTGTGCCCTTACTAAGGGCTGACCACAGGCCCAGCACCAGAAGGAAATTACACAGAGAAATGTGCCACCCCGTTTACAAGACACAGCTGTCCTTCCCATCTCCGGACCAACCTCCCGGGCCACCCTCTGAGGCAAGACCTGCTTTGCCTGCCAGATGCCAATTTCTCAAACCACTTGAGGACACTCTCAAAAACAGCCCCATACCAATGGGGTCAAAACCAGACTTATGAAGCAGTGAAGAAGTTCCTTCAGAGACCCATCCACCATCCTTGGAGGACCACTTCTTACATCAGGGCGTGTGTCGTCAGAGGATGGATGAAGCTGGAAATGCCCGTCCCTTCAGGAGGGATGTCAGCCCCAACCAGAGAGATGTGATCTTTTCCTCACTGCCCACAGGACAATCTCGACACAGCTTGCCGGTCCCACATTCCCATGGGTAGCACTGCTTGAACTTAGTCATTCACACCCCTCTGCTGTCCTACTACAGACCACCCCATCTTCCCACCTGTCTTTAGATGGTGGCTGTCAGGGCCTACCTCTCGCTTCACCCTCGGCAGCAACATTGAAGCAATCCTGTGTTCGCAGCCGCCGCCGTGCGGTGGTCGCTCTCCAACGCCAGCGCCGCCTAGTCTAGCTCGCCGAGCTCCAGCCGAAGGGGAAGAGGGTAAGGGAGGAGGTCTCTACACCATGGCTCGTACAGAGCCCACTGCCCGCAAATCCACCAGTGGTAGAGCACCGAGGAAGCTACTTGGTACGAAAGCTGCTCGCAAGAGTGCGCCCTCCACTGGAGGGGTGAAGAAACCTCACCATTACAGGCCCTGCTGATTTGCAAACTCCCCTTCCAGCATCTGGCGCAGGAAGTTGCTCAGGACTTCAAAGCAGATCTGCGCTTCCAGAGTACAGCTCTTGGTGCTTTGCAGGAGGCAGGCCAGGCCTCCCTGGCTGGCCTTTTTGAAGACACCAACCTAGGAGCTATCCATGCCAAATGTGCGACACTTATGGCAAAAGACATCCGGCTAGCGCGCCACATACATGGAGAACGTGCTTAAGAATCCACTCTGACGGGAAACATTTCATTCTTTAAAAAAATATATTCTCTTCTTCCTGCTATTGGTAGTTCTGAACGTTAGATATTTTTTTCCCATGGGGTCAAAAGGTACCTAAGTATATGACTATAAGTGGAAAAACAGGGGGTGACAGAAATCAGGTACTGGCAGTTTTTCCATTTTCATGTGTGTGTGAATTTTTACTATCAATGCAGGGACATGAAGCATTAATGCAAGTCAAAATGTTTCCGTGAACAAGTTTCAGCAGTTCAATCTTGTAACAATTATAAATAAACCTGTTAAATTTTTCTGGACAGTGCCAGCATTTGGATTTTTTTTTAAAACAGGTAAATGTCTTATTGACTGAAACTAAATGGTGTTTGTACCGTTTTTATCATACAGCGGATTCCATCCATTCACTAAACTTTTCTAACTGAGGTGCCCTACATGCAGGTACATATTTTTAATGTTGTCTGTCTTCTGTGCTGTTCCTGTAAGTTTGCTATTAAAATACGTTAAACTATAAAAAAGAAAGAAATCCTGAGTCTGCTGTGTTCATCCACGTTGCCTTGGAAACCTCACCCGTTTCACAACTGAACCCCACATCCTGCCTAAAACCTCCCCTGGCTCCCTTGACTGAGGAGGGCTCATCCTCCTTGGAGCACTCCCAGCAGTACGTGCTCTTTCTGAAGAGCTTACCTACTGCTCTGTCGGATGATCTTTTCTTTCATTTCTCCGTAAGCTCTCTAAAGACAGGAAGTGCTGGGAATGGGACTGCCTTGCACACCGGGGATGGTCATTATGTGTTTGCCAGATGAAAAAAACAGGATGAAGAGGATGAGATGATGAAACACAAATGAGCAGTGACCTCCAGGGCCACCTCCTGGTGTGAACCACAAAGAAGCCAGGCACTCTGAGACTGTAAGCTAACCTCACCTTTTGGTAGTTTTTAACCCTAAGATCTGTCACATAGCAGTGAAGGATCATTACGCCCTTGACTAGATGGGGTTAAACTAAAGGGGATATGGTGGTAGATGCGTACTAATAGGGGGAAAAAAAAGGAAAAACAGCTTCAGAAGATAATTCTAGAAGGGGCAGTGACTGTGGGACCAAAATGATGTCCAAGACAAGGGATGAGAGGGGAAACAAGTTGAGGGGCACTCTGGGGGAGGCTGTTGGTTTCATCACTGGGTATCCGAGATGGTGACAGGAAAAGATCAGAAGGGTGATGAGGGGGAACTGAATGGACTCCTGCATCCAAGGCCTGGAAATCTCTGATCCACAGCGAGCCCCACCCATCAGCATCGGTGGGATCCTAGGCAAGTCTGTCTCAGGTTCTGCATAAGTAAAATGGGCAAAGTTGGAGAACCACAGAACACTGTTAAGCTAGATGAATAGGGGGGTGACTGATCCTAGTTACTGGTTTTCGAACTGTGTTCCGAAGGACTTCAGGGTCCCCAGAGACGTTTCCGGGGTTCCACAGATGTTTTAATTTGAATTTTGTTTCCGTTGTTTAAAGTATCTTCTCTTAAAACAACTGGTTAGAAAAAGTCTTATACTATAGAGATGCTCAACAAAACTTCCACATGCCTCTGTATGTGGAGTTTGAACTTTGAAATCCTATGCTAATTTGCTCAGGAAAATTAATGCTTGGCAGTGGTCTTGTTTGCTTATTTGTTTTATCAAATTCAGGTCCACATATCTACTCATGTAAAACTGCACAACAGCAAACACTATGAGACCGTAATTAAATGCTAGATGAGGGTCAGTCATAAACTGTAAGTTCCAAAGATATCTGTCTGATCACTCTTAATTATAAGTAGCAATAACAGTCTTTAGAGAATACTAATGACTCAACTCTGAAACAATTTCCTACTACTTCTCTTTCCAGCCTCAGTACAAATTTACATTAAGAGCAACATACAGTGCTTGGAAAACTGTGTTAAAACAAAAATACTAGCCATTAACATCTGCTATCAGGGTGAATCTGGACTTCCACTATTTTGCAACCAAAATGCGGCACAGAAATCAACTGTGTGCTAACCTTGACACGAGTGCACACCACGCCCGACTCTGCTCACCAGAGCAGCTCACTGGCCTAGTCATTGACTTTAAAAGGAAGTAAGATAAATTAAAATGTATAAAGTACCTTCATGCAGACTGGGACACTACATGAGATCATGCTTAGGAACATAATAACCAAGTACAAACTCTTGATTCACAGAGAAAGATACTGAGGTCCCGAAAATGTTATGTTTTCCAACTAGAGTCAGAATCAAACCATATCTCAAGTCCTGCTTCCTGATCCGATTTGGTCTCCACCACACCAAGCTGCATCTCTCAGCTGCCTGCAGAAACTCAAAATGCAAGAGATTATCAATATGAAACACCAACCAGAAATCACAGTCTGGTGACAGTAAGGAACTGTGAGTCTCCTGTGATGTCCCACCAGCCACGAGGAGCTGGGAGAATCAGCAGATGAAAGGAAGAAAAACATACATCCACGGAATTACTGGTGCAAGGCAGGCAGATGGCCTAGGCTGGGGTGGGAGTCTTGCTCTAAATATGGTGTCTTCTGTTGTTAAAAGGAGAAACTGAGCAGGAGGGAAGGACAAGCAAAGCAGCCTTTTCTTCCAAAATCAGCCCAAATTCCTGGGAAGATGCTCCGAGGCTAGATGCTCACTCCCTGGACGGCTCAGTGCCACCAAACTGAAGCCAGCCCCCAATATGAGGTGTGAGTCCTTGACAGCTGTGCTAGCCACGAGCTCCCCTCCCAAGCTGTGGAGCAAAGGAGCCCAGGAACCAACGGTGGTGGGGATACTGCTGGAACACGTATGGACGGGCCCCTTCTCTTCCACTTTCCTGACTCGGTTCTCTGACAAATTCTGGGCCTTTATAAAAAGGAAAAACACATTTGAAGTGAAAACAGCCTGTACTTTTTAGAACTGGCTAAACAAGTCTTATCTTGAGTCACTAACGAAAAGACACCCGCTAAAACAACACACCTTTGCTATTCTCGAGACCGGGGGGGAGAGGGGTGGCTGCTTTCTGATGCCTGGGTCTTACACGGCCCGTCCCTTTTACTTCATTTTTTTTTATTTTTTGAATTTAATTTTATTTTTTTATACAGCAGGTTCTTATTAGTCATCCATTTTATACACATCAGTGTATACATGTCAATCCCAATCTCCCAATTCAGCACACCACCACCACCACCACCCCGCCACTTTCCCCCCTTGGTGTCCATACGTTTGTTCTCTGCATCTGTGTCTCAATTGCTGCCCTGCAAACCGGTTCATCTGTACCATTTTTGTAGATTCCACATATATGCATTAATATACGATATTCATTTTTCCCTTTCTGACTTACTTCACTCTGTATGACAGTCTCTAGGATCCATCCTCGCCTCTACAAATGACCCAATTTCGTTCCTTTTTATGGCTGAGTAATATTCCACTGTACATATGTACCACACCTTCTTTATCCATTCATCTGTCGATGGACATTTAGGTTGCTTCTATGACCTGCCTATTGTAAATAGTGCTGCAATGAACATTGGGGTGCATGTGTCTTTTTGAATTACGGTTTTCTCTGGGTTTATGCCCAGTAGTGGGATTGCTGGGTTGTCAGCTCATCCCTTTTACCTTTGAAGTGATCAAACCAAGACAGTCCTGTGCCCAGCTTGCATTTATTAGGCTGCACTTGCATTCTTGGTGTGGGCGGGGAAGGGAAACAGCCAGCCCTGCCCACCTGAAGCAGGATCTGCCTTGCAGTTACACTGCTTGCTAAGTGTAGTTCAGGGCTCCATAACTGACATCAACAGCTAAATAAATTTTCAAACACTGTAATAAGGCTAATGACTCTGTATCCAGAATAGGCCTTCCTACCCGCCCCCTCTATTCCATCCCAGCCTCCACTCCCTCCCAACTGTCCTCTGGTCACTGTGCATGTGGCCATGTCCACTAGGGGGAGCAGAGGGGCAGGAAAAACAGTTGGAAACACACACGGATGAACTGTATTCTGACTCTGCCTCTCAGGCAGGAGGCGTGCACATTATTGGCAGGTGGACAAAAGAGAAAGGTGACAAAAGAGTGAGAAGGAAGCCGTCACTTCTGGATAAGAATCTTCCCATGTTCTGTAGGTTTCATTTACCAGGCTCACAGGTTGTTCACAGTTGACAGAATTTCCCATCAACACCAAAAAAATGAAACCACAGCAACTCTAAGAATTCTGAAAACATCTACTAAACCAAAACAAAAAGCACGGGTCCCTGAAAAATGAAATAAATCCATTTAATCCAGGGTGTCTCGATTCTTGGCACAACTGACATTTGAGGCCAGAGCATTCTTTGTCACAGGGGGCTGTCTTGCAGGATGTTAGGCAGCATCGCTGTCCTCTAGCTACTACACGCCTTTAGAGATAGATGCCATTAGAACCCACCACCACCAACTGTGACAACATAAATGTCTCCTGACGTTGTCACATGTTCCCTAAAGGATAAAAGCACCCAGGTTGATAACCACTGCTTTAGCCCATCAGCAGGACCTTACCCGCCCCACAGGATGAGGCTCAGGGAAGGGCAGCCCATAGGACTAGATCGCAGGGCAAGGAGAAGCAAACCAAGTAAACTCAGGAGCCAGTCACCAGCCCTGAAGATGCGCAGGCTCAGAGCCCTGAGCTAAGACTAGAGGCCACAGAGAGACCAGAGGGGGTCAGATTCCTGACGCTGCCCCAAGCTGACTGACAGATGAGTCTCATTTTCTTCCACATCCTTCAGTGCCAACACTATCCTGGCACCCGCCAAGGAGTTCATGCCGGGGCTGGCTATGCCCCCATGTGCTAATTAGTATATGGCATTGACCCTCCACTCCACAAAGATCCTAGTCTACAAATCAAGGTACAGCGAAGAAGGCTTTGAGAAGACAAAAGCTGGATGATGCTACATCAGACAGTCTTAAATAGGAAAGGATTGTCATCTGGCTTCCAGCCCAGGAAACCATGAACACACATTGTGACAGGTCGATAATGACTCTCTAGGAAGAGAAAAGGAATGGTCCGTGAAAAGATCACAGGGTGTGTAAATTTGTTAGGTAGGTCTCCTTGATGTCGGATGAAAAACTCAACGATTCGCTTCCACTCAGAGCCAAAGAACAGTAAAGCCACAAAGGAATTTTATGGTAAGTACAAAATGCACTTTTTTCCTCTGAGGATCAGACTTCTGGCAACTCCTTATATGTAGAAAACACCCACGAATGACAACAGACCCCAGATGGCCCCGGTAATAAAGAAAACCAGTCACAAAAATCATCAAAATTACTTCCAAAAACTAGGACAATGCCCCGAAGATAAAGCTCATTATTCAACAAGTGCTCCCTGAACCCTACAAGTCAATCACCCCAGGACCCCACTCCGCCACCTGGAGAGCAGCACACGCTGGGGCTGGCTCAAGAGTGTGCACTGTCTGCAGGAATGGGACAGCCTTTCAAGCACGAGATCTGATAAAGACCAGCAGGTTAAAAGTTTTTAAAAACGAGCTGGCGGGGACTTCCCTGGTGGCGCGGTGGTTGGGAATCCGCCTGCCAATGCAGGGGACACGGGTTCGAGCCCTGGTCCGGGAAGATCCCACATGCCGCGGAGCAACTAAGCCCGTGCCCACAACTACTGAGCCTGCGCTCTAGAGCCCGCGAGCCACAACTACTGAGCCTGCGAGCCACAACTACCGAAGCCCGCGCACCTAGAACCTGTGCTCCGCCAGAGAAGCCACCGCAATGAGAAGCCCGCACACCACAACGAAGAGTAGCCCCCGCTTGCCCCAACTAGAGAAAGCCTGCACGCAGCAACGAAGACCCAACGCAGCCAATAAATAAATAAATAAATAAAAACTAGCTAGTGAGTGAGAAGATGAGCACACACACGCGAACATGCACACACCATCAGCAAAAGTGGCCACTCAGAGGCTTATCAAACGTAAATGGTTTAATGAATTTCCCATCACTTCTAAAACGGGGTTATAGCAAATCCCCATGGAACGCAAAGCCCGGGCTCTGGCAGAACCTGGGTCATAAATGCCCCAAGTCTGAATTTTCTTAGGCAAGAACTCAACCATTAGATGCTTACTTGTCCCTTAATTTATAAATGAAGGTCAACTCTACCAACACTGAAAATACCTGGTCACAAGCCATAGGAGTACACAAATGATTAATTATCTCAAGCTAAAATGGAGCATCTCACGAGAGTTCCCTGCCCTCAGAGTTAAGGATCGCCTAAATCCAGGCCTCTCAACCGTGATACACTTAAGAATCACCTGGGCTCCTTTTAAAAAAAAAAAAAGACAGCTGCCAGGTCTCACACCTAAAGATTCCGATTAACTTGATCTGAGGTGCAGCCCAAGCTGGGGTATTTTTATTTAATACATAGGCAGACATGATAACTATTACATTCTTGGAAAGATGTCCTTTCTATCATGTCTATGGATCCTATCTAGTGGGATCCAAAACATGGTCTACCCCAGTATTTAAAATGATAAACTCTCTACTCTGGACAAATGCAGTCGAACTGGCTTATTAGACAATCTACATGCAAGGTACTCTGGTTTTCTCCTTAAAGAATCATGCGCTGGTCTTCTCAGACTGATGCCCAAGAAGCCCTGCCCAAGGAGGCAGTCTTTCAGGAAGAGCTAGTCCACTACAGAGCCCTGTTAGACCTCTACGCCATGGAAGGACTTGTTGGACTGGTGGGGCTTTTATTAACCTCTCCTTGGCATTTGGCTCCAAAGATGAGAGATTATCTGAGGCCAAACTAATGGCCTCAATGTCTACCAATGCATCTAGTAACCAGCGCCTCTATAATCTTGCTACCCAGAACCTGGCCTGAGGACCAGCAGCACTGAGATGAGCTGGTAGACTGTTAGAAATCTCAGGCCCAATCCCAGACCGAATCAGAACTGGTATTTAGAACGCGATCCTCAGGTATTTGTTTGCACATTAAAGTTCTGAGAGGCATTGTTTTTTATCTCATCCAGGATACTAAGAATGAGGGCCAATCGGACACTACTTTCCAGTGGGGGGTGATGGAGAATATGGTACAATTCTTCTCCTTTTCATAATGTGCAAAGAACTTAATGATTCGGTATTACTTCTGAATAAACTGGAGGCATGTCAGGAAGACCGGTTGTCTTATAGACACTCTTAGAGTTGCTGTAAGATGCATCCCGCTGAGATGAGAATGACATCTGCAGATGGCAGGGTTTTATCATTGTGAATTAGGAGTGCTTGTAAGACAACTGGCCATGCTTTCTAACTGCAGGATTTTGATCCATTTTGTTAAAATCCAAGACACAGTGTGGATCCATGTCTTCCAACTTTAACTCCGATATAGCAAATAACTCTATACAACGAATCACTCTATGCAGCTACCCATCATATACTCTGTGCTGCTCAAAGTTAGACAACAGCAGGGGGTTACTGGGCTTTCGTTGTCTTTTAATTGCTCAAGTACTCACTTTAGAAAACCTGCTTAAGGATCCTGACTATTGTCCTACATGACTTCAAAGTGAAACAGCCTTCAACTCAGGTAAGCATCCTTTATCAGGGCCTTAATTTTGCCTAAGATGATGTGAACCAATATTTAAGTTTCTAGAAATGCCTCTAATTCTGATATCTTCCAGGGCATATAACTAACTGACTTTATGGCCACTGAAAGCCTTTCAAAGCTTTGCTGAAAGAAACTATTTTTGAAAGATGACTTAAGTTCTTTCTGAAAGAAACTATTTGAAGGATGACTTAATCCATCTACTGCTCTTGATCGACTTTGCCCAAACTTCTGTAACAAACAAGCTCCTTTAACAGTCTTTCTTTCTCTCACACACATACGCATAGGCACACATACCTTAGGAACTTTCTAATCCTTTCTTAACTCCTATTTCATTTTTGAAACAAGATATTAGTTTATGAAGTTCATTCATTTTGATACCATCTTTGTTCATGTGCAAAATGATTAACGACAAATTACCTTTTACCCATTTAGCGTGTAACACACAGCATCTAATTATGTAAGAAAAAAGTATGACTGGTCAACAAAATCAATTTCACAATTACAGTCTTATTAGTATACATTTTGCGTGGGGACCCAACGTCTATTCAAAACCAGAGAGCAATCTAATTACCGGCCCCAGCATCAGAACTAGACGGGAAACAGCCCAATGTTTGGATTTCTTGTATCTGAATTTAAAAACAACAAATCAAATGGTTTATAAAGGGAGGACTCTTTACTTCCTCTGGACACATTTTCATGCAGAACGTGTGCTCCATTTCCCAGGAAGAACCACAGAAGGGACTATAACTGCTCTTTCATCAGTGTTCACAGGTCTTCTTGGGGAGGAAGGACAGCATCTCAGCCGTGGAGCGGGGAGGCGGGGCATGCCTGCTGGGTTTCCTGCCCTCAGGAGGTGCACTCCCCCTTTCCCTGCCCGCAGGAGTTAAAGAGGCGGGGCTTCCCTACCCAGCTGAGTCCACCCAAGGCTTCCGGGCAATCACCAGGGCAGCTGTGTAGATTTCTACCTAGGATGGATCAGAAGTCTTGCACCCAAGACCCATCTTCCAACTCAGCTTTACTCTAATAAAGCTGGTTCTGTAATCTTCCTCTGGCTTCTACTCTTCTCTCTACTTCAGAACCCAGAAGGGAGGAAGGGTGTGATTAACTGGCATCTCCAATCCCTCATAAGTTTATTTTCTAAGTTTTCCATGTTCTAAGTATCAGGATAAGACAGGTGGTTTCCGGCAGCTATTTGAAAGCATTTCTCCACAAATAACACATTGCAGGTGTATGAGTCTTTAATTCTAATAAATTAAAAGACAAAATGACTATCACAGTCAAAATATTTTCTCTAAATATTGATTTTTAAAAAAATACTTTTAAGATATGCCAAAAGATTTCTGATCAGATGAATCCAACTTGTGGCTAGAAGGGAAGATAATCTGGAGGAAAATCGGCAGAATTATCAGTAAAATGCTCAATAATTTATACTTTGCCCTGAGTGTTCCTAATGCATCATGCTTGTAACCAACAGTCCATTGGGGATATAAATAAATATTTTTATAACATATCATTTCCAAAAACTTTCTGGGTTGCTGGTACAGAACTACTCACCACAATGCAAGCTCCTGATAAATGCTGGCAGGCTTTCAAGCTCTTCCATCTTAAAGTGGGATCGGAAATCATATATGTAAATATCTATTTTATTTAATGACTTTGAAAAATAGAAATGGTGAAAAGGACATCACCGCCATTCAGAATGAAAGCCCAGGGCACCCTCAAGAACCCCCCAGGGCATGAGAACCATCACATGGCAACTGCTGCTCTAGACATTTCCAATCTCTGGATTTGGCCTGACCCCAGACGACATGTCTTGGAAGAAATCTTCAAAGCAATGTATATATTTGACCTAAAATAGAAGGCAGTAGAAAAGGAAATGGCCAGATAAAACATATCTCTGGGTTTACTGTAAGCCTGGCAAAGGTTTTCCTCATTATTCTTCTTGTATTCAGAAGGACCTAGAGAAGAAAGTTCTCTTTCATCTTAGTATCATCTGGGCATCTAAACAACTGGTTGGATCTTACTCAATGACACGGTAAAATGTAACTGACATTGCTTCCCACTTCAAGACAGTGGCTTGGAAAAGCTCAAAGCCAAAATCACAGCCCACTTCCAGGAAGTAAATTGGTGTCTATTTTGTGTTTAAACCTCATTCCTGACTCTAAATTTCCTCTTATTTTCTCCCTGCCTCATCTGTTTCCCCTTAATTTTAAATGTATTTTTATCTTCCTGTATTACATATTTTAATCCTTTTTGAAACATATTATAAGTAATTAATTAAACAAAAAGGAACAAAACAACTCTAGCACATAAAATAATGGTCCTCCAAATATGTCCACATTCTCATCACCAGAACCTGTTACGTTACATGGCAAAGGGGGATTATGGTATCGGATAGAATTAAGGTTGCTAATCAGATGACCTTAAAATAGGGAGGTGATGCTGGCTTATCCCAGTGGGCTCACTGTAATCAAAGGATCCTTAAAAGTAGAAAAGGGAGACAGAGGGTAGGTCAGAAGGATACAACAGTCTCTCCTCAAGAACTCTCAGACTGTGTCCTAAGTTGTTTGCATAAAGCCAAGTATATTGATGTAACAAGTCTAGTCATTTGGTTTCTCCTGGTGACCTTTGGTTCTACCCTAGTGGTGAGAGATTAGGAATTTTAGAAGTCAGGAGGGCGTGAATGAAGATGACAGCACAGAAAGTAACTGCAGAAAAGGACCATAGTTTAGGGCCATTTGGTATAAGTGCCAGCAGCCTCTCAGGAGGGCCTGGGAGCATCACTCTATGATCCTAACCAAAACTGATCTTCGCAATAATGACATTGCACCACCTCACTCATTAACAAGATGTAATACAGAATTCTGGGATATTTCTCGATAAATTCATTATAGCTGAGCTCCTCATTTATAGATACATGAGGCATGGATGGGGGGTGCAGAGGGAGGGAAGACTGTATGGTGAGATGTGAAAAGCACAGATGGGGTCAAATGTCACATGTGCTGACCACGGTGCTTCCCTGCTGGACCCTGGTTGCTACCCAACTATCCACTCTCTAAAGGCAGGGCTGTCCTCATCCTCACTGCAGTAAGAGCTGGCCGTTATCACCGTAACACACATCCTCTCAGCTGATGAGGTCCCCATTTAGAGTGGGGGAAACTGAGGCATGAACGACCAAGCAATCTGTTCAAGGCCACACAGCTACCAGGTGGCAGAGCTGTTGAAGACCCCGGCCATCAGGCTTAACCATGGTTCTCGGATGCCTCAGCATCTATCAGAGAGCCTCACACCTCGAAGGTATCTCACTGATGAATAAATGGAGTGAGTCTGCAAAAAACCAAAGGGATTAAATCACTTGCTGGGCCCACGACAATAAGCACTTAATAAATATCAGCTGCTTTCCACCCAGTGTTAGGGTTTTCCCCCAATTTCAAGGAAACCCTGTAAGGCAGCTCTTTTCAAATGAGGAGCTGGGGAGATATATAATCACCATCTGGAAAATTTTCAAAACATTTAGCCCTGAGCAGAGCGCTCCCTCATCCTCCTCCCCTAAGTTTGCTTTAGTCATCCTGAGTTGGGCTTCAATTTGGGGATTAGAAAAGAAAACAACTTCCCAGGTGATCCTGCAAACACCCACTCCTATCCCCACCCGACTCCCACCCAGCAAAGCATCTCTGGTACCAGGTGTCTTGGCTCTCACGACAGGGAGGAGAACCCAGAATGGGCTGAGTGTGGATCCTCACGGTGGAGACTTCATTTCAAAGGTTATGAGGAGGCACAACTAAAATTTATGTGATCAGCAAAATAATTCCAAATATTAGAGCTGGGCATCCAGGTACATAGCAAGGGCGTAAACACACACACATACCTTACACTGCAGAGGCTATCCTGAGGAAAACGGCAGATTACTAACACCTCCGTCAGACAGACGTGCACAGAAGGAGCACGCTGTGTGCCCTCTGCGGTTCCACACGTTGTGGAGAAGACGCTGAAGGTTCAAGAGATGGTCCCTGCCCTTAGAGACAAGTGCCATCTCCACCAACCCTCCCAGACAGCCGTGCAGAACACGCGAACTCAGGGCTCTCTCCAGGGCACCACACCAGGGGGTCCCAGAGACTCAGGAGTTGGAGAGAAGCCCCCCAGAGGTTTCAGAGACCCTGTGATGTAAACTGGGTCTCTTCCCTTCATTTTCTCTCATTTCTTAAGCTCCAACTAATGCCAGGCTCCAGGCTAGACATCAGAGGATAAAGGATGAATAAAAGTTCTGGAAGCTACTGACTGCAAGCTGCAAGCTTGAGGAAGGGTACACAGCAAGAGAGATACCCGGTTTCTCTGCAGTCCTGGGGACCTGGGGAGAGTAGCTGTAAACCGGAGGGAGGGGACCGTGAGACACAGAGTTCCAGGACTCAGGACAGTTTTGAATGAGTCACTTAACATCTCAATTTGGTTCTGTCTGCCCTTAAAAGGAAGCCGCAGAAATAGGGGGTATCTAAGTCCCTTCCATTTTAAGATTCAAATGAGAACAGACTTTTATTGACCAGCTACTCAAATGTTTTGATAATTCAGGATGAACAATCTCATAGCCTAGAATGCGATCCTGGCAGGAGAGGGAGGGGCAGGTTGGCATCAGATGACAGAAACTGATTTACAGTGAGGGAATTATACATGAATGAAGCCATTATGCAAAACGGAAAACCACCAAAGTTCATTTTAACTGTGCCCCCTCCATTTTATCCCTTTGCCTCGAACGAATATACTAAATTTATGTCACTTGCCTCTCACGACCGCTAGATTTATAAGCCCATTAAAAAATACTTTTATAATCACTGCGCAAAATACTATGATCATTATTATAATGATTTAAATGCCTGCAGCAGTGCAGCAGGACCTGGGGAGAGTTTATTAATACCTTGGCAAAATGTGCCGTGAACATGCCATCAGGATGTTTGCTTTGAAAAAAGTTCCCTGATTTTTTTCCAGTGAGCTCAGTTCACACTGCGCTCACATTGTGACGGCCCCACCCAATGGGACAGGTGAACTGTTTCCTCATTTCCTCTGCCCCATGGTGCTTCTCCCCACCAAAACCTACCCCAGGATCAAGCTAAGGCACTGGTTCTCAACCCTCACTGTGCATCAGAATCACCTGGGGAGACTTTTTAAACACAAATGTCAGCCCACCACCCTCCCCAAGATGATGACTCAATTGGCCTGGGTTAGGCCAGGAAACCAATGCAACGTTAAGCGTGCCCTCAAATTCTAAGCGCTATTGAGCTAAAGTGTCCACCTTATCAGACAGATCATTGAAGTGCGCGGAGAGAAAAATGGGGGAAAAGCAAGTCTGAGGGGTGAGGGTGGTAGGTGAGGGAAAAGGGGGGCCGTGATAAACCAGAGACCCATCTAGAAGAGGCAGCAGCCACTCTGCAGCTCCAGACATGGGACAGCTTGAGGGTAGACAGTCTGGGGTTGGCCAAATCTTTCAGTCTTTCCAGAGAACCAGAAAGCCCAGAGTCTTGGGACAAATCTCTGTATTTATCAATGTCTGCACTAATTCTGTTTTGTTGTTGTTGTTGTTTTAAGTCCCAAGTGGGCCCAAGTTCAAAGGAGTTTACGGTCTTGCTCCCCTGCTCAGCCCACCTCATTACAGGTACCTGTTACTTTATCCTAACTGCCTAACCATTCTTAACTTTCTAAACAGTAGCCGGTATTGTTCTCAACCAGATACTAATTTCTGAGCATCACTCTCAAAGGCTTCAGAGCTCTAGCTTCTAGCCCACATGCTCTCCCCAACAGAGACTTGTGAATTAGTCATACCTAACTGCCAATCCTAAGAAACTGGAAAGGCATGTAAAAGCCATCTAGAAAGAGAGATGCAGACCCCAGGATCCAGAAAGTCTAAGTGACCTGCCCAGGACCACAAAGACGGTTGAAGGTGGGGTGACCAACTCCACCCTGGTATTAGCACTGGAAGTCCCCTGTCCTGGGAGACCCGGGCAAAGCGGGATTGCTGATCGTCCTGGATGAAGGACAGAGCCACACGGCTGTTCCTTTGGAAGGCACCCCCATCATCTGGAACTCTTGATACGTATACACATTCTAGCGTCAAGCTTTGCTCCCTGTTAAGATTCAAAGTCCCTGAAGGAAGGAATTCAGATCCTGCAAGTTAAGTGCTTGATATTTGTTGGGAAAAGTCCTTATGACTCCTTGGTCAATGAAGATGCCTGCTGGTCTTGTCCTTGGAAAATACAGGCATCACTGCTCTGGGAATCTCTCTGAAGAACCCAGGGTCTTGACTATTCACTGGAGCTTCCTTCTCAGCCCGCAATGATCACTTCACCACTTCACCACTTCACTGACAGCAAGCATGAGAAACGTGAAGAAATGAACTAGATGAGTAACTTTCAGCTGGCTGCTCCTTTCTCTCCTTGCACCACAAAGTCTCCTTCCTACCCTAATGAGGTTACTACCCATCATCAAGGACGTGGCAGCTAGTATGTTCTGAATTCTCCACTCAGAAGGCAGCCTCTCAGCCGTGAAAGGAGTCACCCTCTGCAATCCTCTCTCAGAAGCCTGCCTGGGAATTACTCAAGAGGGTCGGAGCTGAACGCCGAGTGTCCTGCATGGATGGAGGGGCAGTCTGGTGTGGCAGCGAGAGCCAGATTCCAATCTCAGCCCTGACGTGAACTGCTCCTGAGCCCCCTCCCTTCGGGAAATTACAGAAATGGAGACGCAGCTTCCTCATCTATAAAATGTCTACCTTGCAGGGTTTTCATTTGCAAAGGGCCTAGTCCAGTGCCTGGTCCTGTAAGGCACCCCAGAGGCCTTTGCTAGTCAGGTGGGAGATCTCCCCCTACTGCCTGATTTCAAAACACACAACCGGCCTCCACTAACCTAGTTTTATTCCCAATCAGACAGTGGTTTTCTTACTGCCCCTCAGCTGCCTTTCTCAAAAGATGCAAGCAAATCTGTGCGAGACACAGAAAGCGGAGGCAAGTGTTAGCAAAATGTCACCACAACTGACACAAAGGATTTTTCTACCTCGTCCGTCAGTGTTGATGGGGAAGACAGCAGAGCTCTGTCACCAAGCCCAATTCCCGATGTTGGTAAAGATCACTGCTTCAAAGAATTTCCTAGGTCAGCACTTAAAGTCTGAAATCCGTTCCCCGAATTCATTATATCCCATAGTAATTCATTATAACTCCATCTCTCAGAGCAAAACTCCACTTTCTGCTTCACGGTCTAGAGCCATTCCCTTGTACACGCTGTAGTTTAGAATTACGACCAAAGCAAGACCAAACAAGCCCTGTGCCCTTACGTTTTACCATCTAAACAAGATAAAACAAAGCGAGATGTACACATGCTTGGGAAACAATTCACATGGACATCATTTTAAGCAAACTGTATCTTAGATTCAAGAACTGTCTGCATTATTCTCCTAGCATAAAACCTGTTGTGGCAGTTCCGTCTTTTTACATAACAAAGTTACGACCTTAGGTCACCAGATAGAATTACACTGCTCAAATTTATCCTTGGCAAGCTCTTTGGAGGTATAATCCACTTTGCAAGGATAAACAAGTGGCAGCTATCAAACTCTTACAGACACTCACATACGACAAACACCACCGCCATGACCCTCAACTATCACAGACTCAAGACTGTCCATGCCAATCCTAAATTAAAATGTATCCCGATAAAGTCAAGAAATAACCCGAGTCCATGTATGTAACAGGAAGTGTGACATTCTAACCTGGCAAGAGAAATGGGCATTAAAAAGCATTACTTAGGTCTGTAGTCAATGTCCTGGCACTAGAGCATACAAAATGACACGACTGGGGGAAGCTGGGTTCATGACACTCCCTGTACTCTTTTTGCAACTTCCTGTGAAATAATTATTTCAAAACAAAAAAGTTGCCTTTTAAAGCATTACTTATTGGGTTTCTTCTTATTTGGGGAGATTTTTCATAATACAGAAGCCCAAACCCCATTCTGAATGCCCCCTTTCTACTTATGGGTCCAGGATAGGACCTACACCTAAATACTTTGAAAAAGGTCTGCAGATGTTTCCGGAAAAGCTCCCCTGTTCAATGAGAACGCCAAACGATGTAAATCACTGGAGACTTTAAGAGTGGAGAGACTGCCATATTTGATCTTGGCTGCTGTGTGGAGGATGTGAAGAGGACACGGCCAGAGCCCAGGAACCTAGGGAGAGGCTCCTGCAGCTCTGGGCGAGGACTGAGTCAGATAAAGGCCTCAACAGGGTAGTGGCAGTCTTGGTTGGTAGAAACATTTAAGAGGTCAAATAAGCAGGACAATGAACAATGACTAAGTGGAGGGTATGGAGGGAGGAGTCTCAGATGTCCAGTAGACTTTCACCTTGGGCAGCTGAGGCAATGTGGTATGTCATCCACCAAGACAGGAAAATGGCGGAGCCGGTGCGTAAGAGAGGATCAGGAAGGCTGCCTGCAGGTTCTACAGGGCAACAATATTATGTATCTTCTTCCTCTAGTGGAGGAATCCCCTCTTCCTCATCTGACGGAGCATAAAGAACTGGGGATGGACAACTTGGCACAGGGGGTGGGAAGAGCGGCCGTTGCTCAGCCACATCAGTCACTTGACCCTGGTCAGATCATTCTCACAGCCAACTACATACCCAGGCGTTTAACCTTATGTACCTCCATTTGGAAAAGAGCTACCCAACCAAGCTGTCGTGCCCCACAGGATCTAGAGGCGCTTGGATTCTAACATTCCTATAAAAAGAACTAAACACCACAGGAAATCTGACTTAAAACTTTTTTTTTTTTCAAAATTGAATATCCTACAACAAATGTTTTCACGTTTCTTTCTTACTTGTAGGAGTATAGGTTATTGGGAATAGGAAGAGGGTCCCTGGACAAACATTTCCCAGGGTAGACTGCCACAGCCCCCCAAAGTTTCACTTAGAAATGCTTTGGGGTACAGAATTAAAACTCCAGGAACCCCTTCAACAAAAGGAATGTTCCTAGAATAAACTACCAAGAATCATAAGAAGTAGAAGAGACCTCAAAAATAGTTACCTCTGCTGTACACCTGAAACTAACACATCATTGTAAATTAACTATACTTCAATAAAAAAAATAAATTTAAAAAAATAGTTACCTCCTATTACCTTCTCTATACCTAAAGGAATTCTTTCAGTATCACTTATTATCAGAAATTAGTCTCTTCACCATATCCCCCATCCTCCACCCCAGTCTTTATCTACTGAAAGGCCATTTTCAGATGAAACATTGCCTTGTCAGGCCCTAAGCATACAGGATCCCTCCCTTCTGTTTCTCTCTTATAACTTTTATGAAATTTCTGTGCATGGTTACTTTTGTATTTGAATTATTCCTGATTATATTATTATGCTATATAATAAGTACTATTTCTTGAGTGCTTGCTATGAACCAACTAGGAACTTCATGTAAACCTTAATTCTCACAGCCAGTATAATATCTATTTTACAGAAGAAGAACCCAAGACTGAGAGATACAAGTACAGAAATGCTCTTATTACTTCTCTCTCCTAACCCAGGCTGCCCCTTCCTGTAAACCCTAGTTCCTTCCACATTATACGTGTGATGTGAGGGTTTTATCCCCAGCGCATCTAACATAGTTTTCCCACAGAAGATACTCAATGATAATTTGCTAAACTGCACTGACATCTCCCAGCCCCTCCCCCAGCAGGGCCACCCTCTACCTGCACTCCCTGGAAGTCGATGATTCTGTTAACCAGATCCCAATGTTCCCAGTGGGATCTGGTTCTTGCCACATACTGGCACCGTCTCTTCCTTAACCTAGAATCCCTATTTCTAGAACCATCATCTCTGTCACCATCATATAGTGCCTACTAGGTGCCAGGCGCAGCTTTAAGGCTTCACAAACATTAACCTGGCTGATCTTCACAACAACTCTGTGAGGTCTATACTACTATCCTCATTTTACAGATGAGGAAACTGAGATTTGGTGAGGTTACGCAGCCTGCCCTGGGCCATTCAGTCATTAAGTGATGACCTGGGGTCTGACCAAAACTTCAGGGTTAGCTTTCTGGAAGCCGCAGCAATCTTTGGTTCTTATTTAACCTTCCTCCCCACCATAACCCAATTGAAACCACCATGGCTTTATTTCTAATTGGAATGACCGTTAAGCAAGGTCTTCTCCACTCTGGCTTGGTGTAATCGATTGTTTTGCACCTACGTGCAAGACTTCCTATTTACAGTGCCCCCCCCTTATCCTTGGGGGATACATTCCAAGACCCCCAGTGGATGCCTGAAACTGTGGATAGTGCCAAAACCTATATATGTTATGTTTTTCCTATACATACCTACCTGTGATAAAGCTTAATTTATAAATTAGGCACAGAAAGAGCTTAATAATAACTAATAATAAAATACAACAGGGCTTCCCTGGTGGCGCAGTGGTTGAGAGTCCGCCTGCCGATGCAGGGGACACGGGTTCGTGCCCCGGTCCGGGGAGATCCCACATG
>NC_041215.1:41656313-41701640 GCF_002837175.3 Physeter macrocephalus | reverse complement strand
GCTTCCCTGGTGGCGCAGTGGTTGAGAGTCCGCCTGCCGATGCAGGGGACACGGGTTCGTGCCCCGGTCCGGGAAGATCTCACATGCTGCGGAGCAACTAAGCCCGTGTGCCACAACTACTGAGCCTGCGCTCTAGAGCCCGCGAGCCACAACTACTGAGCCCACGTGCTGCAACCACTGAAGCTGGTGCTCCTAGAGCCCGTGCTCTGCAACAAGAGAAGCCACCGAAATGAGAAGCCCACGCACTGCAATGAAGAGTAGCCCCCGCTCACTGCAACTAGAGAAAGCCCGTGTGCAGCAACGAAGACCCAACACAGCCAAAAATAAATAAATAAATTTATTTTTTTTAAAAATCACTTTACAGCTTCTCTTTGGTATATGTGAATTGCCAGCATCACCACTCCTGCAGTTTGGGGCCATTATTAAGTAAAATAAGGGTGACTTGAACACAAGCCCTGCAATATCACAGCTGTTGATCTGAAAACTGAGATGGCTACTATGTGACTAACGGGCAGATACACTGGACAAAGGGCTGATTCACATCTGAGCAGGATGGAGTCCCACATGCTGCAGAGAGGCTGGGCCTGTGAGCCATGGCCGCTGAGCCTGCGCGTCCAGAGCCTGTGCTCCGCAACGGGAGAGGCCACAACAGTGAGAGGCCCGCGTACCACAAAAAAACAAAAAACAAAAAACAGTCCAGGGCTTCCCTGATGGCGCAGTGGTTGCGCGTCCTCCTGCCGATGTAGGGGAACCGGGTTCGCGCCCCGGTCCAGGAAGATCCCACGTGCCGCGGAGCGGCTGGGCCCGTGAGCCATGGCCGCTGAGCCTGCGCGTCCGGAGCCTGTGCTCCGCAACGGGAGAGGCCACAACAGTGAGAGGCCCGCGTACTGCAAAACAACAACAACAACAACAACAAAGTGTACCACAAGAAAAAAACAACAAAAAAAACCAAAACAAACAAAAAAATACAATTCTAACAGTATACTATAATAAAAGTTATGTGAATGTGGTCTCTCAGAATATCTTATTGAAGAAATTTAATGTCTTTTCCTTGTTAACTAAACACCATGCACTGTGGCTGTAAGTTTTGCAGTCTGAGGGGCAACAGCAAAACTAGCACAAATTTCTTTTTTCTTCTTCACAGTTTCACAGAAGATTCGTTTTTACTGTGTATCTTAGCAACCTCATTAAGTTGAGAGCTTTCACCTTTTCATTTAAAGAAATCACTTTAGGGCTTCCCTGGTGGCTCAGTGGTTGAGAATCCGCCTGCCAATGCAGGGGACACAGTTTCGAGCCCTGGTCCGGGAAGATCTCACATGCTGCGGAGCAACTAAGCCCGTGTGCCACAACTACTGAGCCTGCGCTCTAGAGCCCGCGAGCCACAACTACTGAGCCCACGTGCTGCAACCACTGAAGCTGGTGCTCCTAGAGCCCGTGCTCTGCAACAAGAGAAGCCACCGAAATGAGAAGCCCACGCACTGCAATGAAGAGTAGCCCCCGCTCACTGCAACTAGAGAAAGCCCGTGTGCAGCAACGAAGACCCAACACAGCCAAAAATAAATAAATAAATTTATTTTTTTTAAAAATCACTTTACAGCTTCTCTTTGGTATATGTGAATTGCCAGCATCACCACTCCTGCAGTTTGGGGCCATTATTAAGTAAAATAAGGGTGACTTGAACACAAGCCCTGCAATATCACAGCTGTTGATCTGAAAACTGAAATGGCTACTATGTGACTAACGGGCAGATACACTGGACAAAGGGCTGATTCACATCTGAGCAGGATGGAGTGGGATGGTGCAAGATTTCATCACTGCTATTCAGAATGGCGCACAATTTAAAACTTGTGAATTGTTATTTCTGGAATTTTTCATACTGTGGTTGACGGAAGGTAAGTGAAACTGCAGAGGGCAAAACCACCGATAAGGGGAGACTGTATACCCAAGACATTTTATATTGTTACTTTTGGTCCATTGTTCTACCCCATTGGTTTTTCTTTGAATTGTTTCTGTCAATCAAAGCTCTAGGTATCATTTTGGCTTTGTATCATTTGTAAAGTAAATAATTTACAAATTTACAGACTCCTTCAGCAGCCACTATCACGAGACTTTGACAGGAAAAGATACAAAATAAGACTTTAAACACGTAAGTAGTGATAGAAAACCAGGAGAAATAAAGGTTCCAATAAAGCATCGGTTCTCCAAACTGCTTCCAAAGCTGGGGGGATGGGGAGGGGAGGAACATCCTGTTAAGAAATCATGCAGCTATTCAGTTCGTTTTGCAATAATCTTCCTTAAAGAAATGGTGCTCCAAATTAAAAAGGAAAGTTCTATGTGAGAGGACATACAAAGAGAAAGCCCATGAAGATCTTCTGACCTGCAGACAGTGGATCTGTATGTTCACGCACAGGCAGCATTCACCACCCACCACTGAGGAATTCGGTTTATCTGACGATCATTTGTCTAGGTTACCTTTTTTTTGGTAACAGATTTATTGAGCTGTAATTCATATACCATACAATTCATTCTTTCAAAGTGTGCAATTCAAAGGTTTTTAGAATGTCCATAGAGTTGTGCAACTATCACAACAATCAATTTTAGAACATCTCCATCATCCTAAAAAGAAAACCCTTTACTTTTCACCTCCTAGTCCTCCATCCTCCCCCCACCTCCCGCCCCCAGAAAATCAGTAATCCACTTTCTGTCTCCATAGATGTGCCTACTGTGGATGGTTCATATAAGTAGAATCCTATACTACGTGGTCTCTTGTGACTGTCATCTTTCACTTAGCACAATGCTTTCAAGGCTCATCCTTGTTATAACATGTATCAGTACTTCATTCTGTTAGTGGCTTAATATTCCACTGTATGGAGAGATCAGATTTCATCTATTCATCAATTGATGGCTATTGTGAATAAAGCTGCTATATAAACATTCATGTCCAACTTTTTGTATGGACACATGTTTTCATTTCTCTTGGGTTTATATCTAGGTGTAGAATTGCTGGGTCATATGGTAACTCTATGTTTAACACTTGGAAGAACTGTTAAAATGCTGTCTACAGTGGCTGTACCATTGTACATTCCCAACAGTAGTGTATGAAGCTTCTCATTTCTTCATATCTTCACCAACACTTGTTATCATCTGTCTTTTTATTATTATTATTACTGTAGTCATCCTAGTAGGTGTAAAGTGTATCTCACTATGGCTCTGATTTGCATTTCCCTGATGACTAATGATGGTGAGAACCTTTTCATGTACTTATTGGCTATCTGTATTTCTTTGGGGGGAGTTATCTATTCAGATTCTTGGCTTTTTTTTTTTTTTTTTTTGCATTATGCAGGCCTCTCACTGTTGTGGTCTCTCCCGTTGCGGAGCACAGGCTCCGGACGCACAGGCTCAGCGGCCATGGCTCACAGGCCCAGCCGCTCCGCGGCATGTGGGATCTTCCCGGACCGGGGCACGAACCCGCGTCCCCTGCATCGGCAGGCGGACTCTCAACCACTGCGCCACCAGGGAAGCTCTCTTGGCTCATTTTTTAATTGGGTTGCCTTTTTATTACTGAGTTGGAAAGAGGTTTTAACATATTCTAAATTTAAGTCCCTTATCAGATATATGATTTGCAAATATTTTTCCCATGCTGTGGCTATGTTATGAATCTTTTTTTTCCCCCCCAAATTCACTGGTTTTATTTAATTCAACAAACATCTATTGAGCGCCGTCCCAGTGCAGGACATTGTCCTCAGCAAGCAGAGGTTAGAGCCGTGAGTGAGCTCAGGACCCAGGTGAGGACTGGGGCTGACCACTCCCTGATCATAAAACAGAATGGGGTCAGTACAGAAGGGACAGAGAGTGTTGGGGGCCGGTGCCTGTGTGGAGAACAATCCCAGATGAGTCACTGGGGGCCTTCATACAGGCAGCCATCTGTGAAAGAAATAAATTTGTTAAAATATATAAAACTGGTTTCTTGAGAGCAATCAATAGTACCTCCACTGGACAAAATTAATTTGTATTTCTATGAATAAGAATCACTTCCACTGCTATCATTTTTCTATAACTTGCCACATTAGTACAACAGTTCAAAGAAAATGAAAGGCATAGATGACCCAGAAGGGTGCACTGGACCCTAGATAGTATTTTTTGCCTATTTCAGAGTCAACAATTTTCTTGACAGTACTTTAAAAGGTGTCTAATATCAGTCAATCCAATCAGGAGATGGAAATCACACAGTAACATTAACAGGAAAAGCTTAATATAAACAATAGTTCACTACAACCAGGGTTAGGGTAACAAGAGATTGACTAGTAAGCAGTAATACAAGGGATGCTAAAGCATATAGGAAGACCAGCTCTAAGGAACAGCCACTACCCTTGGGACTGAGACAGAGAACCCAAGGAAGAGGCAGCACCCACCCCAGGGGGGAGACCCTAATTGTTGGAGAGGGCACAGCTTTGACTCCCTAGATGGCACAGAAGCCACTGTGGTGCCAGTTGGCCAAATTTTCTAGAAATGCATCCTCTACAGTGCCAAGGAAAGCTGTTCACAGGGAGGTATCTCACTGCAGGCAAGCTGCTATATATCACCAAGACGGTGCTCGGGAAGCTGCTGGCCACCGTGCGCTCTTGGCTGCTACGTGACACGGGAGCCAACACTGGAGAAGACACACACTCTGGAGGAGCCCCCCAGAAAGCACAAAGAATCAGGAGCAAAACCCTTTCCTCCTACAACGTCTCCCCAGTGCCCTCTACTGGCAAAGCTTAACATTGTGCCATCTGCAAAGGAAACAAATTGAAGGGGCCCAGATCCAGTTTTACAGAGCAGGCAAAAGGGACAAATTGGAAGTTGAGAGGCCATAAACCAACAATGGGCACAAGTGGTACAGTCAAATACATTTGAGAAATGCCAGATATATATCCAGAGAAAGACATTTGTGTTGTACCCTCTGGCTGGACAACTTGAGGCAACTTTCACCAAAACTGAAAATGAGGATTCTAATTGGGGCTTTTCTTACCCTAAAATTTGTCAAAGGCTGACCCTGAGTGTTTATACATTTATAGTACTAAGACTCCTCCTCAACTTTCCTATGAATCCTCACCTTCCCCTTCAAAGGAATACCCTCCTTACCTTCCACTTCACTCCTGGTCTTTTCCTACCCTCCTAAACACACACACACACACACACACACACACACACACACACACACACACACACACTCTCACAAACATAATGTTGTCACAACAGTTGTCACAGTCATCTGTGACTCACCCCACACCAATTCTGTACTGTTCTGACTGCTGATTACATTCTGACTGAAACAGTGACTAAGGATATGCCAGTCCTTTCCTCTATGAATCTTTTTTTTCCCCCCAAATTCACTGGTTTTATTTAATTCAACAAACATCTATTGAGCGCCGTCCCAGTGCAGGACATTGTCCTCAGCAAGCAGAGGTTAGAGCCGTGAGTGAGCTCAGGACCCAGGTGAGGACTGGGGCTGACCACTCCCTGATCATAAAACAGAATGGGGTCAGTACAGAAGGGACAGAGAGTGTTGGGGGCCGGTGCCTGTGTGGAGAACAATCCCAGATGAGTCACTGGGGGCCTTCATACAGGCAGCCATCTGTGAAAGGGGTCTCTGAAGTGGTGTGAATGATGGCCTATTGCCAGATCTCTCATTTTCAAGAGACGTCAGAAATCCCTGGTGGTGGTACACATGGGAGTGGACACTGGTCACCCAGGTCCCCTTGGGAGTCCACCCATGGTCTCCTCTGGTTCCTCTGGTTACAGCCCCCATGGAAGCGGACCTGTGGCCACTCTGGGACCCCCGTGGGAGTCTCTTCTGGTTCCCCTGGAGGGGACTCGAGGACCCCCTGGTGCTGGTCCCATGGGAGGGGCCCCGGACCCCCGACGTGGGAACCGGCGAGCACGGGTGCAGCCTGGGCAGCTGCAGGCGGACTGACGGACCCTGGCTGCCCGCCGCCCCGGTCCGCTATGTTATGAATCTTTATCTTCTATGTCAAAACATAATTGTAATACTTATTTGTTCTTTCAAATAAATTTTACTTCTCTAGTTGTCCAGTTATAAAATATTAAAAGTGTTTCTAAATCAAGCAATTCATATCACCATTTTCTATGGTATTTTTTAATATAAGTGGGCATATCTCATGAGCTCCTTAAAGTATTATATTGTTATGATTTTTCTACAGATCAAACCATGACTCTTACAAATATAAAATGAACAGATATCAAAGATTTTACTTAGCTCATTAATTAAAGAGGGAACCAGAAGGATATTACAACAGATTCAAAAGAGATTACAAAGAACACACACAGAACACATCAGGAGTGTTGAAATAAATTTGTTAATATATATAAAACTGGTTTCTTGAGAGCAATCAATAGTACCTCCACTGGACAAAATTAATTTGTATTTCTATGAATAAGAATCACTTCCACTGCTATCATTTTTCTGTAACTTGCCACATTAGTACAACAGTTCAAAGAAAATGAAAGGCATAGATGACCCAGAAGGGTGCACTGGACCCTAGATAGTATTTTTTGCCTATTTCAGAGTCAACAATTTTCTTGACAGTACTTTAAAAGGTGTCTAATATCAGTCAATCCAATCAGGAGATGGAAATCACACAGTAACATTAACAGGAAAAGCTTAATATAAACAATAGTTCACTACAACCAGGGTTAGGGTAACAAGAGATTGACTAGTAAGCAGTAATACAAGGGATGCTAAAGCATATAGGAAGACCAGCTCTAAGGAACAGCCACTACCCTTGGGACTGAGACAGAGAACCCAAGGAAGAGGCAGCACCCACCCCAGGGGGGAGACCCTAATTGTTGGAGAGGGCACAGCTTTGACTCCCTAGATGGCACAGAAGCCACTGTGGTGCCAGTTGGCCAAATTTTCTAGAAATGCATCCTCTACAGTGCCAAGGAAAGCTGTTCACAGGGAGGTATCTCACTGCAGGCAAGCTGCTATATATCACCAAGACGGTGCTCGGGAAGCTGCTGGCCACCGTGCGCTCTTGGCTGCTACGTGACACGGGAGCCAACACTG
Source organism: Physeter macrocephalus (assembly GCF_002837175.3). Lineage (NCBI taxonomy): Eukaryota > Metazoa > Chordata > Mammalia > Artiodactyla > Physeteridae > Physeter > Physeter macrocephalus. Next base: position 41,694,571 of record NC_041215.1, on the reverse strand, counting down.
GAGAAGACACACACTCTGGAGGAGCCCCCCAGAAAGCACAAAGAATCAGGAGCAAAACCCTTTCCTCCTACAACGTCTCCCCAGTGCCCTCTACTGGCAAAGCTTAACATTGTGCCATCTGCAAAGGAAACAAATTGAAGGGGCCCAGATCCAGTTTTACAGAGCAGGCAAAAGGGACAAATTGGAAGTTGAGAGGCCATAAACCAACAATGGGCACAAGTGGTACAGTCAAATACATTTGAGAAATGCCAGATATATATCCAGAGAAAGACATTTGTGTTGTACCCTCTGGCTGGACAACTTGAGGCAACTTTCACCAAAACTGAAAATGAGGATTCTAATTGGGGCTTTTCTTACCCTAAAATTTGTCAAAGGCTGACCCTGAGTGTTTATACATTTATAGTACTAAGACTCCTCCTCAACTTTCCTATGAATCCTCACCTTCCCCTTCAAAGGAATACCCTCCTTACCTTCCACTTCACTCCTGGTCTTTTCCTACCCTCCTAAACACACACACACACACACACACACACACACACACACACACACACACACACACTCTCACAAACATAATGTTGTCACAACAGTTGTCACAGTCATCTGTGACTCACCCCACACCAATTCTGTACTGTTCTGACTGCTGATTACATTCTGACTGAAACAGTGACTAAGAATATGCCAGTCCTTTCCTCTCTTAACATTACTTCCTCCATAAATCCTTCCAATTTTTTGCTAATATTCTTGCTTAGACACCACCATCCTGAGCCTGGTATTTTCTGGGTCCAATTCTTCCCTGCCTTGAGCTTTTAAGCCAGCCTGTGTTTAGTCTCTCTAATGGCTGGCAGGTGAGTGAAAAGCTCCACAACTGGGCCCTAGTCTAGGGAAAAGAAACGTGGCTGATTCTCACCTGTCACACTCCACAGCCACAGGCAACACAACCGTTAGCACCAGACCTCCCACTCCAAAGCCCATGGAACTGACCGAAGAATACAATGCCTCCCACCCCCGATGAACCAGGACAGTCTGAGGCTGTATGAAAGGCTGAAGAAGATCGCAGTTAAAGAGGGATCTAGACTAAGCCAAGGGCCTTCTCAAGGACACCATCTCTGCCAAGCCCACCCCAGGAACCATACGATATAATTCAAAGTAAGTAGGTATGGGTGAGAGTACAGCTTTTCCAGAATCCAGCCGATAAAAAAGCCAGACTAACAATGAGGTTGGTACCAATGTCTTCTGAGAGGTACTATTTTATTGTCTGTTAGGGGCAACATTTGTAGCTCAGAACTTGAGTGCTCATAAATGCTGAACCCTGCAGAGAATGAATATAAAGGTCCTGCCAATACAGCTCCTCTCTCAAACTTACTACTTCAGGTTTTCATTTTGGGTTTCATGGGGAAGCAGCAATTAGGACAGAGAGGTGGAAAGACCATACCCAGAGCTCAATCCAGTAGGAGACTTTTAAACGGTTTTGTTTCACAGACAAGTAGCCATTCCATGGTCAAGTTTCTTACCATTGCAGCCCACGACCCACAAGGAAGAGAGTGTAGACAATGCCCTGGGATAGAGACTCCAGGAGTGTGCCCTGTTAGTAGGAAACGAGATGGGGTGAAGGATAGGGGCCCTGCTTTGTGGTAAAGTGATGGGCCAGAGAGGGCAGAACATCAAAATTACATGCGTTGATAAGGATATACCCTTATTGTTATTTGATGGTAGACTAGAAATCAGGTCAAGGAGTTTTTTTTAAATGACTTAACAGCATTTGGGAAACGGGGATTTCATAGAAAACTCTAAATTTCCGGCATCTCCTGAAAAAAAAAAATGGGACTATCTGGTCACAGTGAACCCTTTCCTGTGAGAGGACCTTGGCAGGAATGAAGTGTTGAGCATGTCCATCCAATATTCCATGGAAACTACGCAGGCTGCTTTACATATCTGCCACCTGCCTAGCATTTTAGTACAGTCATGTACTAAAGGACTACAAGCTCCAAGGAGAGCAGGTCATGTGTTATTTTTCTTCGTAAGCATATTTCAACATAGTGCCAAAGGCACAGTGCCCAGCAACTGTGCCTGCTGGGTGCTAGGCACTAGGTATCAAATACTCTACTTAGACCCTCTGCATACACCACCTCATTCCATTCTTACCCTTTTGAAATATTTGCTCCCCACTTTGCATATGAGGTTCAGAGAATCAGCTAACTGCCCTTCCAAAGCTCACACAGCTAAGAAGCAACTGCAGAATCTCATCCCAAGTTTATGTGATTCCAAACCAGTGTGGAAAAGCAAGTCAGGCTATGGAAAAAGAGTTTTAGTTTAAAAAAAAAAAAAAAAAAAGAGCTTGATAGCAAACACTCTCTGGTTTCCCAAATACAGTTTTTGTTCCACATCTGTCAACAGAAAGTACATATATTATAGGGTCATTGCTTCTCTCTTTTGCAACTCTTAAGAACCTTGCATCAAGAGAGCCAAGCCCTCTCTAACCTTTGGAGATGGTCCGCACTCTGTCTGTGGAGTATGTTTCTCTCAAGGCCCCCCCAACCTTCTGAGATGGTCTACATTCTATGGAATGAGTTCCTCTCAGGGCCTCCCCAGCCTTCGGAGATGGTCCTCATTCTATGGAACATGCTCCTCTCAGGGCCTCTCCAGCCTTCGGAGATGGTCCACAGTCTATGGAATGTGTTTCTCTCAGGGCCTCTCTAGACTTTGGAGATGGTCCACACTCTGTCTGTGGAATGTGTATCTCTCTATATAAACTCACTTTCACTTAAAAATAAAAAAAAGAGAGAGAGAGAAAAAGCCAACATCTACCTCCTATATCTTTCAAATGGGTTATTTCAGCTACAGGGATTAGTGACCATGCTTCATCTAGGCAATTTGGAAGGAAAAGCATTAAGTTTAACATAACATGCCTTCAGTGTGAGATCACAAATACAAAAAGTCATAGTGGGAAGTCATTCCATGTAATAGGAAGCAGGGACTCTTAGCCAAGGGGCAGAGCACAGAACAAGCTCTCAAGGACAAACATTCTCTCTCGGGCTACACATCAGCTGACTGGTAACTGAACAAATGGCTATTTAAGCTACTTGCTTGAAAACACAAAAGGTGCTTCCCATTCACAGTTTGAAGAGGCATCAGGGCAGCTCCCAGAAGAGATCAAATTCTGGCAAAGGTCTAAAAATGACTTTATCATATAGGGTTGTCCACCTATCAATGTATACTGATTTTGGTGACATGCCAGCAGTAGGACAAAAAACTACCCGCTCTTTTCTCTGGTCCCTTATGCAATCACAAGATACACTACGAGACGAAATTACCCTTTTAATGTTTCTCTCCCTGGACCAGACTCCTCAAAGGCAGAACCAGTGTCTTACTGCTCGAATCCTCAGCACCGTCTATGGTGATTGCATACGGTAGGCATGATGGTATCTTCCCATCCCCAGACCTCAAGTAGATAGTCAAAAAGGATTCTTTTTCTGATCCACACATTTGCCTGTTAACACAGCAAGGTGCCAAACTAGATCACATACAGATGTATATCTAAACCACTTTGTATTAGCATTTACCAAAAAGTGAAAGGAAATCAGAACTGAATCTAACCCATGGACAGGCCATGCCCATGACACAATGCCTCAGAGAGACCTGGCTGCTGCTCTTGGAACAGGCTGAGCTTAGAGCTTTGCTCCTTGAACGTTCATGTGCCTATGAATCACCTCGGACTCTGGTTATTCTATAGATTCTGAGTCTGTGGGCCTCAAGAGCCTGCACGTCTTTTTTTTTTAATTGAAGTATAGCTGATGTACAGTGTTGTGTTAATTTCTGCTGTATAGCAAAGTGACTCAGTTATACACATATATGCATTCTTTTTCTCGTTCTTTTCCATTATGGTTTATCCCAGGATACTGAGTATAGTTCCCCGTGCTATACAGTAAGACCCTGCTGTTGATCCGTTCTGTATAAAACAGTTTGCATCTGCTCATCCCAAACTCCCAGTCTATCCCCTCCCACAGCCCTCCTCCCCCTTGGCAACCACAAGTCTATTCTCTATGCCTGTGATTCTGTTCCTGTTTCATAGATAAGTTCATTTGTGTCATATTTTAGATTCCACGTATAAGTGATATCATACGGTATTTTTCTCTTCCTGACTTACTTCACTTAGTATGATAATCTATAGTCGCAAGAGTCTGCACTTCTAATAAGCTCCCAGCTGTTGCCGACACTGCCAGCTTGCGGAGCCCCTCTGAGCAGCAGGGATCTAGAAGCTCCAATGGGGACCGCAACCACCTTGGTTCCTTGCAGCCTATGCCATGCTCTAAGGAGCTGGGCTGATTTGCAGCATAGGATAGCACTGATGTGATGTGCTTTAGATGGGATATTCTTAAGGCAACAACCTTTTCCTTTTATTCCATTCAAGCTCTAGCAATCTATCAGCAGTCAATACTAAGGGGGTAAGAATTAGTACGGGGGGGAAGTAAGTCAGAAAGAGAAAAATAAATATTGTATATTAACGCATATATGTGGAATCTAGAAAAATAGTATAGATGAACTTATTTGCAGAGCAGAAATAGAGATACAGTTATAGAGAACAAACATATAGATACCACAGAGGGGAAGGTGGGGGATGAACTGGGAGATTGGGATTGACATATATACACTACTATGTATAAAATAGATAACTAATGAGAAGCTATTGTATAGCACAGGGAACTCTACTTGGTGCTCTGTGGTGACCTAAATGGGAAGGAAATCCAAAAAAGAGGGGATATATGTATAGGTATGGCTGATTCACTTTGCTGTACAGCAGAAGCTAACACAACAGTGTAAAGCAACTATACTCCGATAAAAAAAAAAGAGAGACAGAATTAGTACACGGGGAAAACTCTCAAAAACAAATAGCAAGTGCCTTCATGACCACCATCCCCTATGTGGCTGTCACAGCCGTGGCTGCCTGGGCTATGCACCTCTGGGTGCCTGATGAGGGCTTAATCCTCTTTAGAAACAGTTTTCTAAATACTCCTGCAGCCTCTATCCTTTTCTTCCAGATCGCACACTATAATTTCCAATCTCTTTAGGCTTTCTAAATAACCTAGGCAGGGGGTCCGAATATTGAGGGGGGCACAGACTCCAAGGGGAATCTGATAAAAGCTATGAACACTCTTTGCCCCGCAAATACACAGACACTAAAGGTTACTTAACATTTAAAGGGTTTCACAGACAGTGCCTGAAGCTATAAAGGGAAGCCTGCTCCCTGTCTTCTGGAAGATGTACTTTAAAGACACAGGGTAACACTTGGAACACTTTGTTTTTAAAATACGAATCCTTTTCAACAAATACTCCATGGGCGATACCAAGTCCCTGCCTCTGGAAACTTACTGCAGATCATAAAACGCCTACAAACAGGTTACATGCCTCATTACAGAGCAAGATGACAAATGAATAAAATCCCAAATTTCAAGACAAAGCCGCAAGCCTAGAAACAATAACCGTGATGGACACTGCTCTGACCCACATTTTCTGAAAAGCACGCAAGAGATGGTGGGACTTGTTCTGTTTATCCACAGAAGAACTGCAGGATGGAGGGGACCAGAGGAGAAGCAGGAGAGGAAAACTAATTAAAAAGCAAATGGGGAAAAAATGAGCTTGGAAAGGGCTCACTGAACTGCTGACAGCCTAGAGTGCGGAGGTGAAAAACAAATGCAAAAGAGATTTGGCAGAATCCAAAAAGAGCAGGATCAGAATGAGAAATGAGGACACAGCCAACTTCCAGCTACAAGTCAGAGAGAGGAGTCAGAGCGACATTTGCGCAGAGGAGGGAAAAAGTTCCCTGGATGAAAGTGGAAAGAACAGAGTGGACTGAAGGAGAGAGAGAGATGAGGAGGAATGTGGACAGACTGCTGCAGCAAATAAAACATGGCAGCATCACACACACACACACATACACACACACGCACGCGCGCGCACACACACACACACTCACACACCCCCAGCGGAGAATCTCACCCAATGCAATCCAATGCCCTCTTAGGAAAAAAGAGGGAGGGGCCAATGAGCAGCCTAAGCCATCACAAATCAGCTTAAAATCACAAACGAAAGCCCACCTGGGGCGTGGAAGGATTTGCAGGCACCTGCAAGAGCACCTCCCACTGCCACATCACAGGCTGTCCGGCTCCTTTCCATTAATGCAGGAAAGGACAAGCCAGAGACACCCTCTTATGCTCCTTTCATCTGAGCCATTGACTGCGGAGACAGGTCATTTCACAGGGGGTAGAGGTGGGGCTGCAGGAAAGAGACAGGCTATGAATGGAGGTGCCTAAGAACATGACTTTGAAACAGAGCCGCTTCTGGAAAGGAAAGTTTCCTGAAATGAGAGCCTGGGGGAGAAGAGGATCCCGTGGCCGACTGTAAAGATGCACAGCACTGCCCACTGCAGCCTGTAGTTTCACGCAGAATAGGAAGTCCCACTGGCCGCTCAAAGGCTTGTGAACTTCTCTGTAGACCTTCCTTCCAACAGGGGTACCTGTGCTGTGCTTGTGTTACCCTCACAAAAAAAGACAACGGACCCGGCAACAGCCCAGTTACGGGGGCAGTGCTGAATGAGTAACTGTGATAAGGCAGCTAGGGACTTCCCTGGCGGTCCAGTGGTTAGGGCTCCGCGCTTCCACTGCAGGCGGCGCGGGTTCGAGCCCTGGTTGGGGAACTAAGATCCTGCAAGCCTAGTAGCGTGGCCAAAAAAAAAAAAAAACGCAGCTAACCAATTAGTGTTTACCCACTGCCAGGCTCCACTTACAGCCCTTTACTTATACAAACTCATTTATTCCTCTCAATCACCCTGTGGGTGGGTGGGGAAGTACCATCCCCACTTTACAGATGAGGAAACAAGTCTGAGAAAGTAACTCGCTTGCCTGAGGTCACACTTCTAATAAGTGGCAGGGGTAGCATTCGAACCGAAGGCCCTTAATAATTTCATCAGTGGTTCCCAAACTCAAACTTTCTCACCTTACTGTGCCCTTAGAGTTTCAGTAATTTTTTCATGATACCCTTCAGCCAAAAGAAGTAACTCAGAAAAGCTCCATTTACCAAAGAGTTAGCGCCAAAGAACTTCATGGCAGTAGTTAAGTGCTGTCTGGCAGAGATAGCTGTTTTCCTCAACATTGCACAATATCCCCATGGTGCCCTCATGACTTTCTCCGGGAATCCCAGGGCCCCTCAGCACACAGTTTGGAATCCACAGAACCACACTTGCCTGCCTTCCTCCTTCTGGTGAGGGAAAGGCATCAGCCTGCAATAATCACACTGTCTGTTCCTTCAAGTGCATGAGTCACTAGAATGAGTCCTTTGGCCGTCAGGAATGGCTGAGCCCCTGAGCCCTCCTGGCAGTGGGGTCCACCTGGCCCACCTGATCTCCTGTCACTTCAACCCAACAGTGACCCAAGCCTTCCAGAAGAAGCTACTAAAGGTCCTGCCACCTGCTTCCCCCACCTTCCCTCCAGACATTTCCTGCTCTCAGTTCCTGGGTGAGTCAGTTCCTATTCTGGGAAACCTCTCCACCCACAGACTTGGTTCACCCCTTCCTTGGAGGTTCCCCCCCCCTTCCCTCCAGACATTTCCTGCTCTCAGTTCCTGGGTGACTCAGTTCCTATTCTGGGAAACCTCTCCACCCACAGACTTGGTTCACCCCTTCCTTGGAGGTCAATGCCCACTTTGCACACAAACTTTGCTGGGCTACTCCACTGGCCGCCTTCATGTGCATCTCCCCCACCCCTTTGGTTATGAACTTCTGCAGGGTGGGCTCATACTTCGCTTATCTTGGTGGCTTCCTCAGCGACTATGCACAGTAAATGGTACAGTCTTTCTTGAGTTTTCATTAAGAATAGAACTAGAGAGCAAAGGATGGCTTAAGGGACCACAAGAAGGATTATGGGATGAATGAATAAAAGAATGAATGTGGTAGATGAATGGCATTGATGGCCCTAATTAATGGTCTCCCTTATCCAGGCACCTTGCAATGAGACTCCACAGCAACTCTCATCAAGACGAGTCTTTATCCTTATCCTTTGAATCTGGACCGAGCCTGCACCTTGCTTTCGCTGATAAATGCGGTGGAAGTCAGGAATGCCAGTTCTGAACCTGAGCCTCAAAAGGCATTCATTGCATGCTTCTGCTTACCCTCTTAGAACCACATAAATAACCTCGGCCAGCCTGCTGCAGGAGGGCAGGCCACGTGGAAGGGAGCCCAGCTGTCCTGAGACAGGCTGGGTCCTGGGACCCTTCGCTGCAGTGCTTGCACCAGGACAAACGTCTCCTCCGGCAACAAAAGACAAAGAACATATAAGGAACTAAAAGTAACTGCGTGCATGCGCAGTTGGGACAAATTATGGACAACAAGATACAAGGACCAAATCACCCAAATGCCGCTGCTGAAGAGCCATGAGCAAAAGCAGGGGGTCAGGAACAAAAGCAGGGTACTGCGCATGCCCCCTGCACACAACACCACCGAAGGGGTGGGCAGACCACCTAAGCCCCGCCTCTAGCCCGACCCCTGGACACACCCCTACCCTCACCGCCTATAAGGGACCAGCTCCGCCCCCCTCCCCCGGGGAGCAAGTGAGCGAGGGAACAGTTACTTGTTTTCTCTCCCGTCTGCTGCAGCAGGGGCCCCAATAAAGCCTTGCCTGAATTTCCTGTCTGGCCTCTGATCAATTTCTATTGATTAAGGAGGCCACGAACGAACGCTGGTCAGTTACAGTCCCAGCTGAGACCATCCTGGACCAGACTCAGCCAGCCAACCCCCCAAACACATGGGAAGCCAGCTAAGAACAGCAGGCTACCCCCTAATGGCATGAGTGAACCCAGCTGAGACCAGAACCACTACCCCACTGACCTGAGACCCAGGAACACTTACCGTAGTAAGCCACTTAAGACTTACTGATTTAGGGCACTAAGTGTTGGTGTAGCTTGTCATGTTGGCGTGGCGACGGCTAACTGCTGACAAATGAACAGTCTAACTTAGGGCAGTAAAGAGTGTCTGTCCTGTGCCATACTGAACACCCAAGTTCTTAAGCAGACTGTGGTCACATGTTAGGAGGCATCTCATGATCTGTTGTAAGGTATTTTTTTGCTGGCCTGCTTGTTTGAGAGAATAAAATGAGAGCTTTATTCATGTGCACTTACAAGTTTCCCAATGTTTCTTACATTTTTATAAAACAGGCTGATTTCATATCAGTCCTTACAGTCACGCTCACATCTGGAGAGAAACCCTGTTGTAAGGGATTTGAATACAATTCTGAACAAAATATTTCTGAACTTTACAAGGGATTTATACTTGAAGTTAGGTGTGGACACATCATCACCCTCATCTGTAACACTCCCTCCTCTGTGCATTTTGATCATCTTTCTTGAGGAAAGAAAGGGGCAGAGGTGGACCAAGATCCCACCTCCTATTCCACCTCCTGGAAGCCAATAATAATAGTAACAGCCAGCAGGCATTCATCACCTGTATAACCCACCCTTGTCACTCACACCACCTGCCTGGAAACCAGCTCCCAGTGAATCTAAACAACCATTTCCAGTGAAGATGTCGAATCCTTTTGAGAAAGAAAAATGTTTTTATGCCTTGCCCTGAGTTATAATTCATTTTTTTTCCTTCGACGTTCCATGTTTTCCCCCCTTCAGTCAACATATTGCCTAGTTATGCACTCAGCATGGAGGAAAACGAAAAAGACGTGTCTTCTGCCCCCAGGGAACTCCAGTCTGATGGACTTAAGAGGCCCTCTTCTCTAAGCAAGAGGTTAGATAAGGGCCCAGCCTTACTCCTTCTGGCTGTAAGTCAGAAATCCACAGCAGGTGGTGAGCCCAGGGCCTGCCATCTAAAATGGGCAAGTCCCAGTAACCACACCTGCCATGGTGATTGTCCCAGGGGTGCTGCAAGAAGCCTGTCATCTCAGCCCCATTTCTGAAATGAAGAACTTTAATTCTTCATTAAAGAGGGTGACTGCTTCTTCAGTGGCAAATGCAGCATCTCTCCATGATGCATTTCCTCTGGAAAGTGGCTTTCGGTTCAGTTTTCAGGTACCCACACCCACTTTCCCTTACACTTTCCCAGGGAACTCTAGCCCAGCAAATTCTCAAGGCCTGCAAACTACAGTTTCACATACGTAAACTGGAGGAGAAATGAGATTGAATAAGATGCTATGACATGAAAATCCAAAGCTTGGCATAGTCCTGAGCAGCTATCGGTGCTCACAAATGATTGCTTTCTTTCCTTGCAGCTACAAAAACCCAGTTGGTACCCTACACACACACACACACACACACACACACACACACACACACACACACTCACTCTCACGCACTCCTTCAGGCCATACTCATCCCCTTCTGCCCAATATAATGTCACATTTGTAATAGCATGAAGTCCTGAAAGTCAGATCCCCAAAACACAGACATTCATTCAACTTTTAGCCAACACCACACTGGGTATGATCAACATGGGGCCCCTGAGGCTCTTACCAACCTCCAGGGACATGTCTCTTACAAGAAAGGATCACAACAACCTCCTGATCAACCCACAGAACAGCTAATGAGAAAACAAGCCACTGGGGTCCTAGCAAACAGCATCCCATTATCCTAATGAAGTCGGTCTTCTACCAAGTCCACAGTGGCTTTATTTTCTGGCAAAGGCATCCCTGTGCTAAGCAAGAGTCCTGTCATGTACAGACGAGGGCTCTGATCTATTCAGCTGGCCCTCAACTGTCAAGTACAAGATGGATGGTGCCTCCCATCTGGAGACCTCACTCCCCGGCTCCCATCTCCCTCATTCCCTGAGCACCCGAGATGGTCCCCAGACAGAGAGCAGTAACGGCAAAAAATAGCAACACAGAAAACGATGCCAAATCTGTCTTCATTAATTACCTTCCTATGCTGGGTGTGAAACTCTCAGGAAAAGAGCTGGAGAATGACTCAGATCACACGCTTACGTAAGGCGACCTGGGTATCTAACATGCTTCACGTACCAGCACTATTTCCTAGTCAATCTTTAATTTCCCTTCAGGATCTTCACGGTACATTCTTTAGATCATGAAATTGCCTCAAAGAACAGAAAAACTTGGACTCCATTCTAGGAAGTAACACAACAGTGTGCTTTCAGGTTGTCAAGGGGTTTTGAGCTACTTCATCTTCATTTTCCTTTGTTGTAATCCTTCCATCCTGGAAGTGTATTGGGTTGCAACAGGGGAATTTCCCACTACAAACCTGAAAATCAAGTTTGGTCTCATTGGACCTGGACATCAACAAGCTTCAGACTTATCCATCTTTTACCCGCTGAGTCCCCTGGGTAGAACTATAAATGCCCAGGGTGAGTACTAATAAATTCAGCTAGACCAAATTAAGCCAGCCTGATTTGGACCTTGTTCCTTTTTTCTGCTGATCTCATGGCAACAGACCAAATGAGGCATTGGTCTCAATGCCAACCGTGCCCAAGATTCCCAGGAAGGCAGAATGTTCCAAGGTCAACCAAACAAATGGTGAGAGCAGAATGGTATGCAGTACAAGACACCGACTTCACAAGCTTCTCCCCTGCAGAACAGCTGAGAGATGGTGGGGTCCATTAGAAAACATCAGCCTCTTCGAAAACTTCATTATGCCTGCCTAAGGTCAGCATCTAAAAACAGTAAAGATTACAAAGTCCATTATAAGCACACAACAAAAGCACATAACCAAGTCCTCTGGAATCAAATATAAAGGATGAGGTTAAAACCACAACATAGTACCAGGACACACCCACCAGAATGGCTAAGGTGAAAAGGACAGGAAATAGTCAGTGAACTGAGGATGTGAGGGAGGGTAGCTCTCACACACTGATGGTAGAAGGTAAATACAAGTTGGTATGACCAGGAAAACTGGCAGTTTTCTCATACAGCTGAGTATGCATACTCCCTGTGACCCAGAAATTCCACTTCTAAGTATATACTCAACTGCAGTGTGGGCCTATGTTCACCAAGAGCCATATACTAGAGTGTTTCCAGAAGCGCCATTCAGAACAGCCCCGAACTGGGAACTATCCAGATGCCCGTCTACGCTAGAACGGACCAATAAATGGCAGCATATCCACACAACGGAAGACTACCGCAATGAGAACAGATGGTCTACAAATATACACAATAACATGAACTTCATAACATCATACTGAGCAAAAGAAGCCAATACAAAAGAGTACACACTCCATGAGTTCATTCACATAGAGTACGCAGAAACAGACCAAAGCAATCAGGGATAGTAAAGGTCAGGACAGTGGTGGGAAGGGTAGTGCGGGTACTGAGGACCAGAAGTGAGCCGAAAGGGTTTCTGAATTGCTGGCAATGTTCTGTTTGCCTGTCTGGCTGGTTAGGGGGCTGTGAGCACTTTGTGCCAATCCATCAAGCTGTACGCTTGTCATGGGTACTTTCCTGCATGCGTATTATATGCCAATAAAAAGTTAAATGGAAATCAAGGGTGCTGGGTTGTTGTTGTTTTTTTAAGACCCAGCTTGCCTCAATGACTCTACCCAATGCTGCTTGGCCGGTAGGTGGAGCTAAGGTTCCTGAGGATGGCCGCTCTGAGAAAGGTACCTACCCTTAGGCGCTAGATGGTTGTATGGCCTAGGGCAAATTCGTTCACCCCACGTGCCTAAGCTTGTTAAAGATTGGACAGAATGCTGACTCACTTTTCCTAGCAGTTCTAATTCTTGAAGATTCTAACGCTGTCCTCACCCACTCCTTCATGAAGTGGATCAGAATCACAAGTGGAAGGTGGCCAGCCTTTAGTGTACTGCCGGAACCGGAGGAAGCACCCGGCACTGACCCTCTTCATCTTCGAATTCAAGATTTCAAAGGACAGAGGCCCAACTCTCACCACCTGAACGTCTTTGATGTTTCCAAAGCCAGCCCAATCCCTGATCAGACAAAATGGCGCCTCACCATCAGGACCACCTATTTATCAACCTGCAGTTTCAACCCGAGAGTCCAATTTGCTGCCAGCCTGTCACTTGCCTCCTTTTCTTTCCTCCAGGAAAATGAGGCGATGAGGTATATACAAAGTCATGCTTTTACCCAAGTCAGCAGCAAAGGCCCTCTGACTGGGCTCTCAACAGCAAATTGGACTCTCGGGTTGAAACTGCAGGTTGATAAATAAAAATTTCCTCCAGGAAAATGAGGCGATGAGGTATATACAAAGTCATGCTTTTACCCAAGTCAGCAGCAAAGGCCCTCTGAAAATAAGGTGCACATATTCAAAAGGCTTGTCCACACGGGGCTCTTCCAAAGAGCAGAACAGATCTCAATGTCAAGGAGAAGACGAGCCAAACATTCTGCACCTGCATCGACTTCCTCAAATCGGGCCTTCCTCGCCCAGTGAGGCTCAGCACTCAGGCTGGTTCATTCACCACCATCGCCGCCCCAGAGACGTGCAAGTCTCGAGGTCTTCCTGACATCCTCCTTCTCCCCAGTTTGATGTATCACAACGGAATAATGAAAGGATTATTTCCGGAGAAGAATGAGAAGACGATGAAGAGGAGGGACAGAATGCAAGTATAGAGGAAATTCAAGTCTTCCCCATGATTTTCCATGTAAAACGAAATCCTTGTTTTGCGGGGGAATTTGGAGATGCTCCATATTTCCAGAGAACTCTGATTTTACATTCTCTCAAAACTGGACGAGAGGAGGCCCAGGAAGCAAGGTGATCATTTTAAGGTGTTTTATGTTGTTGTACAAAGAAGCCAAGCCCATATACAAACCCCCTGACCCCAAAAAAGATGCAAAAGCAAGAGAAGAGGAAGACAAGTGGCTGCTGGTGACAGACAACTGCAGGACAGGCCTTGGTCTTTCCATGCACATGGCCTTCATGCCAATGGAACAGAGACCACCTGGCAACGCTGCTCTCAAGATACTCAGAAAATCTTGGGCTTCCCTGGTGGCACAGTGGTTGCGCGTCCGCCTGCCGATGCAGGGGAACCGGGTTCGCGCCCGGGTCTGGGGGGATCCCGCGTGCCGCGGAGCGGCTGGGCCCGTGAGCCATGGCCGCTGAGCCTGCGCGTCCGGAGCCTGTGCTCCGCGACGGGAGAGGCCGCAGCAGAGGGAGGCCCGCATGCCACAAAAAAAAAAAAAAAGATACTCAGAAAATCTGACACTGATCACAACCGTGGGGCCTTTCCTTACTGATTTGATTTTCTTTATTATTTAATTCTTTCATTTTCCCCAGAGGCTGAAAGTGAGATCAAGTTTTATTAAAACAAAGAATATTGTATAAAAATTTTAAAAAGTTTAAAGCCCAGTCAAGAAAGGTCAAATAGATATAGAGAGTTATGTTTATTACATTTTTGCTTCACTTGGATGTTGAGTTTCATGGTCTGGTGAAGGCCCTGTTTCGACCTTGTTTCCTTAGACATTTCATATAGACATACTGTAAGTTCTTCCTTAGCTTTTATCCCTAAGTGGGACAAAGATGAAGGTTTTGGGGCGGGAGGGTTATATACATCTCTGTGTTATTTATATTGCAAATACTAGTGTAAGAAACTACACTCTTTTGCTTGCTGAGAATATCAGCTTGTCCACTCCCTGGTGGACAGGAATTCTACTTGCAATGTTCCTAAATAGCTAACCAGCCACCCTCTTAGCCGCTAAAGCTAACAGAAGTCTGGCTGATGACTTTATCTCCCTAGGGTGCGAAACGTCCGGGGGAGTCAGCATGGTCTAATACAGTTTTTTTCTGAGTGGGGGACATTTACGCCCTGGCACGCATAATATCCAAACACACTCTTGATTCTAACAGTTCAGTAATTATTTCAACATGTAGACACACACCAAATCTGTATGTTTGTATATGATGTCAGTTAGCATGAGACCAAATTAAAATAAATGATAAATTTATTATATGTAAATAAAATAATAATACATTCTTATTAAAATAAGTTTGAAGAAAAAATGCTAAGTAACTAGTACAGGTGGTAACAGGAAGATGGTAAAAACTGTGCATGAAGTTTGGAAAATACTGGTCTGCTTTAAAAAGAAAAGGTCTTGCCAAGATTCAGAAAGCTCTGGTTCTACAGGCTGCCTGGCTGTGTTGTGTCCTTGGGGACCCTCCACCTCCCTTCCCCCCACAGCCCTTGCTAGAATGACAGCAACAAGGCTGACAGGGTTAGGACAGGGTGACAAATGCGAAATCTTTTAGAAATAGAACACAAGGGCTTTTTGCCTTCAAATAAGGTGTGGTTACTGTCCAGCTGAATCTCATGCACCTTTATTGAGTTTTGACACACACACCAACAGGGCAATAGAGTAAAAGCTGAAACCTCCTTAAAACCCCCCTGAGCTGTGGAAAGGCATTCTGCTAAGCCTGCAGGCACTGACCCCCTGAGGTCTGCTTGGTGGCACCACACCAACTAATACATATCATTGAGGCCTGGTCTCAATGGTTTGGGCTCTCAAGATCACTTGTGAGCCTAGCAGAAGCAAATGACCAGTACCTCTGGTAAGCAACTATCTTTTTTTAACCTGTTAGTATTATCCTGGGGTTTGCCATGTGCCTCGAAAAAGCAAGCTTGATCTGGAGGCTAAAACATAAAAGTCTGGAGGACTCAGGGAGCTGAAGGAGGAGCTTGCCCAGATGGGCAAGTTAAGTTTCCCAGAGAAGACCTATTTCTTCACCTTATATACTTTTCTTAAGTAACTGCCCACTGTGCTAGGCAGAATGATGTCCCTACCCCCAGGCAAAATGTTCCTGTCCTAATCCCCAGAACCTGTGACTATGTTGCCTTACATGGCAAGGGGAATTAAAATTGTGCATGGAGGGTGGGGGGATGGGTGAATCAGGGGAAGAGGATTAAGAGGCACCAACTATCAGTTATAAAATAAATAAGTCACAGGAATATAATATACAGGGAACATAGTCAAGATGATAACAACTTTGGATGCTGTATTATCTATAAAAATATCAAATCACTATGCTGTACACCTGAAACTAATATTTTCAGTCAACTATACTTCAGTTAAAAATATACAGTTGCGGGCTTCCTTGGTGGCACAGTGGTTGGGAGTCCGCCTGCTGATGCAGGGGACACGGGTTCGTGCCCCGATCCGGGAGGAGCCCACATGCCGCGGAGCGGCTGGGCCCGTGGGCCATGGCCGCTGGACCTGCGCGTCCGGAGCCTGTGCTCCGCAGCGGGAGAGGCAACAGCAGTGAGAGGCCCGCGTACCGAAAAAAAAAAAAACAGTTGCATCTGGAACTAAGGTTGCTAATCAGATGACCTTAAGAAGATTAGGCTGGATTACGCAGGTGCGTCCACAAGGGTCCTCACGTGTGGACCCTTGTCAATGTCACAGGGTCAATGTCTAAGAAGTGTCAAGACAGACTGGCTTTGAAGATGGAAGGGGGCCACCAGGTAAGGACTGCGGGCAGCCCCTAGAAGCTGGAAAAGGCAAGTCAACATTCTCCCCTGGACCCTCCAGAAAAGAACACAGCCCTGCTGGCCGTGATTTTAGCCCAGTGAGACTCTTATTAGTTTCCTATTGCTGCTGTAACAAATTACCACAAACTTAGTAGCCTGAAACAACAGAAATTTACTCTTCCACAGTACTAGAGTCCTGAAGTCCAAAATCAGTTTCACTGGGTGGAAATCAAGGTGTCAGCAGGGCTGTGCTCTGCCCTCCCCACCAGCCTAGGAGACAATCCATTCCTTGGTTCCTCCAGCTTCCGGTGGCTGTGGACATTCCTTGGCTTGTGGCTGCATCAGGCCATCCACCTCCATGGTCACTCTGCCTTCTCCTCTCCTGTCTCTGTGTAATTTTCCTCTGCCTCTCTGTGACAAGGGTATCTGTGATGGCATTTAGGGCCCATCTTGATAATCCAGGATAGCCTCCCCATGTCAAGATGCTCAACTTACATCTGCAAAGTCTCTTTTTCCATATAAGGTACCATTTACAAGGTCTAGGAGTCAAGAGCTTGAAATCTGTGGATGGCATTATTCAGCCTACTACAGACCCACTTCAGACTTCTGACCTCCAGAACCGTAAGATGAATGTGTGTCATTTTAGGCCACGGAGTGTGGTCATTTGTTACAGCAGCAATAGGAGACTAATATGCCCCCTATCTCCCAAATGTGGGTTACAAATCAGGAGACAGCGTGGGTAAGAGGAAGGAGCTAGCCCATCCCTACTAGTCACATCAGCATCCTGGGGGGCCTTTGTATCTAATGATGACACCCCTCTTCCCCCACTAGATGTGAAAGAATGCCAAGATTCTGAAGTAGGTGGCCAATAGAATCTTCAGAAATCACCCTTCTCTCCTCTTAACTACCAGAAGTTTCTTAAATAAACTTTATGGTAATTCATAAAGCAAAGCTTAGGGGCTAAAAAAGAACTGACATTCATTTCAGGGAATTCCTCTTCATATAATGAGTATGCTCCATCCACAAATGTCAAAGGGTTTTGCTCACAAAGCCCATAATCCCTACCACAAATATAAGACAGTGTCAGACCCTTAAGGACCATATTCCTCAATTAGGAACAGCCTCTTCAGACAGCTTCCGTATCAACCCAGGGCCAAAACATTACACTTTCAAGCACCCATTCATCACTGTTCTTTCTCAGGGCATGTTATACTGCTGACGTGCTGTCGTCTCTGGAGGA
Source organism: Physeter macrocephalus (assembly GCF_002837175.3). Taxonomy (NCBI): domain Eukaryota; kingdom Metazoa; phylum Chordata; class Mammalia; order Artiodactyla; family Physeteridae; genus Physeter; species Physeter macrocephalus. The sequence goes on along the minus strand of NC_041215.1, from coordinate 41,676,920 downwards.
ATTTCTAGTTATCGAACTGCTCCCTTCTCACTGACCTGCCTTCAGGATACTGCAGCAATTCCTGGGCAGACTCCTCTCCCAGAACTTACCACATTGGGACACCCTTCTCCTCTCTGCGTTCTCTCCCTTAGTGAGTGTACCCTGGCCCACAATCTCAGATCCATATACCCAGCCTTGACCCCTCCCATGAGCAAGCTCCAGATCCAAACGTCCAAGTGCCTACTCCACTTGAATGTTTAGTAAATCCTCCCAGTTTAGCCAGGCCCCAAACAGAGCTGCTGATCTCATACAAATGCACCCATCCACTCGGTAAATGGCACCACCGTCCACCCAGAGCTCCAACAAAGTCCACAGCCCTCACATTCACACTCTCTTCATACCCTCCCACCCCTCGTATTTAATCCCCCAGTAAGCCTATCAGCTCTGCCTCCAATATTTATGCCAAATCTGACTATTTTTCAATCCAGTCCAAGCTCCCCTCACTTCCCAACCAGACTATGGCTACCAGCTGGTCCTTTTGCCACACTCACTGTCTCCTCCAACCAGACCGTAACTCTCCACAGGCGGTTGGTCATCTTTCTAAAGTAGAAAGCAAATCCACTCCCCACTGTGAAACTACCCAGGCCCTTCCAGCTACACACAAACTTACACTTGACCATGATCTATGATGCGCTCTGGCCACCGCCTAGCCCTCAGCCTCTCTTCCCCTTTGCTAACACGCACACACGCTGGCCTCTGTCCTCGCCTGGAACATGCTAGGCTTATCCCGCCGCAGAGCCTGGGCGCTTGCTGCCCCTCACCTGTGAACGTGCGTGCCTCCTCCAGATCTATGTGTGACTGTCCTCTTCCATCCCCGAGGCCTCGCCTCAAACGTTTAAGACCCGAGCACAGCAAAAGTGACCCCTCAGTCACCTGCTTTTCTACTGCCCTACTTTGTCTTCTTCAGAACACTTAGGAATACCTGAATAGGTCTTCGTGGTTTGTTGATGCAGGCGTGATGCCCTTCTGGGGGAGTGCACGCTCACAGAGGGCAAGCCTCTTTACCATGGTCTCCCCAGTGCCTGGCACGTCTCGGGGGCTCAGTCAATACTTGGTCACAAGCTGCCGAGGGCTTTACAATCCAAGGGCAATAGCAAATCATCTTAAAAGGTATTATCTTAGGGGACTTCTCTGGTGGCACAGTGGTTAAGAATCCGCCTGCCAAGGCAGGGGACACGGGTTCGAGCCCTGGTCCGGGAAGATCTCACATGCCACGGAGCCACTAAGCCCGTGTGCCACAACTGCTGAGCCTGTGCTCTAGAGCCCACAAGTCACAACTACTGAGCCTGTGAGCCACAACTACTGAAGCCCATGCACCTAGAGCCCGTGCTCCACAACAAGAGAAGCCACTGCAATAAGAAGCCCGCACGCCGCAACGAAGAGTAGCCCCCGCTCGCTGCAGCTAGAGAAAGCCCGCGTGCAGCAACAAAGACCCAACACAGCCAAAAATAAATAAATAAATTTATTTAAAAAAAAAAAAGGTATTATCTTAGTCTCTGTGTTTTTTGTTTGTCTGTTTTTACTTCTTTTCCCTTTATTTTTTAAATGAAGTATAGTTGATTTACAATGCTGTGTTAGTTTCAGGTATACAGCAAAGTGATTCAGTCATAAATATATATTTTTTCTTTTTCAGATTCTTTTCCATTATAGGTTATTACAAGATATTGAATATAGTTCCCTGTGCTATACAGCAGTCCTGCTGGTTATCTATTTTATATATAGTAGTGTGTATATGTTAAGCCCAAACTCCCAATTTGTCCAGTCGCCTTGGCTTGGAGGAAGAATTATTTCCTGGGTTCCAAGAGGAAAAGCATCAAGATCCCCCTCTTGCACATCATTCCCGTCCCCTCTCCGGGTTCCTCCGCTATCTTTGGGTGTGTCCCATTCTTTCCTTCCTACCAGCTAGCTGGCTCCCTAACCTTCCATTTTATATTGTTTCTGCTTCTTCATAGAGCTCAGGGCATCATGATACTCGCTAACAACAAAGCTTTCTTTCGAGTCTCTCAATTCTTCTTACTGAGAGGCCATCTCCCTGGCCTGGGTATAGAACGAGAGCACTTGGGCAGAAATTAGAAGTTCTAGTACTGAGATGAAGAAATCCTCCCAACAGTAGTGAAACCAAATGCATCTCCATTCACTCTCTTTTAAAACATGAGTACTGACCACAGGATCCTCCCCAAAGGATGGGAGGAGTGTCAAACCCAGCAGATGGCGGGAAGCACGAGGACATGTGAAATGAGGATTGAACGAGAATGAAGACTAGGAGGGAAACAAATCTCTGTGTAAACAACATAATTAAGAAAAATTAAGCCACGGAAGGACACGCCTGATCCTTTCTTAAATGCCTGTACAAAGGCTCATTCTCAGGAGGAATGCTTCCTCTTGGTCACTATACAACAACTCCAATTTGTGCCAGGCAGTAAACATGTTAGAAGGTTTTGCTCAAATTGGATCGAATGCCTACAACATGCCTGCAAAGGAACTACAACCTCCCTTTTCAGGGGAAGAAAAAGACGTTCAGAAAGGCGCAAGGCCGGTTTATCCAGGAGGCATGGCATGCATGGCATGGAGGGCCTGTGAAACTCTTAGGGGCCATGAAAAAGCTTTCATTTTTTAAAAATAAGAAGAAAAAAAGTGCATATAATTCCCCCTGGATACAATCAATAAAATGTAATTTTCAATATTGTAATGGAGGAAGGGGTCCATTAAACCACCAAGGTGGCTCTGAAGAGATGGAGTGAGATTTACCTACGGTTACCAGAAGCAAAGAGCTGAGAAAAGGCCAGATCAGCCCCTACTCTTTTCCATAACACCACTTGGGCCTCCTCACACTTTCAAGCCTCATGGAACCCTGGGTAACTCTCGAGTTTTAGAATGTCTCCATCACCTGAGCTTTTTGAAAATGCATTTTTTCAATCCAAGAATCATGGAGCTAGATACTGTCTAGCACAGGGAACTCTCTTCAATATCCTGTGATAAACCATATGGAAAAGAATATGAAAAAGAATGTATGTGTATGTGTGTGTGTGTGTGTGTGTGTGTGTGTGTGTGTGTATGAATTGTGTGTGTGTGTGTGTGTGTGTGTGTGTATGAATCACTTTGCCATACAGCAGAAAGTAACACAACTTTGTAAATCAACTATACTTCAATAAAATTAAAAAAAAAAAAAAAAGAATCATGGAGCTAGAAATGTACCTTATAGGACTCACCAAAAATCTGATCATTCCTCCTGTGACAAATCCTTAGTTTACTTGGAAGACCGGTTGTTCTTAACATATTAAAACAAGTAGGCTCTGAGTGTTCCTATCCCTAGGACATCCCTTGGAGAGCCCTCCGCAAATAAAGACTGAGTTTCAAATAACGTGTCTCAAAGCTTGTCTCAGGACTGATAACTGCATTGAAATGACCTGGCATGCTCCTTAAAAAATGCAGATTCCAGGGTCCTACCCCAATACCTGCTGAACCACCAGGGTTAGAGCCCAGAAATCTGCATTATGAATGAGCAGTGCAGGGGATTCTGACCTGCTGTGGAGATTAAGACCCACTGTACTGGTCAGGAGTCCAGATGGAGACAAACTACTTTTTGCACAGTTTCAACATTTTCTAAATTTTCCCAGTACACAAATATCAGGTACAATGAACCAACAATATACTTTGTTTTGTTCTCAACTTTACCACAACCTACTAAGCATTTAAAAAAAAAAAAATCGGGCTTCCCTGGTGGCGCAGTGGTTGAGGGTCCGCCTGCCGATGCAGGGGACACAGGTTCGTGCCCCGGTCCGGGAAGATCCCACATGCCGCGGAGCGGCTGGGCCCGTGAGCCATGGCCGCTGAGCCTGCGCGTCCGGAGCCTGTGCTCCGCAACGGGAGAGGCCACAACAGTAAGAGGCCCGCGTACCAAAAAAAAAAAAAAAAAAAAATCATATCACTGACGACAATGCCACTTCTGGAATATGAGTCACCAAATCAACCCCGTATTTGGAGTTGTTACATTTATTGGTGATTTTTACCAGTACGTACACGGATCTGATGACATCATTTCGTCTTGTTAGTACAGTGGGGCCCAAGCATTTAGATAGTAAAATACCTACTTGATTATGCATTACTTTCAATTCTCTTTCACATTAGTTAGGAAATTGCATTGATTTTTTTTCTTCCAATTATGTGTGCCGGTAGGTTCTATCATCTGTGACTTGCATTCCACGTGGCAAAGAGAGCATGACAAAATAATTGTCAGAAAGGAGACCATGGGCCTTATAGGATAAAGTTGGACTAAAGAAGAACCTGACTAAAATGTACTCTCTGAGACGCTGCTAATCTCACAAGTAGGGGAGGTCCCGAAGGACATTTCCCACCCATCCACTCACGCACATACAAAAAAGAAAAGAAAAAAAAAACAGTGAGCTGGGCTACAGGGGCTGACAGCCAGAGCAGATACCTAGAGCAGCACCTCTATCCAGGAACTGAGCCCTGAGCCAGCCACAAGGTAGACAAGCTGTATGAGAACACAATAAATATGAAATTCTGGCACGTGGTCGCTGGGGCAGGAGGCCAGGGATGGGAGAAAAGAGGAATAGAGAGATGAGAGTTCCTGGCAAATCCAGGTCCTTGGGTTGAGTGGTTTCAAAGGTATTCAATAATAATCATAATGACAACAGTAGCAACAACAGCAATAATGATGATGAAACCAGTTGCATATATTCAATAGTATCAATCAACTACTGTATCATAGAAAGGAAAATAATTAATTTAGCAACGGTACCAAACCCTGGCAGCTTGCACTACAGACAAGAAGCTACATATTAGCACAGAGCCTCCTGAGCACTGTGTCAGGCAGATAAAGATGCTGGCGCCTGGCAGCCACCAAGGCCACCGCAACCAACCATTCATTCTGTTTTCTCATTAGCATCGTGCAGCTGTTACCTCACTAGACAATAACACCCGTCTCGAGGGATCTGACAAGCACAGGTCACCCTGAAGGCGAGGGGAGAAAAGGATCTGAAGACAAAGCATAAAAATTGTTTCACCCTGACCGGAGCTGTCACAGGTTGACTGGACACGGCAGAAGATGGTGACTTCTTTTCCGCGTGGCCTCCGGAGGCTTCGAAGGGGCATTTACCTGTCTACTCTTAACCCCTCCCTCCCCATCATCCCATCTTCCCTCCTATCTGCTGGTTCCCTAACACAGAATATGAAAAGAAAGAGGCTTTTCAAGTAGAAGAGACAGAGGAAAATAATTTGCTGATTATGGCCAAAGCCTAAGAGAGGACTACAATCTCCTACCCCACTCCATCATCTCAGAAGAGCAGACAAGCCCCTCTTTGGTGCCCCCAAAAGACACATCTTTGTGCCCCCCACTGACCCCTGGACCTGCCTTTACATTATCACTTAAGACCTCACTGTACCTATTGCCCCAACTGTGTCAGAGAGGCTTCAAGTGGGCAAAGCCCACATCCTCTCCATTTTTCAGAAACAGCACCATGAGTAAGATCAGGCACAAAACAGGTCTTTAATAAAGGTAGTTGAACAAATAAATACAACAGATAAGCTCCCCCAAACTGAAGAATAAACCCATTTTTTGTGTTCAAAATCCAAAGCAGCTTATGGGAAACTCAGGCACTGACGTGACTTAAAGTCCATTTATTATGCTATATCACACACGACCTTTACGTCTTTATGAGACCTGGTGATAATTTACAGGAACAGCAGAGGAGGAGATAGAAAACTTTAGGCACAGCCCCAAATGGGGACAGAAAAGGGAAAGGCAGGGACAGAGAGCCAGCCATAGCTCTCAGGATGTGGATAACGATGATTTGCTCCAGGCATATTTATTCAATTTCTCTCTTCTCTCCCTCCACCGGCGAGACAGGGAAGAATATTAGTTAATATCAACACAGGGACAGACAGGCAGTTAGAGTGGCCCGAACTTTTCTTCCCATGGCACCTCCACGAGCCAATATAATCACAAAGTACAGATTCTGCTGTGGCAGATAAAGCCCTCGGTTGTGTAGGATGAATCTATTAAGGTAGTGAGGATGGCATGGCATGTCCCTTCGAGAAAGGAAATCAAATGTATAACCTGGCACTTAGAGCTCAATGTCCACATGCAAGTAAGTAACCCAGAATACTGGCCCTGATGGAAATGTGAGGCCATTGGTACAGCTTTCCTTAGTAGGGCTGTCCTCTTTATTCCAATGATTCCCATTACACTGCAGGGAAATTCGCAACCCCTTACCCTGGCTGTATGCCAGGTCTATCTCAACCTGGGCTCCCGCCATCTCACCAACTTCATTTCCTCCCACTCCATACTTCCCGCCCCCGTCCTTGGTGATGAGAACAGGGCCCAGTGCGTAGTGAGTGCTCAACTATTCCCTCAATGAATACATACGTGGAGAAAGGCTAACCGCCAACCGAGATGACACTGAAAGACATCTGACCTGTACCAAATTGGGTTTATCTGATTACATTGAGCGGGTCAAGGACAAAGAGTGGCTAAATAGAGAAGAAAAAGAGACCAGTGGTACCACTAACTGGCAACAACCGCCCTGGTCCAGGAAGAACAGCTGTGTCCCTGCCAAGGCGGCATCACTGCAGAGATGAGAGAAATTTCCAGAAGAACTCACAAAGGAAGCCGATGTCAGGGGACCTTCAGACGGCCCTGTCTGAAGCATTCAGGCTGAAAGCGGCATTCCCTTGGCAGAAAATCTGTTGAAACCCTTCAAGCATGACTATTAGCAGTGTCCTTAACAAGGTCGGTCACCCACATACGTCTGGAACACTTCCCCAAAGTTGTGACTTTCTCAGACTTTACTGAGGAGGGCGGGAGGGGCAGCTGAAATACTCATCTATGTCCAGATAAAAGGCTTATTGCTATGTGCAAAGTCCTATGTAATCAGCTCTTAGTTTCAGAGAAGTTGACCTAAGACAGAGAAAAAACAAATTCTCAGGTATTCCAGAAACATACTTCTAGTCAATGGTTTTAATTACGCATGAAGTGTTATGTTTGCCAAACTACAGAAGTTCCTTGTGGGCAAGGATGTTCAATTCTGCCATCTGCTCGACTTCAACAAAAACAGCACCCAGTAGCTACCCAATCAATACCTACTTCCCTCAAACCAGTAGGACCAATGAGCAACAATGGATACCAGCCATCATGCAGAGCCATTCCCGAAGTAAAGGATTTTTTGGGTCACCTTCCCAAAGTTGAAAGTGCAAATAATAAGGGAGAAGAAAAAGCGAAGGATTCCAGGTAAACCCTAAGAAGAAAATCCTGAATGACTAAGGGAACAAAACCACAGAATGAATGATCAAACAGTTGGAAAAAAAAAATCACAGAACAATGACATGAAAGAGTTGTTGGACCAGCAGGCACAACAGGGTAAAAGTCATCATGTTTTTCTCAACAGAGATTTAATCCTCCAGCCCCACAGAGTGAATGGAACAAAGAGGTACAGGCTACTGGCTTTAGAAAATGAAAACAGAGCAAGCAAACAAAATACAGCTGCAGCCAGCCCTGAAACGCCAGCTTCCATCAGAGACCAGCCGGATAGTCTACAGGTGGCACGAAGGGGAAAGTGGGTTTCTGTCAACAGCTGGTCTCACAGCTTCAGACACTTGGCCCTGACTCCCTCCAAGAATCCAGCCCCAACCCATGAGATTTTGTCTCATGGGACACACAAGCTTCTGAGTCCTACCAGGAAACAGGAAAACATACTGTCTTCCCAAGAGAGGTGGAGGATGGGAGGCAAAGAAGTGCAGTTAAGAAAGGAAGGAAATTCGGTACTCTGAGAATCTAGCCAAATTACGTGGAAAAGATTGCCCTACCAAACACTGGCTTAGTCTAAAAATTCCAGAATGGAGTTCAATGTTTACTTTCCAATCTATCACCAATTTTGGAAGATCTGAAAGTATTTCATTTCCCTGAAATGGTACACATGCAACATTTCCTGGCGTGCTCATTTTTACCTTCTGTTAACCAAAATGTTTTGAAACAACTTAATATGCCACGAGAATACATTTCAAGGGAGCCTGGGAGCTGCGCACAAATACCATTCATTCAGAAAATAAACTTTTGTCTCTTTGGTACTTACTGAGCATCAAAAACAGCCCAGCGCTTAGCACTTACAAGTCAAGCTGTAATATAAACCCCTTCATGGACGGGGAAATGAGATGCAGTTACCTAGAGTTGTAAGTAGTAACAGGTTACAAAGCAGTGGGTTCCAAACCTGGGACACCATCAAACCCACATGGAAGAGGTATTGCTTAAATGTCCACTCTTGGGTACCACCCTAAGAACCTGCTGGAGCTGGTCTACTATGGTGGATCGCAGGAACCCACAAATTTAACCAGCCCTGCCTTCAGGTGATTTTGATCATGAGGCAGGTTTGGAAGCAGCTGCTATAGGAAGCATGGGCAAGGATGAGGTGACTGCACTCACTCACACCAAGTGAACTCCAGGTCCACAGGCTGCTTTGTACCGGAATGCCCAAGAGATCTCATTAACTCAGCCACCTTGGAGGGAGTCCAGATGGCCCAAGACAGTCCAGCTTCCCATCCAGCTGGACTCCGGAGCAAAAGGAGTCCCCCAGAAAACTTCCTGGGCCTTGCTGCCCGTAGCTTGGCAGTTCTGAAGAATGCTGGGTTGGAATGCTAGAAATCTTCAGAGCTGGACAGACCTCGAGAGCATGCAGTGTGCATGTCCGCCCAGGCATTTGTATTGCCCGTGATGCTGAAGCTCGCAGAAGGCAGCTGGAGGCCAGCTCGTGCGCTCAGGGAGTCCGAAGACGCAGACAGAGAGAGTAAAACCTGTCTCATTTTTCAGTGTGAAGCACTCTGAGAAAGTACGCCGTGCCTGCCCTTCTTGATGACTCAGGGTTTAAAGAACCATTTCTTTGTAGTTACCAGTAGTTGCAGCTGCAGAGGACAAAGGTCCAAATAGGGCTGTGATGGACTGCTACTGTTCCCCCCAAACCACTCTCCACTCCTTCCACAGAAACAGAAACTGAGCAGAGTACAAGCATCTCCTGCAGTAGGTGGCAGTGTGATCAAGTTCTGCCCAGTGGGGTAAGAGTTGAAGAAATGTGTGGGAGATGCAACCCAATGGAAGGAGGCCAGGCCCTGAGCCTTTAGCAGAAGAGAAGTGCCATTCTAGCCAACTTGAACGTGAAAGAAAACTAAACTCTAGGTTGTTTAAGTCACTACTGTCTTGGGTTTCTGTTAGAGCAGCTGCACGTGTATCCTAATACAAGGGTTTTCTTTCCTACATGGGCTATCAAAACTACTGCTCGAGAAGCGATCCTTTCATACTTCTTTTTCCTCCTCAGCCTATCAATATGGCAGATATTATCACCTTCAGCTCCAAAGGATAGCAAGTTACGTCAGGAGACTCAAAAATCTCCCCTTAATCCCAAGCATCAAACTTTAAGTGCTAGACCTATCTGAAAATACAAGCTTTTGTCCTTTGGCCAATCAACGCCTCAATCTACCTTTTGAAGTGAATCTTCCACCAGTGATTACCATGTACACGATTCACAGTTTCTGGAACAAGTCTAGTATCACTTCCTCCAATGCTAATGCTGTTCCCTCTGCCTGGAAGGCCCTTCCTGACCTAGAAGATTCCACAACATCAAAGCCAAATTCACATGTAAAAATGTCCCAACTCCTAAGGGCTCAGAGGACTTTTTCAGAAATGGACTGGAGTATATTATAGTATATATGCCTGTTAATCTTTGAGTCTGCTGGGTTCTTGATGCCAAGAACAGCTGAACAGCTTATTCATCTTCGTAACCCTGGTCACCACCGCCCTCCACTGCACGTATCTCAGTACCTGGCATAGTAAGAATGCAATGAATGTCTGGTGAACTAATGAATGAAACTGTTGAATGAACTGCGTCAATGCTATCTTGGGCGTAATTTCAAAACTGTCGAGAATTCAAAAGCAGAGCTTATACTTTAAGGACATCTCCATGTAAATCAAATAACCACAAATATTCCCCTTAAACTACTATACCTTAGTCTGTTAAGATAGGAGACTCAGATTTTAAGGATAAAGGCGGAGTTAAAGGTCCATGGCACTCATGAGCATCAACTATCATTTATCAAAAGTTGCACTTAATGGAAAGACAAATTTTGCACCTGAGAAAAACAGCTAGCTCACTAAGAAGTCTGGGCAGTCATATTTTTTAAATGATCATTTTGCTTTGAAAACAGATCCTACATTGAGTCAAAAACATACACACATTAAACAATATTTTTAAAAGTTCCCTTAGATACTATATAGATTTGTTTTTACCTAAAGATCTGAAGGAAAAAATTATACACACATCCCATGCTAGTACTTGAGCGCCGGAAGCAACAGCCTAAAATCTCTCTTTTCAAAGATAAAGGAAACAATATATTCACAAATACCAAGGACAGGTCATGGGTCACAATTCCCAAGCACAAGGCAAATCTGGACCAATTCTACACTCAGTGGAAATTTCCACTTCTGCTGCTTGCTTATAGCTTGGCTCGGGGACTAAACAAATGTCTAACAAAAGGTTAAAGAACAATACAGGCCATGAGAAAATTCAACTATCAAAGAATACCATGTCCAGAGTATAGAACAGGAGCCTAAGGGGACCCACCTCAAATGATAAGCTGGGGGAGAGTTACTTTTAATTCCATGAGGATCATCTAAGCCTTTTACCCTGGAGTTCCCAAAAATAAAGAAGGTCTATCTTATTCTGAAGCTCACAGCACTTTAATGGCTGAGGGACCTTCAAGACCATCTGTTCTAGATGCCCAGATATAGTAAGTGACCTGCTGGAGAACACAAGCCAGTTATGGGCATAGCAAAGCCTAGACTCCCCAGTCCTTAAAGATCTAACCCAGGGTGCCTCCAGCACAGCACAGAGAATAAAGACTACTCCTTAATACAATCTACACAAAGAAAACCAACTCAGGGAAAGGAGATCATCCAGCCCATCCAGAAGTTCTTCCCAAAACACACACACACACACACACACACACACACACACGCCAGGCATCAAATACAACAAAGATGATAAACATTAAAAAGGCTCCAGGCAAATTTTACAATGAGATTCACTTAATGCAGTAGGTATTTACTAGGAATTCAAAAATGAGTGAGGCTGAAGGAAACCCATTCCAAAGGAGCTCACAGTTAGTGAAGGAAACAGAGGGGCCTACATACATAAATTATAAAACTACATGCTTCATCCCATATTGGAGCTAGAAACGGTACTATGGGACATTTCTGACTCCGTGATTAAATGTTTATTTGAATCTTTCTTCCCTCTGTAATTTCTAGGGTAACTTCTAGAAAATTACACTCTAACCTAAGTGGATAAAAATGTACGAAGTTACAGACAATGCCCAGACTAAAATCAAAAGACTCTTTCAGAACCTTTGAAAAGACGAATCCTTCTCCAGAACAGGAAATTCATCCTTGAAACTTTGTTCTAAGTCAAGTTTAAAAACATTGAGAGTATTACATTTGTTGAAGACAAACAAAGATTCAGTTCTAGTATGACTTCTAATTCAGATTCAGGTCACCCTCTCAGGTGGGTGAGAAATGAACCCAAACAGTTGACAGGAATATTCCAAACAGTGTTTGTCCTGGAGGTGGACAAACTCCATTATGCATGACCCCAATGCCAATTGTATTCTGGGGACATTTGAGGTCAGAGACCATGAAAATAAAATAGATATGTGACCTTCAAAGCCTCAGCCACTAATAAAATGCTGGTGGACATTAAGAACCTGAGCAAGTCACTCAGATCAGGGAGAAAAGGCTTCTGGATATTGGTAAAAGAGCTCCCAACTTCACCGCTCTCTTGGCTTCCCGAAGCGAGGGTCTTGGGGTTGTATGGACCATTTGAACCACAAAATACCATCTAATATCGTGGAGAGGCATAAACGCCAGAAGACATCCCACCAGGACCCTCACCAGTGCAGAAAGTGAGGGCAGCACAGAGGAACACTCCTACCACTAGAAGGGCTGGTGAAGGAGGCAGGATCTCAGAACCTACTTAAACAATTGGAGCAAAACTGTGTCCACCATATGTTGCCTGAGGGACCTATACCTCCTGGGGAAGGGAAGGAATTCATGTGGGCAGGACCAAAGCTCTTGGATTCTAAACATGCCTCCACCATTTCTTGCACAGCCTGTGAGCCAAAGATTCGATTAATTCAAACATTTATTACTGGGACTTCCCTGGTGGCGCAGTGGTTAAGAATCTGCCTGCCAATGCAGGGGACACGGGTTAGAGCCCTGGTCCGGAGAGATCCCACATGCCGCGGAACAACTAAGCCCGTGGGCCACAACTACTGAGCCTGTGCTCTAGAGCCCGCGAGCCACGACTACCAAGCCCGCGTGCCGCAACTACTGAAGCTCGCGAGCCTAGAGCCCGTGCTCCGCAACAAGAGAAGCCACCGCAATGAGAAGGCTGCACATCAGAACAAAGAGTAGCCCCTGCTCACCGCAACTAGAGAAAGCTCGCGCGCAGCAACGAACACCCAACGCAGCCAAAATAAATTTAAAAACAAACAAACAAACAAAGTCTCTTAGCTGGTTCTGATCATTGTCTGCTTTGCCATACAAAAACATTAAAAAAAAATTTATTACTGCACAGCACACAGATAGACATCTCACCCTTTTCAAGCTGTTGACTGATCATTGGGCGGACTTCAGAGGTAATATTTCTACATATACACACTACTGTATATAAAATAGATAACCAACAAGGACCTACTGTATAGCACAGGGAACTCTACTCAATATTTTATAATAACCTATAAGGGAAAGGAATTTGAAAAGGAGTAGATAGATAGATATGACTGAATCACTGTGCTGTACACCTGAAACTAACACGATATTGTAGATCAACCATACTGCAATAAAAATTTTTTTTAAAGAGTTAATATTCTACAACCTGCCTCCTTATTGCCACCCAAGGTTGTAGCAGGAATGAGTGACAGAGAACGGATGTGGAACACCATAAGGAAAGTGGTATTACAGCCACCAGCATCATTTTCCTAGCCCGCTTCACACTAATACCTACAGGCATCCTATTCCACCAGAGGCAATAAAACTATTTTAAGCTACACTTGCAGAGAGCTCTGAGAAGAAATGTACTTTTCCCAGAAGTTGGCACAATGTGTGTTTATTTAGGGAGACATATCTATACAACACTAGCGATAAAACTAATTCGACTCATGGGAAGTTATTCCAGAGAGAGAGCGTCACCTCCTTCTCCTTCCTAAAAAATCCAAACAGGGAGAGGAGAAAAAAAAAAAAGCAAATGCAAATTGCCACTGGCAGAGTTTCGTGTTTAAGGTGCACAGAAGGGTTCAAGAGCAAGTCAAGGTTCCCAGCAAATGCCTATTCATTAACCCAGTAGGAGGTGCCACGCCATCTGGCACCCATGTCCAGTGAAAGATACATTGCTTAGGATCAATGCTGAGAAGCGAGCAAGTTTATTTTTACCCTTTTATGCACAAAACTACAAGGACATAAATGCCTGCATTAGACGTACCAGAAAGACTTAACAAGACTGGAAAATGGGATCCAAAAATGGGATCCAGCAGAAGCCAGCTTTCATTGAGCTTGATTAAATAACACCCTCCTCCCAAACATTCAGGAATCCCAGCAAACCCCACAGCGTCTCAGTTAGAAACTCCTTAAGAAACCACGAGGACTCTGGGCGTGTAAGGGAAGGGAGACGGCCCTGCATCCACTGATGCCAAAAGACTTGGAGGGGCTCACATTCAAGGCGGGACTCTGCAGTTTGGCTGGGCAGAGAGCTCTGAGGGCACCTCAGCGGCTGGGCACAAGGCCAGCCACCAGGGGACAAGACAGCCAATCACTGGGTGTGGGAACCCCTATCACACTGGCCACTCTGCAGCATTCTCCTTCTGAGGCTCTGAGCCTCACATAAACAACCAGAATCTTCTTTTTCCAAGTGAAGTTACTACCTTTTTCTCTAATAGAAACATAATGCTTGTCCAATGCCAAAAATCTGTTTAGTGCCAAATAACCAGAAAATCACAAATAAATTTTAAAAATGTTATCATTCCACCACTCACAATGCTAAGATTTTGGTATATTTCATACATACACACACACACACACACACACACACACACACAGTGTGGATACACACATATATGTATCACAAAAATATCATATTTGCTTTCTTATAGTCTGCTTTTATATCTTAATAACACATTTTAAATGCTTTCTCATGACAATAAATATCTTTCCACCACAATTTAAAAGCTAAATAGTACTCACTATTTCACCATGTTTTACTTAAATAATCTCCACAGTATTAGGCATTTATTTTTCTCCCAATTTTTCTCTATTAGAAAATAACACAACAATGAACTGTTCCTCACTCTTACCTTTGCAATTTCAGATATCTGCTTACAATAAAGGAATGACCAGATCAAATAAGAAGATTTTTAGCCTTTTGATGTAGTAATATTCCTACATTTTCTTTCAGAAGAGTTATGCCAACCTATGTTCCCTATTAGCAAGGTATAAGAATGCTCCTATAGGGCTTCCCCAGTAGCGCAGTGGTTGAGAATCCGCCTGCCAATGCAGGGGACACGGGTTCGAGCCCTGGTCTGGGAAGATCCCACATACCGTGGAGCAACTAAACCCGTTCACCACAACTACTGAGCCTGCGCTCTAGAGCCCACAAGCCACAACTACTGAACCCACATGCCACAACTAATGAAGCCTGCACGTCTAGAGCCTGTGCTCTGCAACAAGAGAAGCCACTGCAATGAGAAGCCCGCGAACCGCAACAAAGAGTAGCCCCCACTCACTGCAACTAAAGAAAGCCTGCGTGCAGCAATGAAGACCCAAAAAGTAGCCAAAAATAAAATAATAAATTTTTAAAAAAGAATGCTCCTATACCCTATGTTCTTACCAAAGTTTTTATTATCTATATTTTATTGTCACTTAAAAAATGATTTGCCAGACAGGTGCACATGACCACTGCTAATAATAATAGGAATAATAATAACAATTCAACCACAACATTCACCAGGCACTTACTATGTACCAGTCGCTGTTCTAAGAGATTTACATTTGTGAAGTAGGGCTATATTCTTAATCCCATTGTATGGATGGGGAAAAGGAGGCACAGGAAGGTGAGGTCATCTGCCCATGTGGTAACTGGAGGAGCTAAAGTCTGAACCCATGTAATCTGGTTCCAGAGTCCAGGCTCTTGACCACTAGACCATACAACCACATGGGGAACTATCAGGAAGAAGGAGAGAAGGGATAAGATTAACATCCGGTGGAGAGATCACTGGAAACACAACCTGCCCTTTATCACACCCTGACCTTTATTTACATGTTGAATATCACCAATGGTGGGTCATCCATAAGTGATGAACACAGCCGTCTATTCTAGCAAACCAAATCTGAAAGCAGACTATTAACTTCCCATTGGCTCACTCATCAGCAAGTGACCTGGGTTTATTACTTTGGCATGTAACTATTTGCCTGGTCACACTAATCGCATAAAAGTAAGTGGATTATTTGTTTCCTTGTGTAATAAAGGATTAGGGACCCAATAATTCCACTTCTTGGTACAGAGATAGCCTAAAGTACTGAAAGAACTGGAACAGATACTTGAACACCTATGTTCACAAAACCAAATGGTGGAAGCAACTCAAGTGTCCATCGACAGAGGAATGGATAAACAAAATATGGTATACATACGCGATGGAATATTATTTAGCCTTAAATAGGAGGAAAATTCTGGTACATGCTACAATATGGATGAACCTTGAAGACATTAGGCTAAATAAAATAAGTCAGTCACAAAAGGACAAGTATCATATGATTCCACTGATGTGAAGTACCTAAAATAGGCAAAGGCAAAGAGACAGAAAGAAAAACAGTGGTTGCCAGGGGCTGGCGGGCGGCGGGGCGGGGGGGTGGGTGGTAGGAGGAAGCAGTGGTTGTTCTTTAATGGGTACAGAGTTTCAGGTGGGAAGATGACAATAGTTAGGGCGCTTCAGCCATCTGGGCCCTCATCAGATCCTCATAAGCCTTTCTGGGTAATGCCACCCAGCAGACGTTGAGAGGGGATACAAATGCTCAAGAAGAGATGAAAATGCTTCTAGGAACAATCTTTAATTGCAGGGAAGGACTTGTACTGATGTTCACACAAGTGAGCACTTTGAATAGCAAAGGAAAAACAGACTCCAAGGAATGTACTATAAAAACCACACCTGGGGCTTCCCTGGTGGCACAGTGGTTGAGAGTCCGCCTGCTGATGCAGGGGACGCAGGTTCGTGCCCTGGTCCGGGAAGATCCCACGTGCCGTGGAGCGGCTGGGCCCGTGAGCCATGGCCGCTGAGCCTGCGCGTCCAGAGCCTGTGCTCCGCAACGGGAGAGGCCACAGCGGTGAGAGGCCTGCGTACCGCGAAACAAACAAAAAAACCACACCTGTACAGGAATCAAAGAACGAATGGGGAAAGGAGCTGAGCATTCCCTAATGACTACTGAGCGTAGCAAACACAACCACGAGAAAGGTCTTCCCACGAGCCTGTGGACCCACAGAACTCAGGTTTTCAGTGGCCAAGAACATCAGACGCAGAAAGACTGCCCACCCAAAAGCCAGATTTGGGATACACTTGTTGAGAAGGGTACCTCTGGGAGCCAGAAAGACAGCTTCTGACCACTCAGTGACTCACTGTATTCACACAGCATCACAGAATAGTTTCAAAAAGACTCAAAGTCAGAAATGCTGTCTTTGTGATTTATTTCATAGAAGGTCACTATAAGATCCCCAAAGACGGCTTAATCACCATGAGACTATATAAAGCTACTCCAAAGAAAGGAAAGCTAGAGCTATCAAGGCTAATGACAGGCTACTGCCTAACCATAAACCCAACCTGACAGACACAGGATTAGAGGGGCAACACCAAGACAAGGGCTCGGCTCACTTCCCAGGCCACCATCTTGTATTTCGCTAACTCAGATATAATCCCCTCCTTGTACAATAAAGAATCTGACTGGTTTTTGTCCCTGGCTCCTGAAAGGGAGACTATAAATCCTTGGAACTTCCCGAGTAACAGAAGGGTCTTTATTATCCATGAGCCCCTTGAGTCACACCTAAGATTATGTAAAATGAGAAAACTCAGATTGGGGGCTGATCACCAGTAAGACCAACCATGCGATTAGAGGGGTGCGGCTTTGAGGCAGCCCAATCCTGGGAAGAGGAAGGAAGCTGGAGACTGAGTCCATCCACGTGAACAATGATTCAATCAATCGTGCCACCATAATGAAACCCCAATAAAATCTCTGGACACCAGGCTCAGTGGCGCTTCCTGGCTGTTGAATACAATGATGTGCCAGGAAGGTGACACACTCTAATCCCACAGGGAGAGGGCATGGGAGCTCAGCATTTGGAATCCTCTCAGACCTCACCTATGTCTATTTGGATGGTCCTGATCTATATCCTTTAAAATTAAACTATAATCATAAGTATAGCACTTTCCTGAGTTCTGAGTCATTCTAGAGAATTATCGAGCCTGAGGGAGTCATGGGAGCCCCCCAGATTTGTAGCCAGTCAGAAGTGTTAGCGGCCTGGGGACCCCATTTGCAGTTGGCATCTGAAGTGGGTGCAATATTGGTCGTGGACCAGACCCTTTAACTTATGGGATCCGCACCAACTCCAGGTGGTTAGTGTCAGAACTGTATTGCAGTCCACCAGCTGGTGTTAGAACACTCTCCTGGACACAAATTCCCAGCTGACTCAAGTGCTACACACTGGTTCAATACTCAGGTCCGTATAACATAGCTTTTACCTGCTAAAATTCATGCCAAATGTTAGTGACTAGAAATTTTCCCCCAGTTCAAATATTGCCATTTGCAGCAGCATGGAAGGACATAGATATTATCATACCAAGTGAATTAAGCCAGAAAGAGAAAGATAAATATCATGTGATATCCCTTATATGTGGAATCTAAAATATGATACAAATGAAACTTTTTGTTTTTTTTTACAAAACAGAAACAGATTCACAGACATAGGAAACAAACTTATGTTTACCAAAGGGGAAAAGGGATGGGGGAGGAATAAATTAGGAGTTTGGGATTAGCAGAACTACACTACTACCTATAAAACAGATAAAGCAACAAGGTCCTACTGTGTAGTACAGGGAACTATATTCAATATCCTGTAATAAATCATAATAAAAAATATGAAAAAGAACGTGTGTGTATATATACACACATATATGTATATATAACTGAGTCACTTTGCTGTATACCAGAAACTAACACATTGTAAGTAAACTATATTTCAATACCACACACAAAAAAGAAAATTTCCCCCATTCAATACTAGTAACAGCTAAAATGTTTTGAATAATTGCTATCTCAGACATGGTTCTAAGACCTTCTACGTGTATTAACTCGCTCACTCCTCATAGCAACCTCACAGGATGAGTACTATTACTATTCCCTTTATAAATGAAAGCACCGAGGCACAGAGAGGTTAAGGAAATTGCCTGAGGTCACACGGTGAGTTCACGTGGCAAGGTCACATGGTCAAGGTGCCAGGATTCAAAGCATGTTCCTCTGTCTCTGAAGCCGCCCCTTAGCCACAAGTCCAGAGGAAAAGGCATGACTGCTGGCCGCCAACCCCTCCAAGGGCCCACAGGTCACTACCCTTCCCCATCCCCAGTGGCTCCCATTCTCCATCCTTAGAATGGCCACAAGCTGAGTTCCTTGGGGAAGACTGCATGCTTTCTGACGAAAGATTCATCCGGTTTTGACTGTAGCTCAGGAAAGCTAATTTTGAAAACACTACAGCACTGGGGAAGATTAACTATTTTCCTGAAAGTCTTTTCCAACAAAAACACAAATTAACAGCTGGATGGTTCTAGATGTAAAAATGAAAGTGATAAATTTCCCTGCAATAAATGAATAGATTCAAAGTTGTTCCTTTTCATTATCATCTCCCTCACCGCAGGCAGAACGTCTCCACGGGTGACACGAACCCCTTCTCCCTTCTTTTTCCCCAATTATTTAAACTCAAAAGTGCTACATAGGTACTTCTTCACTTTTATTAAATTAGTAGTACAGGTTGATGTTCTCAGTGTTCTTAGTACTGCAATTAAAACCTCAGCAGTCATGGTGGTGATTTTTCAAATATAAACGACGTAATAAGGTCATCAGTTGGCTGTCCTTCCATTTCACATCCTCTTTTAGTAACTCTTTTGAGCATGCTAGGCACTCAGGACTTGGCAATAAATCTGAGAAAGTTTCTGCTTTGCCTTCAGGGCACTTACATGGCAGCAGGAGAGAAAGTCAGAGAAGGGACAAGTGTGTGCGTGTACTGCACGTGTACGTATGCATAATTTAGGGAAATGATCAATGATATTAAAAATAGAGTGAGTGTAGATCTGGGGGACGAACAAGAAGATGTGTGTTTCTGGAGTGAAATCAACATGGGAAAAGGGTGGGAGATGAAGACAGAGAGGCACCAGATCATTCTGAACTGAGGTATCCAATCCCTTATCACCGTCTCCCTCCCCTCCCCTGAGTCTAGGCCTCCATCACTTTACACTGGACCACTGTTTTTCCTACCTGACCTCTAGGCTTCCTCACAGCCAGTTCTCCACACAAGCTAAATGACCTCTGTAAAACAGAAATCAGATCAGCTCACGTCCCTGATCAAAACTCTCCACACATCCATCCCAATCAGAATAAAACCATTAACTCCGCACCACGCCCAACGAGGTCCTCCATGTTCCAGCACTACCTGCCCTCCAAACTCAGCATCTTGCTCCCTCCCCCTGACCACACGGCCTTCACACTGGGCCACGTGTGTTCCTGCCTTGGGCACCTCACCCAGGATACCACCTTGACTCCACCACCATTCAGGTCTGGGCACCAATATCCCTCCCTGGTCTGATGGAGGGAGCACTTAGCGCCCCCTAGTGGAAGTCAGGCTTGAGTGGGACATGGGGTTCCTTCCTTGAAGGGGGGGTGGGGTAAAGGGAGGGAGAGGATACCCTCACCCTTGCCTGAAATCTCACCCCTAAGGCTGCCTTCAATACTTTAACGGTGGTCAGAGCCAACTTTTCTCTTTCTCTGGACAAGGGTAGTGACACCGAGAACAAGCTCATGGTGACACACAGAGCCTACCGTCCTTAGCCCTGGGAGAGAGAAGTTCCCTCTCAGGTGGCATTGTGTCACAGCATAACAGAGATGGGCAGCCTTTACAAACAAGAGCTTCCCCGCCAGGGGAACTTTCTTGATGGCAGTGGCTGTCCTAGGGCTGCTTAGTCCTCACCTGTGTTCTTTCTGCCCATGAGACTGAGCAACTTTCATGTTCTCAGGCCAGCGTCGGGTGCTCCATTCAGAGTAACTATCACTCCAAAACAGGCCTACACATTCCAGCTAAAGTCATAACGGGCTTTGGGACATCCCTGGTGATCCAGTGGTTAAGACGCCACACTGCCAATGCAGGGGGTGTGGGTTTGATTCCCTAGTTGGGGAACTAAGATCCCGCATGCAGCGTGATGCTGATT
>NC_041215.1:41654478-41656081 GCF_002837175.3 Physeter macrocephalus | reverse complement strand
GATCGTAATGGGCTTTGCCTGGACCATGTACGATGATCTGCTCAATTCTCCAGTTTGGGGAGAAGCAGGGTTAGGAATGTGTTTAGGAATCAGTCTTCTCTCTCATTTTCTTTCCCCCAAGTTGGCAGCCAGGGAGCCACACCCTGTAAGCCATGGGCCTCAGGCAACGTGCCTCTGTTTGTAATCCAGGGGTCCCCAAATGTGTGAAGCAGCAGAACTCCGAATGTCTTGGGCTCTGGGACACCAGGGGATCCCTTGGACGCCCTTCTTCTGAACCAGGACAATCCGACTGGCAGGACAGGGTACATGTGGGCAGAGGCCTCAGCATCTCCGAAGAATGCAAAAAATATTGAAGAGTCACAACTCCCTGCTTTCCTACAGAATGTTTTTTGCTTGGTTTTTTTCTTGGTTACTCTTTTCACCACCCATGGCACTAACTGGTAAATAAGTGATTGCCACAGATCTGGGCAGGTTAGGGGAAAAAAAGACTCAAATTTGGGAAAGCTCTATCCCATCACTTAATCTCTTTTTCTGGGAACTGAAAAAACACCACTATGATATGATTCTAGGGGCTGAGTACCTGAATCCAGGTAAGCACTTATACCAAAATTACTGTAGAAATAAGATATGCAACACATAGAGCCTTTACTGGGCTGTACAGTCATCATGTAAAAATGACACTTATTTCCCTTAAGGGATGATAATTAATGCTGCCTTTACATAAGCCACTGTTTTTTAAGTTTTTCTTTTTTCCTGATGTTTTCCTGCATTAGCAATCAGCAGGGTAATCGACAACAGCGTTGGGCATTTTCTCTGAGAGATGGACACTTTCACCAACACTTTCCCATATGCAGAGGCATTCCCATTTGAATAACAAGGCAGGGGGACTTCCCTGGTGGCGCGGTGGTTAAGAATCCACCTGCCAGGCTTCCCTGGTGGCACAGTGGTTGAGAATCTGCCTGCCAATGCAGTGGACACGGGTTTGAGCCCTGGTCTGGGAAGATCCCGCATGCCACGGAGCAACTGGGCCGTGAGCCACAATTAGTGAGCCTGCACGTCTAGAGCCTGTGCTCTGCAACAAGAGAGGCCGTGATAGTGAGAGGCCTGCGCACCGTGATGAAGAGTGGCCCCCGCTTGCCACAACTACAGAAAGCCCTCGCACAGAAACAAAGACCCAACACAGCCATAAATAAATAAATAAATAAAATTAAAAAAAAAATGTTAGCAATAATTTCACAAGTAACAACATCACTTTACTATTTTTTTTAACATCTTTATTGGAGTATAACTGTTTTAAAATGGTGTGTTAGTTTCTGGTTTACAACAAAGTGAATCAGTTATACATATACATATGTTCCCATATCTCTTCCCTCTTGCATCACCCTCCCTCCCACCCTCCCTATCCCACCCCTCTTGGTGGTCACAAAGCACAGAGGTGATCTCCCTGTGCTATGCGGCTGCTTCCCACTAGCTATCTAATTTACATTTGGTAGTGCATATATGTCCCTGCCACTCTCTCACTTCGTCACAGCTTACCCTTCCCCCTCCCCATGTCCTTAAGTCCATGCTCTAGTAGGTCTGTGTTTTATTCCCATCCTACCAC
>NC_041215.1:41632118-41649786 GCF_002837175.3 Physeter macrocephalus | reverse complement strand
CGGGACCCCGGCAGTGGCGGGCTGCACGAGCTCCCGGGAGGGGCGGTGTGGAGAGTGACCTGTGCTTGCACACAGGCCTCTTGGTGGCGGCAGCAGCAACCCTAGCGTCCCACGCCTGTCTCTGCTGTCCGCGCCGACAGCCACGGCTCGCACCCGTTTCTGGAGCTCCTTTACGCGGTGCCCTTAATCCCCTCTCCTCGCGCCCCAGGAAGCAAAGAGGCAAGAAAAAGCCTCCTGTCTCTTCGGCAGCTCCAGACTTCAACCGGACTCCCTCCCGGCTAGCCGTGGTGCACTAACCCCTTCAGGCTGTGCTCACGCCGCCAGCCCCAGTCCTCTCCCTGGGATCCGACTGAAGTCCGAGACTCAGCTCCCAGCCCCAGCCCGCCCCGGCAGGTGAGCAGACAAGCCTCTCGGGCCGGTGAGTGCCGGTCGGCACCGATCCTCTGTGCGGGAATCTCTCCGCTTTGCCCTCCGCACCCTGCTGCGCGGCTCCGGAGTTTCCCCCTCCGCCACCCGCAGTCTCCGCCCGCAAAGGGGTTTCTAGTGTGTGGGAACCTTTTCTCCTTCACGGCTCCCTCCCACTGGTGCAGGTCCCGTCCCTATTCTTTGTCTCTGTTTATTCTTTTTTCTTTTGCCCTACCCAGGTACGTGGGCAGTTTCTTGCCTTTTGGGAGGTCTGAGGTCTTCTGCCAGCGTTCGGTGGGTGTTCTACAGGAGAAGTTCCACGTGTAGATGTATTTCTGATGTATCTGTGAGGAGGAAGGTGATCTCCGCGTCTTACCCTTCCGCCATCTTCTCGCACCCCTCACTTTACTATTAAAAAAAAAAAAAAAAAAAAAAAAAAAGAATCCACCTGCCAATGCAGGGGACACGGGTTCAAGCCCTGGTCCAAGAAGATCCCACATGCCGCAGAGCACCTAAGCCTGTGCGCCACAACTTCTGAGCCTGCACTCTAGAGCCCGCAAGCCACAACTACTAAGCCCATGCGCCACAACTACTGAAGCCCTAGAGCCTGTGCTCCGCAACAAGAGAAGCCACTGCAATGAGAAGCCCACGCACCTCAACGAAGAGTAGCCCCCGCTCGCCACAACTAGAGAAAGCCCGCGCACAGCAACGAAGACCCAATGCAGCCAATCAATCAATCAAAAAGAAAAACAAAGCAGGGGGATGGGGGAGTTTGAGGGTATAGTTCTTGCCCCAGAGCATTCTGGGATTCCCTTGCACCTGATCACAAAGCCACAAGAAGGTTCTGCCCATACACTCAAGACAATACAAACGACTGAGGTGCAAGAAAAACTCCCGCGTCTCTAAAATGCTCTCCGCGCAAGACCGGCCTTTCCTCCCTGCCATTCAAACATTCTTGAGTACTTCTGTCAGGGACTGAGTATGTGACGATGAAGAGGCTTGATCCTGGCCCTCAAACTGTAGCGGGGAGACACACACGTCAATGGATCATTAGACTATAACATAAAAGTGGAATCTACCCACTGATTAAACAAGTGTTTGTTGAGCACCTACTACATGCAGGGCACTGTTCTGGATGCCAGTGTACAAAAGCAAGAGTACATAATAGACACAGGATAATCACAAGAACACAGAAGAAACCCATCACATCCTATCCAGGAGGATCAAGAAAGCCTTCTCTGAAAAAGGAAACCCTGGAAGGAGTCCTGAAAGACGAAAAGAAGATGGTGGAGGAAGGCATCCCCAGCGTGGGGTGGGAGCCTGTGCATGGAGCAGAGGTACCAGTGCCCAGTGACAGTCAAGGGCACTGTTGCCCTGCACGCCTAGAACAGAAGGGGAAGCAGGGGGGCCAAGATGAGTCTTGGACGTGTAGACAAGGTGACCAGGGACCTTGATGCCACAGCAGGACTTAGGGCTCCCCTGTAGTTGAGTAATTTTGAAGAGCCTGAATTCCAAGAGTGGCGTGATCGGATTCCCATCTCAGATATAATACCCCAAAATGGTTTTTATTTGCAAGCACTGCCTCTCCTGCCTCAGAGGCTTGAAAATGCAGAAGACGGGCAGATTTAGATTTAGTAACTGAATATAAACAAGTTTCAAAAAAATAAGGCATAGAAGATTCTTCCCTGTTTTAATTAGAGAAGATGGCTAGAAACTACTAAGGCGGCGAGGGGGAGAAAAAGAATGTTTTTTCACAAACCCCAAAAATCAAGTGAGCAAAAAGCAGCTTCCCAGAGACAAACCGTCCTGACTTAGTAATTCTGCTAGAACTGCGCATTTTCATCTCTGCTGGGACCAACAGAAGCTGCGTGACAAATGCTCTTCACGTCCCGTGTGGCCTGCTGCCACATCACACCTCGGTACGAGCCACACCAGCCTCCCAACTTGGCCACCAAGCTCGTGGTGAAGGAGCCAACCTCTGACAGATCCAGAAAGGAGTGAGTGTACATATTCTCACCATGGACAATGGCTGCAAGGAAGGCTATTTTTTCCAAATAATATTTTATATTAATTTAACAGTTCAACATTCCCAAAGGCCTTCAAACTGAGGACTGAATTTCCCCTGTAACATGAAAGGCAATTTCAGATCCCCGAAGTCCAAAATTCAACTATTAAACATCCCATCCATTCTGTCCCTATAGACAAGACACACTTACTACTCAGAAAATGGTAACCTGTACATAATAAACTGATGCAATGAGATTGCATTGCAATGTTATGGTTTCCAACCCAAAACCAGTTAAAAGTTCCTATGTTATATATCCTCTTTATTGACCACACTTTAAGCCTATCAGCTACTCTAGCTTCAAATGAACTTGATTGCTTCAATACAAACACAAACTCCAATTTAATTTCTACACGACTATCTGCCTTCCAAATGAAATTCTAAAGCCCAACAAGTGAGATCATAATTAGGTTGGTTACGTTTTTTATTATAGAAGCAAGCACATTAAATGTTACTGCCTTGAAGGCCAATGTTTCTATTAGCGAAGCCACACATGAAACAGACTGGGGATTTTTCTTCATCTACCGCTGTGAGTTGCCAAGATGTTTAACTGCCACATTTTGGAATATTTCAAATGTTTCCAGTCAGAATCAAAATTGAGAGATGGGTTAAAAATTAGTCTTCACTGTATGCAGTGTATAATGAATTCCATCACTTAACATCCCAAAACAGGCAAAACTAATCTTGCTGAGAAGTCAGGTTGGTGCTTACACTTGGGATGGGGGTGAATGCAGATCTTGACTAGAAGGAGGCACAGGGGAGCTGCCCAGTACTGTACATGGTTTACTTCTTGATCTGGGTACAAATGGCTGTGATAATTCACCATGCTGTACACGAACCACATGTAAGCGTTCTTTACATATAATTTAGTTGAAGTTTAAAATATTAGGGTAGAGGACAATTATTTGTCTACTCTCATGAAGACCCTAATAGGTCAGTACTTCAATTCTATGTGGCATTTGAAAGAACATGGGTTTCACATGGACAGAAATCAGATCAACAGAAATACTGATCTGCTTTACTGGACATGCTTTCATTCTCTTTCATTGATTTTTCTGAAAGGTCTCAACCATATGTTCATTGCGGCATTATTTACAACTGCCAAGATATGGAAACAACCTAAGTGCCTATCAATGGACGAATGGATAAAGAAGATGTGGTGTGTCTATATATACACAATGGAATATTACTCAGCCATAAAAAGATGAAGTCTTGCCATTTGCAACAATATGAATTGACCTTGAAGGTCTCATGCTAAGTGAAATAAGACAGAGAAAGATAAATACTGTATGATATCACTCATATGTGGAATCTAAAAAAAACACGAACAAGAAAACAAAATAAATGAACAACCAACAAAAACAGGTAGATACAGAGGACACAGCAGTGGTTGCCAGACGAGAAGGGGTGGGGCAAAACGGGTAAAAGGGACCAACTGTTTGGTGATGGATGGAAACTAAACTTTGGATTGTGAGCAGCCTATAGGGCATACAGAAGTAAAGATATAATGGTGTATACATGAAACTTATATAATGTTATAAACCAACATTACTACTTCAATAAAAAATAAGTAGATACTAACCATCCTAACAGTCAGGTGAGCAGCATGCGGAACACCCAGCGTGAATCATTATTTAACAGCCCCTCCTCCGTACAACACAACTACTTCCAGCAACAATCATGCAATAATCATCATTCTATTCTTGAATCATTTAGTTTTAAAATAACCATTTAAAAAGAAGGTCGAATTTATTTTTTTAACATCTTTATTGGAGTATAGCTGCTTTACAATGGTGTGTTAGTTTCTGCTGTATAACAAAGTGAATCAGTTATATGTATGCATATATCCCCATATCCCCTCCCTCTTGCGTCTCCCCCCCACCCCTCTAGGTGGTCACAAAGCATGAGCTGATCTCGCTGTGCTATGCAGCTGCTTCCCACTAGCTATCTATTTGACATTTGGTAGTGTATACATATCAATGCTACTCTCTCACTTCGTCCCAGCTTACCTTTCCCCCCCGTGTCCTCAAATCCATTCTCTATGTCTGCGTCTTTATCCCTGTCCTGCTCCTAGGTTCATTAGAACCTTTTTGTTTGTTCGTTTTTTGATATTCCATATATATGTGTTAGCATATGGTATTTGTTTTTCTCTTTCCGAATTACTTCACTCTGTTTGACAGACTCTAGGTCCATCTACCTCACTACAAATAACTCAATTTTGTTTCTTTTTATGGCTGAGGAATATTGCATTGCGTATATGTACCACATCTTCTTTCTCCATTCATCTGTCGATGGACACTTAGACTGCTTCCATGTCCTAGCTACTGTAAATAGTGCTGCAATGAACATTGTGGTACATGACTCTTTGAATTATGGTTTTCTCAGGCTATATGCCCAGTAGTGGGATTGCTGGATCATATGGTAGTTCTGTTTTTAGTTTTTTAAGAAACCTCCATACTGTTCTCCATAGTGGCTGTATCAATTTACATTCCCACCAACAGTGTAGGAGGGTTCCCTTTGCTCCACACCCTCTCCAGCATTTATTGTTTGTAGATTTTCTGATGATAGCCATTTAAAAAGAAGGTCAATTTTAAAGTGACTTCTAAAATGCAGCAAAACATTTCTTCCATGAACTAAAGTATGCACTTACCCAGCAATATGACACCTAGGAGTTCTCTCTCACTCTCACTTTTTTAAATTTTAAGCACATATTAAAAACTCCAGGGACTTCCCTGGTGGCGAAGTGGTTAAGAATCCGCCTGCAAATGCAGGGGACATGGGTTTGAGCCCTGCTCCGGGAAGATCCCACATGCCACGGAGCAACTAAGCCCATGCACCACAACTACTGAGCCTGCCCTCTAGCCCACGAACCACAGCTACTGAAGCCCGCGCACCTAGAGCCTGTGCTCCGCAACAAGAGAAGCCACCGCAGTGAGAAGCCTCCCACGACCCACAGCTACTGAAGCCCGCGCACCTAGAGCCTGTGCTCCGCAACAAGAGAAGCCACCGCAGTGAGAAGCCTGCGCACCGCAATGAAGAGTAGCCCCCGCTTGCCACTAGAGAAAGCCCGCGCGCAGCAACGAAGACCCCAGGCACCCAAATAAATAAGTAAATAAATAAAAACTCCAAACGGTCACAGAGTGACAGAAGTGAAGAAACTCAATTTCCATTTGTTCATCTTCAACTGCACTATCACTGTTTATCTCAAAGCCCTATTTAAACATAAGAACATGTTGTACCATAAGGACGAAAGGCATGAAGTACTCCTAAAGCAGCTCCAACACGGCCGAACTGCTAGGAACTTAACCCTCAAATCAACGTGCATCACTCGGTCCATGTGTACCAGGGCCAACTGTGTAACAGAGTTGCCCAAATTAATTTCCATGTACAATACGATGCTTATTAAAGGGAACTTTTTTTTAAGTGTGCTAATCTGATGTGTGTAAATAAACATATACTCACACATATGTATATATAATTACTAACAGCAGCAACTATTCAGAATTTAGAGGAGCAAAGGAGTTTTTCCCAGAAACTATTTTATCAGTGGCTTCATTTAGATTTGCCCACACGTGGTGGTAACAAAACGCAGACCGGCTGAAGTCAGCTGTACAGGTTTTAGCCTCTGTAAGGGCTGCCCCGCCTGACAGCCCCACCTGCAGGGGACCGCTCCCATGGCTCCACCCATGGGAGGCAGCTGCACACAGCCAAAGGCAAAAGAACCCTGCAGACAGAAGGCCTCTGAAGACACAAAATAAACGTCCAGGTTCAGACACAAAAGCTTTTGTGTGGCGCACTTTAAGACAGCCCTTGCAGTTTATAGTGAGGGTAAAGCAGGGTTTCTCTATGTCAGCACCGTTGGCTATTTGGGCAGGCTAATTCCTTGCTGTGGGACCGCCGTGTATGCTACAGGATGTTAATCTGCCTGCCTGGGCTCTATCCACTGCATACACCGACCAGTAAACACACTCCCGTACCCTTGAACCAAGATGTAACAAAGGTCCCCCCTTCACCGACAGCTCAGAGTCCCTCGGGTGGAGGTTAGAACACCTTGGGACGGCACACAGGAAATCAAGCCCGGTGCTCGCCCCAGGGAAGGGACATGTGGTTTATTTTTAGAGCTCCCTTTTCATTCTTAGCAAGTGCATCTATTTCCTATTCAAACACACGTTTAATTAAATACACAAAGAGAGGGTGTGCCACTGAAAAAAAATGCCAGCAGCCCTCTCAAATTATTTTTCCTTTATTTTCAAATATGTACCTAATGAACGGAAACAAAACGAACATCTTTCCCAAAAGGCCATTCCAGCCCAAGAGAGATATTCTATAAACACGGGCATAAATGACCACTGTAAAGAAAATATTTCCGGACATGCCTCCACCCCCGAATCACTTCTTTTACACACAATTCTAACTTGCTGTGGTTCCTCCAGGTCAAAGCAGCATGGAAGCGGCAAATCAGAACAGCAGCAGCAAGGTTAAGCATACTGTCCCCAGAGGGCCCTGGGAGAGGCAGCCTGGGTATTGCAAAAAAAAGAGCCGGGGATTCGGGGACAGGAAACCTGGATCTGAGTCTCTGTTCTACCACTTTCTCACCCTGGGGCTCTGACCAAATCACAACCTCCCAAGATGCCAGCTTTTATTTATGAAATGGAGGGTGATGTGTGCTTCTAAGAGCTGCCTTGAGAACTAACTCATTCGAACTAAGTGAAGGTTTTCATCCAGGTGTCAAATGCTATTACCTTTATTGTAGAATTATACACATCACCAGGCTCTGCCAGAGGTAACTGCTAGCTTTACCAATAGGAGTCTTGTCACTGAAAACAGCCCCAGGGTTGGTTCCAACAGCATGAACAGCAGATTCAGAAGGTAGAAAAGAGTAGGAAACGTGAAAGTGTACAGCACAGGAGCGAAGGACAGGGAAGACAGACTGCCTGGGTTCTCATCCCACTGGGTGATGCTGGGCAACTTTTTTGACTTCTACATGCTTCAGTCTCCATCTACAAACTGGGGCTAACAGTGGCACCGTCGGTGCCCATTATTTGCGGTAGTGACACTTTACAAAATCTCTGTGAACAATGACTTGGCAAATATTGAACCAGTGATTCTAGGGGAAGGGAATACGGGCTTAGGTTCCTGTGAGCCTCTGGTCAGAACATTTTTGTCCGCTGATCAACACGTAACCATGGGGACTTCCCTGGCGGTCCAGTGGTTAAGACTCTGCGCTTACACTGCAGGGGGCAAGGGTTCAATCCCTGGTCGGGAATGAAGATCCTACGTGTCTCGTGACCAATAAATAAATAAATACATACATAAAACATTCGCTGTCACCTATTAAAATCTTTTAAAAACCAGAAATAAATTATTTTTAAAAATACATAACCATGTTTTAAGTCCTTCCGTTTTAAGACACCTTATTTAACATACGCAGTTGATTCATCAATATTGAACTCACAGCCAACAGGACTATAACTCATGCTTGAAGAAGCTTATCTAACACACCTGTTTTCTCCCTAAGGCACAGAGCACAGCCTTCTAGCACTTTGGAACTCTCGACATAATTCCAGCACTACGCTTGGGGGCCATTTTAAACAACAAAATCACCAACCAAAAAAAAAAAAAAGCTCAAAAATGCCAAGAGTTGCACTAATGAGACCACGAAGAGGACACCTAGTTATAGTAGGAGACCTGAAACAAGAAGGCAGAGCATCTCCTATCTGAGCTGGGCACATCCACATCAGTAACTCAAATTTTCCTCCACTCTGTCTGTGTCTACAAAGGGTCGCACAGGGCTACAACTACTGATTTGAGCGTTATACAAATAAGTTTTAACAAGGAGGCAAATTTGCATATACAGAATCCGCAAATAATGAGGATCAGCTGTACCAGACTCACACAGTAGCTCTGATGATTCAATGAATGAATACAGATAAAGCACTGAGAACTTCCCCATGTATAGGAAGCACTCCACAGATGTTCATTATTATTGGGGAGTCAAATATGTCCATAACATATCACATGGTGTAAAAGGCTTAACAAAACTGTGAAAAAAGAACATAGATGATGGTAGAGAACCACAGACGAGGGAGTATGGCATAGAATAAAGAAATCAAAAACCAAAACTCAGGAAATTTCTTCCCTAAAGCAACCTTCCACTTAACCTATTTATCTTTCTTTCTCTCCACCAAAAGGTTACACTCCCCAGGCCAGCCGTCTACATTTCTGCTCTCACATACATTCTCTGGATGCTTTGTCCTTTTTGCAATGTATGGTAGGAAACTACATTTCCCCAACTCCCTCACCAACTGGCTTCCAGGTAGGGTTGGCCTGCGGGAGACACCGGCAGCAGCTGGGAGGACAGGCACAGAGAAGAGGCCGGGGTCTCTCATCCCCTTTCCATCTACCCACCAGCATCTCCTCCAGGGATGCAGCCCTTTCCAAAGGGTTCTACTTCCCGTTTCTGGTAACACTTCCAACTCCCATGCCCCCTGCAGCCCTCGGGGTGGATTTCTTCTGGTGGCTACAAATCTCTGGGTTGCCACATGCTCTTTGGTACATCAATGTCACCTCTTCCATCACCTACAAACCCAGTTTTCTGTAGTAGGTCCTCTGGTCACAATGCCTAGTCCAGTTATTCTGACTGACATGATACCACACATGGCTCCAGAAGGATGCTAAACCTGCAACTCTCCTGCCAAGACCAGCTCCACCACACACACACACACACACACACACACACACACACACACCCTCTCCTTCCCACAATCTCACCTCACATTCAAACTCTCTGGATTGAGGACAAATAAAGGTGCTTTGGTTTGCTTTCTTTTAATTCACTGCTGCCGGAAGAAAGTGCACTTACAAAACTATTAGAGCTACTTCAGCTTTTTATCAAGTACGTTACCTCCCCCTTTCAACATGGGTTAGTGGTTGCCCCACTCCAACAGTCTCCTGCTTAAGTGCTATGTACTTTTAAAAGACCAAGCAGTACTCCCCCCTCATACATACCTTTAAAAAAAAAAAAAAAAAGATCCAAATGTGGCCGATGGCACATGGCCAATTTCCTCTCATGGTCAGCACTAGCCACCACTGCTGCTAACAGCGGCCAGTATAATCAATGCCCATTAATTCTGAGGCAATTTCCAATCTTCTCTTCCCATTGTTTCTTACTCAGGGCATAAAAATGCAACGCCCGACCATAATCACGAACAGGCATAAAAGAGGAGTAAACAAGTTCACGTGGATAAAAGAATGCAAGAGTGTACAAGATTCTGATAAGTGAATCAGAGAAGCAGGAGAAAGGGGGCCTGTGGGCAATGCTCGCTACTCACTGAATGCCTGTTCTCTTCTCCTCCCGAGACGCACAGCTGGATGACGTGTCCCAGCAAGGTGAGGCCAGGGGAACTGCGTCTGTGCCCCCTTCCAGGGGGCTAGAATGAACACCACTGCAGGGTGATCCTGGAGGGCAGGGGTTCACAAAGTCAGGGCCTATTTAGCCTTGGTCGCTAAATGACTTTTTTTTTTTATTGAAGTAGAGTTGATTTAAAATATTGTAATAGTTTCGGGTGTACAGCAATGATTCAGTTATACATATATATGTATATATCTATATTCTTTTCTCTCTGATTCTTTTCCATTTTAGGCTATTACAAGATATTGAATATTGTTTCCGGTGCTATACAGTAAATCCTTGTTGTTTGTTTTATATACAGTAGTATGTATCTGTTAATCCCATACTCCCAGTTTATCCCTCACCCCTCTCCTTTGGTAACCATAAGTTTGTTTCCTATGTCTGTGAGTCTGTTTCGTAAATAAGTCATTTGTACTATTTTTTAGATTCCACATAGAAGTGATATAATATTTGCCTTTGTCTGACTTACTTGACTTAGTATGATAATCTCTAGGTCCATCCATGTTGCTACAAATGGCATTATTTCATTCTTTTTTATGGCTGAGTGATATTCTGTTGTATATATGTACCACATCTTTATCCATTTATCTGTCGATGGACATTTAGGTTGTTTCATGTCTTGGCTATTGTGAATAGTGCTGCTGTGAACATTGGGGTGCATATATCTTTTCAAATTCGAGTTTTTCCAGATATATGCCCAAGAGTGGGATTGCTGGATCACGCGGTAACTATTTGTAGTTTTTTAAGGAACCTCCATACTGTTCTCCATAGTGGCTGTATCAATTTACATTCCCACCAACAGTGCAAGAAGGTTCCCTTTTCTCCAAACCCTCTCCAGCATTTATTATGCTAAATGACTTCTTAAAAGGGGTAATTTCCCCACCTCCACCAGCCTAAAACTATGAACTAGGAAAGAAACTTGCACTAGGTATAAAATGACTATACGTATAGACACACACACACAGAGGTCCTTCTGTTACAGAAGGTCACAAACGCAGGACGTGTGCCTTTCAAATGAGCTGGGCAGACATCTGGTCAAGGTGGCCAAAGGCGTATATGAAATAATCCCCAGCAGGTCCCTTAAAGACGGATCTCTAAAAAGAGAGATCACCATTTGGGTGAGGAACACAGGAATGGGCACTGTTCCTGGTTCCCCATCTCCTGTCGGGGAGAACAGTGCCCTGCAGGCCAATAACACTTTCACTTTGTAACATAAAAACCAGGATTCAGAGAGGTCAGGGTGGGCCCTCCGCAGAAACAGAGCTGAGACCCCCATCTCCCAGGTCAGTGCTACTACTCAAAGAGGGTGGGAGCATCCACAGAGGGGGGCCAGTCCACCAAGGGTTTCTGGTCTTTGAAGAGCTAAGTACCAAAACTGAGGGTAAGTGTCCTTTTAACTTTTACAGCCAGTGGACAGGGTAACTCTATGTCTTTGAATCTCATAATAAAATTGAAGGCTAGTATTTTACACTTCCTTCTTTTTTTTTTTTTTTAGATTAAGTTGTTTCAAACTAGTTTATTTAGGGGTTCCATTTTCACTCCTCAATAGATTTTACGTATTTCTCATATGCTTCTTCACTCATTAGTTCATCTAGTTCTGAAGGGTTACTGAGTGTCATCTTGATCAGCCAACCATCTTCGTAACAAGATTTGTTGACAAGTCCTGGATTTTCTGCTAGAGCTTCATTAATTTCAGTTACTTCTCCTGAGAGAGAATAGAGTTCACTAGCAGCTTTCACACTTTAAAGCACCAAATTCCTCGTCTGTTCAATTTTGTCCCAACTACAGGCAGACTACAGTAAACAACATCTCCCAAAGCTTCCTGTGCAAAATTGCTGATTCCCACTGTTCCAACACCGTTTTCTGTTGTTACCCATTCATGTTTGTGAATTTACGACCCAACAGCAGAGCGGGTCCGGCGCGCAGCGCCCGGACGGCGCCCGCCCGCAGTCCCCAGGGCCGCAGCGGGCAGAGCGCGTTGGGCGAGGAGATGGCGCGCAGGCTGCAGACCACGGCTCGCAGGCTGCAGACCGCCATGAGCGCAGGGGACCACTTCCTTCTTTCTTTAATCTCACTTTTTCTAGCAATTTATTTTTATGGTACCAGACCATGATGGTTTAGAATTTTTAAAAACTGTTCCATTTCTGCAGGCACCCAGAGTCCCCAAACTCTTCAACCAAATTCCCATGGTCACCGCACCCCCTTCCCCAATCCTTCCTGCCTCACCCTCACCCAGGCTCTCCTCTACCTTTCACCCTTCCTTTCCAGGAGGAAACTCCCTTTAAATAGGTGGCGGTAAACTTTCCGGTAGGCCCTCCAATGCATGCTCAGTGGGCACTGACTCCTGTGAGCCATCCTGAGCTCAGACCAAAAGGAAGAGGTTAAAAGTGATCCATCCACACAGCTAAAATAACACAGGACTCCGGTCCCAGAAAGCCATCATGGTAAAAGAAGAAAAAAAAACTGTCCGTGGCCCTTACCCACGTTAATTAACCCGAGGGACAGCCTCAGCCTGCCCAACAGATGCTCTCTATCCATCACCTAAACCTGAGACGCAAAGTAAAGGAGCCTTCGCCTGTCTCCTCAAGGTAGGTCGACATACGTGGAGAGATGCCACGCCGGCTTGGGGAGAAAGGAGAGGTTATTGACAGAGTGAGTCACGTGTGCGGCATCAGGTATGATGAAGTATTATGGGAAGGGAAGGGGACGTGGAGACGGCATTAGCTCTGTCCAGCAGGACCCACTGAACTGCCCATTACAAGGGAGCCCTGAACTAGTGGAGGAGGAGGACTTGGAGAGAAGGATGTAAACACATACACCTCCTTGAAAATGAATGAAGAGAAACCGTCTAGACGACAATGACGGGACAGTGACATAAGGAACGAAACCATAGGAAACGGCGAATCCAGGCAGCACCAACCTTCCCCGGAGCGTGGGTACCACGGGGCTTGCTGTAGGTCTCCGTTCCAGGCAGGTCATGTGTTTTAGACTTTCCAGGGACAAATGAATGGTAATTTTAACAGACGCCAACATCAGCACCTTTCACAGTTACTAAGATGTGTCATCGACGAGATCAGAAAGGCAGGCATTAGAGGGGGATGTAAATGAGCAAGTATTCCACTAAGTCTCTGCACTTGTCTGGGTA
This sequence comes from Physeter macrocephalus, assembly GCF_002837175.3. Classification (NCBI taxonomy): domain Eukaryota; kingdom Metazoa; phylum Chordata; class Mammalia; order Artiodactyla; family Physeteridae; genus Physeter; species Physeter macrocephalus. The sequence goes on along the minus strand of NC_041215.1, from coordinate 41,636,760 downwards.
TTTGAAATATTTAAACATCTTTCTGTATTTTTTTTTCAAGTATAGCCAGAGAACAGACACATGACGCTGTTTTGAAACGTCTTGCCACAAACCGGGAATTCTGATTAGATCCAGTCCAAACCAGGCATGCCTTGGGAAGACAAGTGCTCTGCTGTTCCACGTCTGGCCTGGTGACAAGGGGCAGCCCCAGCCCTGACCTCTGCCCCGCACCCCACTTTTCCCTGGGGCCAAGAGGGCAGCGGGGTTAATCCAACATGCCCAGCTATCAACTAGCGGCAGCTGTCTAGACAGACTGCAGGCACCTCTTGGGCTTCGAGAAGGAGGGCTGAGATGGAGACCCAATGTGCACCACAGGCAAAGGGCCGGGAAGGTGACGACCATCGTCAGCTGACTCTCTTCCCAAATCCTGTGGCCACCATCAAGCTGGTTCAAGAGCCTGTCCCTGCCCCACTCCAGGCAGGCCATGCAGTGGACGCGGCTGCACACAGCACACAGCCAAGGTCAGGCACTGACATTTCCCAAGACGTGACTAACATCCTGGGAACCACAGAAAGAAATCTGAGCACGGACAGTGAAGGCTGTTTCACCTTAATTGCACCCAAGACTTGCCATCTAAGCCCCCATTTGTGTTACACCTCTGCCAAGATTACTCATCTTTGATGCCAACAGGAGAACGCCATGAACTTGAAACTCCATCATCTGGATTTGTTGATGACTGTATTTCAACGCCTGCATGAGCAGGATAAAAAGAAAATGAAACCAAATTTTTCCTACCTAACACCTGTTTCTTTCTGACACTCATTGGCTCGGCTCAGCCCGCTGCCACATGCCAGGCTGTGTACTCGCCACTGGTGGTGTGAAAAGGAATAAGACCAACCCTCGTGCTCAAGGAATGTACGGTCTAGACAGACCCACAGTGAGTAACACACCTTCTGCTGCCCTCCTGCGCCTTAGCCTTCTCCTCTGGCAGTGTGTGTTCACGAGATCTACTGGCGTGGCTATGGTTTTAACTTCCATTTTTATCAACACTGCATCCCCTTCTCTTCCGGTCAGGTCTCCAGAAACGAAACTCTGAGATGGCTCTTTGAGAAACCAAGGCATAAAAAACCAGGTACAGGATCTACCAACCTATGTGAGAAACATTTTCTGACACCCATTTCCCAGCAACACCCCTTCTCACCACAGACTCTGTGGCAGAGTTACAGTCATTTGTTTCCAGAAGCCAATCATTTCCCTGATCTAAACTGACTCAGGGTTACACATAAACCCAAGCCTAAAGCTGGGACAACTTCTTTCCCGTTGAATCAGAAGAAAGACAGTTTTACAAAATGGCCAGGGGAGAAGGGTGACTGCTTCTCCACCTTCAGGAAGACCCAACCACCTCCAAAGTCCTGGGAGTTGTCAAAGTGTGGAGAGTGTGCTTTATAATCTGAAGGCTAATTTAAAAGATGGTAAGACATGCAAACTCATCTGTGATACGGCTTTCAAGTTATAAATGTCAGTGACAGCCAGTCTGCTGCGTTGGGAACTCCTCCAACAGGTTGACAGCAGCCCAATTCCACGGCTCTGGAGGAGGCTGACAGACAGCTGCTCTTTCAGTAGTTATTTTGAAAGGAGCCAAGAGGCCCTTCCAAAGGCAGCTAGGTATTGGCGCGCTGAAGGGGGAAGGTGACACCATATCTGGTGGCAGGCAGACACAGCCCAGGAGTGCCACAGGACGCCAACACGTCTGCCTGCTCCACGAAGACTGTCAATGCCACACAGTGCAGGAAAAAAAGAAAAAATCACAGCAGAGGAAAGGCAGAAAGATGCACATCCTTCCCAGAGCACAAGCCATTGCACCTGGGTATCAGGGACCGCAGACCCAACTCTAGTCTCCACGATGCCATCTTGCTACAGCCCCAGCTGCCATGCCTGGCACCTCTTGGAAGGCAGTGAACGGACTTCCTTATCTGTCGGCACTTCACTAGTTTCAGAACAGACCCTTGAAGATAGATGGTTTACTTGTCCGGTCCCTGAACTGAAAACCACTCCCTTTCGGTCATGTGTGTGATGTGGAGGTAGGGGGATGTGTGCGAGGGATTAAATATGCTTGTTCTATCTTAGACAAAACCCTATGCCTTCAGAGATGCAAAATCTCTGAGGTTCTGACAGACATTTCTTGTTTCTCTGGTTTCTCCCAGCGGGACAAACTTTCAAGGTGACAGCTAGAGAGAAGCCTCTGATAAAAGTCACATGGTCACATAATTTGAGTTCTAACTAAGGCTTTTATTCACATCAGACATTCATCGGCTTGTCAGTTGCTGGAGCGGATTTTCCTGTGATGCTGTTAGGGACAAAGTTTGTTCAAAGATCCACACACATAAGAGAAACAAGAATTATGAATGTTTCATGTTTCATTCTGCTGGCCCCACAACCTTGACACCCAAATCCTATTAGCCTGTAAAATACAAAAATTCTGCTTCCAAGTTGAATGTCTGATTTACCAAGGTGACTCTCAAAGGTAGCTTAGACAGTGGTTTTAAGCACTCAGGACTATTCATACAGTTAGAACAAGGAAGCACTCAGCAAAGTGCTTCCTCCGTAAAATATGTTCATAACTGGGGGCTCAGGAAAATGTACTCCGTGAACAATTCTTTGATACAGACACAGTTCAGAGATTGTGCAGTCGTTCTGAGTCATACTCTCCACTTCATTGGCTTTGCTTATTTATGTTCACACCATGATCCTCTGTGTCTGAAGGGGCCAGCCCTTCCATCTAAGAGTATCAAGCCATAATCCAGCCCAACACATTTACGTTTGATAATGACTAAGTAATAAATGACCTTCTGCTCCAGTCAATTTACTAATTCGAGGCAGATAAAACATTCTTGCCCAGCTAACCCAAAAGATAAATTCCACCAGGTCTCAACCAAATAGCCAGAGACGTACGTCTCCTTGGGATTGAGTTGCACTAGAAGGGCAACCCCTTGGCCCTTTGGGACTGTGGTGCATTTTGATAGTTCCAAATGCTAATGTCTGACTCAAATCCTCGGTCCTCTCCCCCCAAGGGCAAATATCCCGGGTCTGTGCTTAGCCAGGTAAATATGTGCTTACTATGGTACTTACATGGCCTGATGGATCTGCCTCCAATGTCTACTATAGAGCAGTAATCACTCCTGCAATTACAAGGACAGACATTTTTAAGTTTCTCCTCTTTAAGAACTTGATCCATTGCAAACAGACAGGCTGACAAAGAGCTTCTGCGAACCAGGCCTCTCACATTTCGGAACCCGACTGCCTTTTAAGATAAACACCGAAAAACAGCTAGGTGAGCATTCCCTATCACTTCAACACCCAGAGGCATTTATCTAAAAAATTACATTATCTCACTTGTTAGGATCCAAATCCATCCATTATTAGTTCAGCAGGAGTAAGGCTACATTTGGCAAAGATGGAGCATCTCCACAAAACCTCTCTTTGTTCCAAGTCTCAGGAGGCATTAAACCAAAGCTTTTACCAATCCTTATGCTTTCCGGACTAGACTACATTAATTTATACACACAGTCTCAGGTAGGTGTATACACATGATTTAAAAAATACATAGCTCTACAACAAAAAACCAAGGAGTCTGCAATACGAAATAAAGCCAGTTGAATTACAAGCCTGTTCATTGAAATATAATAGATTACTTGTACCTGCTTCACCTTGAATAAAACCAGAAAAGCAGTAAAAAGCCATTTTAGAAATATACCTACTATGTGCTTCTGATATCACTAGTATTTTCCCTCTATAAAACTCCTTTACAGAAAAACAAAAGGGGGAAAACATGTCCGTTAACAGATACATACAGTGTTTCTGATATTCATGGAATTTATCAGCAGAGAATTATAAAACTGAAAGAGAGCTCAATAAAGAGGGAGGGAAGGAGAGGGAGAGGAAAAGAATAAAGACCTTGCTGAACAGACCCATCTTCAAGCTAACTGCCCAGAAGTCTTCTAAGACTAGCCAACTGGTCTACTTTTTACTTAAGACCCTCATGGAAGAACATGTACCATATTCTGCTGGAAAATGTCTGAAAGAGTTTCGTTTTTTTAATACAAAGATGATTCTCTTTATATGGTCTGCAGCATATAACTACCCTTCACAGCACTAACATTTTTGTGTCAACAGTCTCTGAACAATAGCAGAAGGTTGGTGCACTGGGGCAACTTACAAGAGCAGATTCAACCTGGTGTTATTCCAAAATCCACCATCTCCATGAAAGAGTCTGGCCTCAAATGCTTGCTAAGGAAGGGTAGAAGGCTGGAAGGAACTGAATCAATGCTGGTGACCATGGGGCCCCTTTTGTACCAGCTTCATTCTGAGATAGCTTTGAGGTGAAGGAATGGGTTATCATGATACAGAAAAAGCTACTAACTCATGTAAGCAGCACCAAGATACATTTCAAGAAAACAATCCTAAGCATCTTGGCCAACATCAAAAACACATTCTCGGGCTTCCCTGGTGGCGCAGTGGTTGCGCGTCCGCCTGCCGATGCAGGGGAACCGGGTTCGCGCCCCGGTCTGGGAGGATCCCACATGCCGCGGAGCGGCTGGGCCCGTGAGCCATGGCCGCTGAGCCTGCACGTCCGGAGCCTGTGCTCCGCAACGGGAGAGGCCAC
>NC_041215.1:41628975-41631990 GCF_002837175.3 Physeter macrocephalus | reverse complement strand
GGGAGAGGCCGCAACAGAGGGAGGCCCGCGTACCGCAAAAAAAAAAAAAAAACAAACATTCTTATGTAGCAGTAGCAGCTAACAAAATGAACACCCATGTGCCTCCGACCAAAATAATATCAACTTACTTTCAGTGCCTTAACTCTTTTCTGTATGTTTTCATAGACACCTAATTTGGTATATTACATGGCAATTTGCCTTTGAATATTGCGATCAAGTGCACAGGCCGTGGTGACTTAATGAATCATACCAGTAGTGAGACTGGTATGATTCATAAGTCAAAACGTTCATGATGTGCCAAAAGGAAGAGAAAAGTTCATTACCCTTTACCTCCCCCAACGCTTTCAAATCTGGATTTTCTTTAATAATACTCATACTAATTAAGAGCTCAATCTCAACTTCACTTTAAGAATCAGACAAGCTATTCCCTGAGTCATACGAAAACTCCTGCATTATGCTTGGCTCTATATATTAGCAAAATTCGTGGTCACCAAGAAACACAAAGGCCATTCACTTTTATCCTCAGCAAAGCTTAATGTTCAACTAATCTTAAACATCATTTCCTGCAGAGCCAAGTATATAAGATTAAAGTTTATAGCCATTTCTAGCTGCGTCTATAGATAAAGAAAATGTTGAAGGAAGTCCTTTCTCCTTCCTAATTTTCAAAACCAGCACCACTCCACAGCTTTCATCAAGATTTTACCCAAAGTATCTTTTCTAAGAATTAATAATAGTCTCCCTCAATCTCTTCTTGGGCTTATGCTTTGATTTTCCTCCCTTAATTATAACTAAACTTGTGAAAGCACTTGTAAATAGAGATCATGGGAATGCAATTCAATCTAGAAAGAATAAGGTAGCAATGATTGGAGATAGAGAGTAGCTAGGAAAAATTGGAATCCCATTTTCAACCAACCTATACCCCTTTCTTTTTATATTTCGGATAAAATATATTATAAATGCCCCACAAACAAAATAATCTACTTGATGAGTTCTGCCCTCTAGAGCGGCATTCTATCAGAAATCTGCATGAGTATCTTGCCTATCGCCCCTTCCCCATTCAAAGCATCTCTAAAGGTGAGCCATGATAAACCCAGCTTGTTCAAGGACCACCTCTGCAGCACCTACTCTGCATCTGATGACACAGGATAATGGAGGCCAATTCCAGACTGGTGGTTCTCACACCTCTTTGTCCCTAATGCCCTTCAGCACCGTCATCTGTTGGGTTGATCCCTTTTCAATTTTACACTCAAGCGTTCCATCCTCTTATTCCCTATGGACAATGTCTCTCCAAATAGAGAATCTCAGAATCTTTGTGTGACCGGGGATACAACTCAAAGCAGGCTTTCCCTCTCTTCTTTTCTACAGCCTAAGCAAAGGTGGCTCATTGTGAACACCAAAGCTGTCCCGACATTGATTCATGTGAGCAAATAGTTGAAGGGAGTTTATGGCTCTGCTTAAAATATCTTCATGTCTAGAAAAAAGATTTCCAACGATAAGGCCACTGAGCGCTTACACATTAGAGACAAATCATGACCATCGTTATAAGCGTTTTTTACATTTTTCCTTTAATTCTTTTTATTTTTTAAATTGAAGTATAATTGATTTTAAAATATCATGTTAGTTTCAGGTATACAGCACGATTCAATTTAATATATATTTCAAAATATTATATATATATATATTTTTTTCTTTTTCAGATTCTCTTCCCTTAAAGGTTATTACAAAATATTGAGTATAGTTCCCTATCATTATAAGATTTAAGTCATTCAATCTTCCATAAGGAACATCAGATAGCACAGAGAAAAAAAGGCCCATAATTACAAGAGTGGCTTCATATTTGGCTTTCACCTTAGGTTGGGCAGAGCGGCTAAATATACCGCACAGCAAAATTTTGCCCAGTTACAAAGATCTAGGGTGGTCCTTGACATCAGAACTTCTACAATTTTGACCTGATACGTTTGGTTTCATCACATTTCAAACTTGCTAGCATCTTTCCATTTCGGTGAGGTCTTTCATCAAGGCTCCACCGAGAGCTTCCCAAAATAGACTCCAATCTAAATTTGCCTCACATGGCTCGCACTGCCTGGACTCAAATGCAGAGGCCCAACCTCACAAAGCCAGTGCCTCTCCAAGCCTCTGTCTCCTTGTGTCTGAAGCAGAGATAACCACAGTGCCTCAGTCAGAAAGGATGGGGGGGATTCACAAACTATTGCGCCCAAAAAGCACGGCTGCCACATCAGAGAGGCAGTGAACCCTCTACAAAGGTTAGCAATTATTATTACTGTGGTTGTTACTCCTATAAGAGGACAATAAACTAATAGGATAATAAAAGGGCAGTTCTACCCCGCACTCCGTACCCCTCCCTCCCCCAGGCCTGAGTGAGTCAGAGTCCCCGAATCAGCTGCTCCTTTGACCCTGTCTGAGCAAAGAACAGACGCCCTCCGGCGACCTACACCGGAGGCGGGGCCAAACCCAAAGCTGAACCCCGGGAGCTGTGCGAACAAAGAAAAGAAAGGGAAATCTCTCCCAGCAGCCTCAGGAGCAGTGGATTAAAGCTCCACAATCAACTTGATGTGCCCTGCATCTGTGGAATACCTGAACAGACAACAAATCATCCCAAATTGAGGAGGTGGACTTTGGGAGCAAGGTAGATTATTTTTTTTTCCCTTTTTCTCTTTTTGTGAGTGTGTATGTGTGTGCTCATGTGTGAGATTGTCTGTATAGCTTTGCTTTCACCATTTGTCCTAGGGTTCTGACGTCCCGTTTTTTGTTTTTGTTTTTTTACTTTTTAAAATTTTTCTTCTTAATAATTATTTTTTATTTTAATACCTTTATTTTATTTTATCCTACTTTATTTTATCCTCTTTCTTTCTTTCTATTTTTTCTCCCTTTTATTCTGAGCCATGTGGATTAAAGGCTCTTGGCGCTCCAGCCAGGAGTCAGGGCTGTGCCTCTGAGGTGGGAGAACCAACCTCAGGACACTGGTCCACAAGAGACCTCCCAGCTCCATGTAAT
>NC_041215.1:41614746-41628440 GCF_002837175.3 Physeter macrocephalus | reverse complement strand
AAAAATACTCTAGATGGGATCAATAGCAGAATAACTGAGGCAGAAGAACGGATAAGCGGATAAGTGACCTGGAAGATGAAAGAGTGGAAATAACTACTGCAGAGCAGAATAAAGAAAAAAGAATGAAAAGAACTGAGGACAGCCTCAGAGACCTCTGGGACAACATTAAACGCACCAACATTCGAATTATACGGGTCCTAGAAGAAGAAGAGAAAAAGAAAGGGACTGAGAAAATATTTGAAGAGATTATAGTTTAAAACTTCCCTAATATGGGTAAGGAAACAGTTACTAAAAGGGCAGTTCTAGAACCGGTCAGAAGCCTGGAACCACAGCCTGGTGGTGCCGGATGCATTACATTTTGATTTTGCTAACAGCTATTTTGTCAGGCAGGTGTGACAATTAACAATGATTTAGTGCCTTGGGCCCTGGAATACCCTTACTTAACATGACCGTTCTACAGATGGTCCCTAGGTAAAGTACTCGACTTACAAATAAGAAAAAAAAAAAATGCATTCCTTGCGACTTCCGAATTCATCACTAACTTGGATTACAAAGAGAATACTTGTAGCCAAACAAGTTTACCCAAGATTTTACCAAGACACGGGCCAGGAGACCACTTACCAAGGTTTGCAACTATTTTTCACATTCATTGACAACGTCACAAAGAGCAGATCCCCTTTACAAAACTGGCACATAACCCCAAACAAAGCTCAGTATTTTCATCAAAATTTAACAGCCTCCAGGGAATTAATCTTAAAATTCTGGTTTTGGAACCATCCGAGTTACAGCTGTTTCTCTCCCCTAGCCTAATGGCTCTCAACGTACAGCCCTGGAAGCAGCAACATCAGCATCACCTGGGGAAGCTGGGAATGCAAAAATCTCAGACCCCACCACACACCTACCGAATCAGAAACTTGGTTGGGGTCCGGCCATCTATCTGAACAAGTCCCCCAGGAGTCTGGGATGTAGTCTCAAGTCTGAGAACTGCTGCCAATAGGCTATTAACATGTGGCCTGGGACATCACTTCAGGCAGCTCTTTTCCTTAAAAACTATCTGGCATTTTTCTGTTCCTTAAAAACCTGCTATAGGATGATGTCAACTTCTCCTTTCTATTTTTAATTCCTCATGATGAGGCTGAGGATGATTCATTCAGCACCTTATGTGATCACTTAAATAAGTAAGGCTCCTTCTCTCCCACCCCTAATGGAAGGTGACTGATGCTTGTTAGTTCTGATGTAATTATAGGAACAATTCAGTAACAAAAGCCTGTCCTTTATCAACCTCGGCGAAAGCTGTAACAGAGAGTTATAACTATAATGCTCCATTCTTTTCCACAATGTGTGCATAATAATGTATCCTTTGAAACTGATCATACTGCATGTCGTAACAAGGAAACACAGAACCCAGGATCAAATTTAGTTTATTGTAAATAGAGATCAAAACTGCAAATGTTTGGGCAAACCTTTTCAATTGACAGGAAACAAGTATGCATTAACCATCTGGCTTGGTCTCATTTATCTAAGTGAAACATGAAAAAAGAACGTTGATTTGATGCTTTCCATGGGTCTCAAGGCGACCTCACAATACTGAACGGGTCTTATCACCAGACACCACCCATCATCTAACTAATTATCAAAGCGGGAAGCATTAAGGGGCATTTCCTAAATAATAAATAACCCTTCTCTATACCTTTAATTTGTTGAAGCGTGTATTAATTCGAAGTTAATTTCATACCTGCTGTGAGGTCTCCTGATGAATTGTGACTACCAACGTATTATTAATTTCCCTTTCCTTTTTGATTAATTTCACACTTAGGCCGGGTAAGAAAGGCAAGATTAATGATGTCTGGAAGACAATGTTTGGTTCTTTTAAGATACTAAATCAACCTCAAGTGTTGAAGTAAACAGAGAACCCAGATAAGGAAATGATAATGGAATCATCTCCAGGAGGTGTCCAAGGTGCCAAGCAAATAAATGCCCAGAACCCCAGAGAGTGTTTAAGCTGTAAACTCCAGTTAATACTCTTCTGGGAGGGGAGGAAAATGAAAGTTGGAACTCTGAAGATTGCAAGACACACTGATAAACTTGTGCCCTTACCAGTGACTGCAGCGACGGATTTATTTATCACACTATACAGTTCTCAGTTTGGCAAGGGTCCCTCTGTGTATTACTTAGCCTCTTCACAGCCTTCTTGCCTTCTCCCCACTCTCTCTGCGACAGTCTCAGGACTCCTAGCTCAACGTGTGAAGAGACAGATCTCCTTCATCAAAGGATTTAAAGAAAAGGAGTATAAACTCAATCGTATCATGCACTTTTCAACAGTCAGGGACCTTTGTGTATATATGTTAAACCCATTTCCAATAACACCTACATACATTGAGAACCTGCTATGTGCCAAGACACTGGGAACTCTGTATAAGTTATACAACCTAACAAGAGCTCTTGGAGGTACTATCACACACATTTTACAGATCAAGAAACGGAGGCTTAGAAACCTAAATATCTTGCATAAGTGAACCCCATCTTCACACAGATCTGTCAGGCTCCTAAGCCTGGAGTCTTCCATACCATACTGCTTCCCTGGGCACAGGAGTAAGGAGAACGTTTACGGCTGTGTGGAAATTATTCCAGAAGACCTGAAAGCTATGGGCATGCCATTCTCCTCTAAGAAACTTCCCTGCCTACTCCAGCTCCAATGACCCAAGCCTTCTTTGAAGTCCAACATTTTTTCTGTTATACTAGAGTATAGTTGACTAACAATGATGTGTTAGTTACAGGTGTACAGCAAGTTATACCCATACAAGTATCCATTCTTTTTCAAGTTCTTTTCCCATTTAGATTATTACAGAATATTGAGTGGAGTTCCCTATGCTATACAGTGGGTCCTTGTTGGTTATCTATTTTAAATATAGCAGTGTGTACATGTCAATCCCAAACTCCCAGTCTATCCCCCTCCCCCCACCCACCCTTTCCCCTGGTAACCATAAGTTCATTCTCTAAGTCTGTGAGTGCTTCTGTTTTGTAACTAAGTTCATCTGTATCATTTTTTTTAGACTTTTGAAGTCCAACATTCAAATAAAATACCACAATTCTATGCTATCTCTTAGACTTTCTATGTCCACTAGAGTACCCTGTATCTTACATCTCCCCTCAGAAACAAGCCTGCCCAAATAAGACCTACATCTAAGTTCTAAACACAGCCATCGGTCATCTCTGGCCATTGTCTAGAGCATCATCAATATAGTAGTAGCCACTTGCTACATGTGGCTATTTAAGTTACAAGTAAATAAAATAAAAAGCTCATTTCCTCAGACACACTAGGCACATTTCAAGTACTCCACAGCTTCACGTGGCTAGTGGCTACCATGTTGGACAGCAGAGACACAGAACATCTCCATCGTGGCAGAAAGCTCTACTGGACAGCACAGGGGTAGAGATATTTCAGGACAGCATCTTTTCATCTAAAATCCTTCTGACACTGTACAGAAGGACACAGCCTCTTCACAGAGCTAATTAAGGGCTTCACTAGGCTGAGGCCATACCTACATGTCCTCAGATGTCATCTTTTAGGAATAACACTCCTTGAGAAGTTAGGTCACTGGATGAACTTATAAAGCAAGCAGACGGACCTCATACAACACAAAGTGTCAGAAACTAGAGGAGCTAAGAAACAATCATCGGAATAAGGCCTTCCATTCGGGAATAACCACCCTATGGAACCACAGGTCAGGATTCACCAGGAACAATCACACAGACACACGCGTGGCCACCCACACAGGGGCACCCCTAGCTCTTCCTCACCAAAGCCCTCTCCGCTGTTCCTCCTGGGCGAGACAAGGTCCCCGCGTTTGGTCTCTTGTTTCTAATTATTAAGTAAATCAATGCAAGAAAAATCACCTTTCAATCAGATTGGTATTTCCCACCAATCACTCTCAATTGCTTCATTAAAAGCTGGAGAATCAGCAATGAGACAGGCTTTTGGTGACAATGACAGTCTGACAGTAGGCTGGAAAAGAGAGCCTCAGTCCCCTCAGTGACACCTGACCTGGAAGGAGTTACTTAAAAGACTTCCAGGAATTAAAAAACTTAAGAAACTCTGGGTATAGCTCCACTTTGGGGGAGGATCCTAAAATACACTGTTGGTTACTGTTGGATTAGAACAGCCCTGGGTGGGACACACAGAGTGATAAAGAGGCAAGGTCACCGATCTGACCTTCGACTGTTCCAACCTGCAAGTGCCCTACACGAGGCATTTCTCCTCTCTCTCCCTCCATTCTTCACTGCTTTCTCCTTCCTCCCTCCCCACTGCTGTCTATGCACCAGGCCCCTAAGATTGAACTCCACGCCCAAAATAAGCCAGACTTCCTGGCTGCCAATATTGGTCTATAAAGTGGTAGACCGACAACTGAGCGCCACCTCCAGTGCAAACTCCTTTAGGTAATTACAGTAACCCCTTGACAGTCCCAGACTCAAATCAGCATGCAGGTCAGACCTGGGTCTCTCTCACCACAGTAACGGATGGGAACTTTGTAAAGCTAAGACAAGAAATCGAGGAGGAGAGTTTTCTAATGAAAATGCAAATCAATTCACCCTCGGTTGGGGGAAGGTGATGATAAACTAACAGGTTCCTCTCTTAGAGCCTATGAAAGTCATCTCTGAACTCCTAACCCATCACATGAGTAAGGCCGACTTCTGCCTCTCTTCTCAGCATTACTCACCTTTGCTTAAGGACCACGGCCAACGGAATCACTAACTCTGAGAGGTCCAGCATTAACCCTTTTCTGCCCAGTAGCTCACAAGAGCTTTGTAACCTGGGGGACCTTTCTCTAGCCTCATCCCTCCACCTCCCAATCCATTCCCGACCACCTGCCAGGTGAGCCTGGGGAAGCAACCCCCAGGCCAGGCCTCTCCACGTCAATAAGGTGCATCAGGTGCCACCATCTCTAAGATCAAACCCTGACCTTGAGGCTCTCCTGAATCTACTTTTTCGCCCTCTTGTCTTCAGGTCTTCCCTGCCCCCAATACATCCAACTTACCCTCCATAACACCGACAACATCTGCTCTGGGAAATTTTCCCAGGCCTGAAATGCCCATCCCCTTTTCGGTGTGGTAACACTAATAACCAGTCATCTCCTCTAGAACAGGGAACGTCCTACACTTCCCGGTATCTCTGAATAGCGTTTCAGAGCCAGACTCTTACACAAAAATCAACGCTCTGCAAGCATTTGCTAATCCACTGAAAACAGTTGCTATCCATGCTGGTAAGTTCATTATTTCGACAGTGGATTCTCAGACCATGAAGACCCCTTCCACATCCAGTTTGCTCAATGTGAGCCCATGGAGGCTGCAGACTCTGTCTTGTGATTCCAGCTCCACCATTTATCAGGAAAGGCACTTAACACCTCTAAGCCTCAATATTGTCTTTTGTGAAACCAAGGTCATAAGAGTACCAATCCCCAACCCACGCTCCCTGACCCCACGCGATGTGGCCTGGACACAAAGGTAAAGAACTCAGCATAGGACCTAGCACACAGCAGGCATTCAGTAACGGTTACCTTTACCCTCTCTCTTTCTCCCGTTATTAGTAAGTCTCCTTAAGGAGACATGTAGCATAGTAGCAATAACACGGTCATGGGAACAGAAGAAACCTGTGTTCAAATCCCAACTCAGTTCAGATCCCAGCTGTGGAACCTTGGGGAAATTATTTCACCACTCAGCTTTAGTATCTTCATCTGTAAAATGGGGTTAGCAATCAACCTTAAAGGGCTAGTCTAAGAATTATACAAGGGAATATACCTGAAGTTCCCCGTACCTAGTCAGCAATTCACTCTGTGCCGTTTATTCAATATGATTTTAATTCAGTCAAAACACAACTGAAAGGAAAAAAAACACGCATGTATCCTCACATCACTGTCAGCCCCTTCCAGTCACATGCTTCAAGTCCATAAACCAGGCCCTGGCCATTTTGAAACCGAGCAGGGCCCTGTGGGGTACTCTTGGGCACAAAAGCCTTGCCGTGTGCCCCCGTTTCTTGTTTGCAGGAAAAAGGCTTCGGCCTCCCAGACCTTTTCTGAGTTCCAAAGGGCAGAGTCAAACAGTTACTAATTAGGGAGTGAGGGAATACAGGAAACAAAGGAAAAGGCAGTCAAACAATAGTGCAGAATGGGGCCCGGTTCTGGTTCCTCCGGGGGGGATGTGTGTAATAATTTGATCCGAATCTCTGAGTTCTACAGGAACCAGGGCCCCCCCACCCAGGTGGAGGAAGGTAACTTCAGGCTGAGCAAAAGCACGGGACCCCAAACCGGCTGGACCCAGATGGCCGATGGCTGAGATCCCTGAACGCCACCCCGTTCCCCCTGCAACAACCGATCAGAGGAAGCCCTCGGCCCAAACTGTGCCCATACAAACTCTTCCCCAAAAACCATCGGGGAGTTCAGGTCCTTGAGCACCAGCTGTCCAGTTCTCCTTGCTGGGCCCTGCAGTCCACATTTCTCCCCTCCAGACAACCACGATTCGGTTTGTTGGGCCTCACCACGCGCTGCGCACACAAACTCGACTTCGAGGAAAATTTTGGCTGCCAATCCGCACCCCGGGGTCATCAGCCAGAGTCCTCACACGGTGAATGCCAAAAAACTCCACCCTGCGCTGCAAGGAGACCCATTGCCTTAAGGCCAATCACCTGCGTTCTCACTTCCATCACATCCCCATCTCCAAATATTCACATCTACTCGGATTGACAACTTAACACTAACGAGGCCATTCCTGAAAGGAAAATACACTAGGACAATTAGGTACTTTTCCAAAACAAACCTATGGTTGAAATCATTCTAACCAAACAAGAGCCCCAAGCACTAGGGGAGAGAAAAACCCACAAGTCTGAATATTCAAACAAGTGGTTGAAACCCTTGCAACCCCAGAAAGGAAGTCCCCAGCCAGGATCACACTCTCATTGGAAAGAAAAAGAAACTCCACTCTTTCAGATCAATTTGCAAGTTTCCGGAAACTCAAGAGTGGGCGTTGGAGCATTACAGAGGCCTGGTGCAGCCCCTCTCCCCTCCCACGGGGCCCTGAGGGTCCTGACCTCTGCCTCCCCCTAGCTCCAGGCCGGGGCCCAAGAGGCCCAAGTGCTGAATCCTTGGCTCCTATCCCCCCAGGGCTGGAGGGGAGAGGAAGGGCAAGAAGGCAGCATTCAGGGGTTACAGGAGTTACTGGGTAAGCAGGTTCCCAGCAGAAATATATGTCTTCCCTGCGATGGTCTTAATCCCCAGAGCTGAAAGAGAACTTCCTTTACTTCCCATTGCACCCAGCTCAGCTCAGTCCAGCCCAGCCGACCCCTCGATTACCTGGGTTCTCTCAGGCTCACAGGCTCTTACCCCAGTCCCGCTCAGTCAGCTGGTCCAAGGACAGCCATTCTCCCCGATACAGGCGTGGGGAGGCTTGGCGGCATCCAAGGCGAGAGAGCTGTGCTTCACAAGGGCCTGCGTGTCCCGAAAGAGCTGCAGACTCACCGACCATGCCCGAATCCTCCGAGCAGCTCTCCACCTCAACCTTCCTCAGCTCCACTACCTGCCTCCTGGTGTCCCCAGGTTTCCCCTCGCCCAAATCTGCCCGGGGGCAATCAGCTGGACGCTCCCGGCTGGAAGTAGAAGGTATCAGATAACACAGCAGAGGCGGCCAGCATTACCCACAGCTCCCCAACCAGCCACGAGCTCCAGGACCGGTGACTTTTACAACCACCCCGTTTGCAGATGAAGGAAAGGAGGCTCAGAGAGTTAAAGTAACAGGCACCAAGTCACACAGCTGAGAGGCGGTGGTACCATGATGTGGACCCAACATACCACACAGCTCTCCCTTGTAACCTCTGGACGGGCCACGTACCTTCCAGCCACTCTCCACCATCTGTTCTCTCACTGCCTCTTCACTGGAGGAAAGGATGACCTTTTAATAAGCCCAACTCACCATCATCAGGTGCTGCGTGCTGGGGGAGGGGAGCAGCGAGGACCAGCCGCGTCCACTCCCAGCTGTACCTCATCAGCATCTCTCTCAAGAGGCTCGGGCAAGCGCAAGCCAGACGGCACTTTGCAGACATGAATATTGAGGCTTACGCTGCAGGCCAGGCCGCACTGTCACCCAAGTCAGGCCAACGAGTCCACTGACTTGTTTGGTGTACATCGAGCCTCATTCCTGGCAACACGAGTGTGCAGAGCTCAGGAATCTGCATTTCACTCCCCAGATGACTCTGATGCCACTTAGGAACGAACCCCTGGACCACCCTCCTTCCCCAGAGTGGCAGTTTTGGGATAGGAATTTTAGACTCCCCTCGGGGGCTGTTAAAAAGATATGCCACCAGCCCCAACAAAGATAAAACCAAAGATGGGCTTCCCTGGTGGCGCAGTGGTTAAGAATCCGCCTGCCAATGCAGGGGACACAGGTTCGTGCCCCGGTCCGGGAAGATCCCACACGCCACGGAGCAACTCAGCCCGTGCGCCACAACTACTGGGCCTGCGCTCTAGAGCCCACGCGCCTAGAGCCCGTGCTCCGCAACAAGAGAAGCCACCGCAATGAGAAGCCCACGCACCACAACGAAGACCCAATGCAGCCAAAAATAAATAATAAAATAAAATAAATAACTTTATTAAAAATAGAACCAAAGAAATAAATCCAAACAACCTGAAAACTTCTCAGGCGTAAAGAGTAAGGTGGGGAGATGGAGACAGTGATGAACTTCGCAACTGTAATGGGCTGGGGTAAAGCATGCACTGCCTTCTCTACTGAGCAACCTCATCATGCTTCAAAGGATTTAACATTCCCAGAGATTCATTCAGCAAGCTAGTTGCAAAAGGAGGGGAGAGAGAGAAAAAGAGAAAAAGACAAACGCAGACAAGGGAGGGAAAGAGAGAAAGAGAAATCCTGGGGAAGCCTTTTGCATATCACAGTGACAGGAATAAAAAGACCCTTCTCACACACACACACACACACACACACACACACACACACACACACTCACACACACAAACTCACAGATGATGAGTAGGATTTAGCCCAGCACTCTCCAAAAGAAAAACAATGCAAGCCACATATATAATCTTAAATGTTCTAGTAACCACATTAAAAAGAAACAGATGAGGGAATTAATTCCCTGGCGGTCCAGTGGTTAAGACTCTGCGCTTCCACTGCAGGGGGCGGGGGTTGGATCCCTGGTCGGGGAACTAAGATCCTGCATGCTGCGCAGCACAGCCACCATCAAAAAACAAAGAAACAGGTGAAATTAATTTCAATAATGTAGCTTAACCCAATATATCCAAAATATTATTGTAAAACATGTAATCGGCATTTCAATACCATTAACGAAGTCTTTTACGTTCTTTTCTTCACACTAAGTCTCCAAATGTCAGTGTGTATTGACAGCATATCTCAATTCAGATTAGCTGCATTTCAAGTGCTCAAAAGCCACACGTGGCCACTAGCTGCCATGCTCGGCAGTCCAGATTAGACAGAGATGGGCAGGTAAAGAGGAAGAGAAGGGGTGGAAGTAAGGCCTTGAACAAAGAACTAAGGGAGTATGGCATCCAGGATCATCTATGACCCACCGAGAGTGTTCATAAGGGGTCAGATGTAATCAGCCTTCAGACTCAACAGCGAGTATGTCAGCACAATTTGCTAACTGAGAGAGAGCTGGGGTCACCATTTTGGTGCCCAAAGTACCAAGCCCACAACTGAAGAATCAAAGTCCATTACCACTCAGTAACATGGCACCCAGTTGCACATCACACACATGTGCTAGACCCCAAGCCACAGTCTGAACCCCCAGCAGCCACCCACGTGGCCTCCAAGGGAAATAGCTGAGAGCTGCCCTCGCTCTGCCCCTTGGGCATAAGCTCCACCCAAGGAAATCAAACAACAGGTTCCTCCCACCTACAGGCTGTAAAGGGGAAGGGGAACACAGGCAGGTGAAAAAAGGAGAAGGAAGATACCTTAGCACTTGCAGTGGGCAAAATAATGGCCTCCGAAGACGTCCTCGTCCCAACTCCCAGAACCTCGGAATGTTGCTTTACCTGGCAAAAGGGCCTTTGCTGATCTGATTAAGTTAAGAATCTTCAGCTGGGAAGATTATCCTGGATTATCCAGGTGGGCCCAAGGTAATCAGAAGCGTTCTTATAAACGAGCGGCAGGAAAGTCAGTCAGAGAAACATGGACTCCCAGAAGCAGAAGTCACAGTGATGTGATCACTTGCTTTGAAGATGGGGGGGTGGGGGGGAGCCGTAAGCCAAGGAACACATGGCCACCTCTAGAAACTGGGAAAGTCCAGGAAACAGAGTCTCCCCTACAGCATCCAGAAATAATGCAATGCTGCTGACATCTTGGTTTTAGCCCATTGAGACCTCTTTTGGACTTCTGATCTCCAGAACTTTAACAAATCTGTGTTAAGCCACCAATTTTTTATCGACTTGTTAAATAGAACTACCATACGACCCCGCAATCCCACTACTGGGCATATACCCTGAGAAAACCATAATTCAAAAAGAGTCATGTACCAAAATGTTCATTGCAGCTCTATTTACACTAGCCAGGACATGGAAGCAACCTAAGTGTCCATCAACAGATGAATGGATAAAGAAGATGTGGCACATATATACAATGGAATATTACTCAGCCATAAAAAGAAATGAAACTGAGTTATTTGTAATGAGGTGGATAGACCTGGAGTCTGTCATACAGAGTGAAGTAAGTCAGAAGGAGAAAAACAAATACCGTATGCTAACACATATATATGGAATCTAAGAAAAAAAAATGTCATGAAGAGATTAGTGGTAGGACAGGAATAAAACACAGACCTACTAGAGCATGGACTTGAGGACATGGGGAGGGGGAAGGGTAAGCTGTGACGAAGTGAGAGAGTGGCAGGGACATATATGCACTACCAAATGTAAATTAGATAGCTAGTGGGAAGCTGCCGCATAGCACAGGGAGATCACCTCTGTGCTTTGTGACCACGAGAGGGGTGGGAACTAACACACTATTGTAAAACAATTAAACTCCAATAAAAAAGTTAAAAAAAAAAAAAAAGCAATAGGAAACTAACATACCATTTGTAGAGTGGTCAGCTAGACACACACATGAGTTACCATGACGCTGCAAGGTATCAGAAGTAGTAACTGTAGTTGTCTTAGTAGTAATGGTAAGGGCCACCATGTACTGAGGGCTTACTAAATCTCAAGCACCCTAACTACTTCGCCAACATTTTTAAAAATATACTTTTCATTTTGGAATAACTTTCAATTTACTGAAAAGTGGCAAAGATAGTAGAGTTCCTGTATCTGTTCACCCACCTTCCCAAATGCTGACCTCTTACACAACCATAATACATTTATCAAAACCAGGAAATTAACATCAGCACAACACCATTAACGAAACTACAGACTTTATTTGGAATCCACCAGCTGTCACAAATATTTTATCTTCCCAAGAGCCCTACAAGGTGAGTACCATTCTAATCGCCATATGATAAACGAGGAGGCTGAGGCTTAATAAGATCCAATCACTTGCTGGGGGTCACAACAGTGAACACTAGCAAGGCTTTTCAACTTGATGCCTGTGTTTGGCTTTTCAACTTGACCCCTACGCCACAAGCTCCCCTGGATATCATCATCCCTGTCTTATAGGACAGGAAAACCCAAGGAGAAGCACGTTACCCAAAGGCATATGCTACCGGAAGCAACAGCAAACCTGGGGGCATCTGACTCCAGCGATCACGGTCCAGCAACAGTCTCCCTCCCTGTCACGGAGGGATGAGGAGCCTCCAGGGGCCATGAAAAGCTTCTGAGATCCATGAAAATATCGTGGTGGCTGGGGTGGGAAAGCGGGGATCAGGCCTCTGGGCGATTCCTACCTGCCTAGGACCACTAGGTAAACCTAAGAGCTTCCTGTGGCTCTCAGTCAGCAAGGGGGCCACTAAAGAGGCCTTTACCAGGAGCTTTCCTATAGAGGAACGGGCAGCAGGCGCAGCTGCCATCAACGACTGTCCTGAATCCAGCTTCCATCAAACAACCGGGATCCCCGCTCAGGGGCTTCACAGCATGATTACGACGAGCTCCTTGCAAACATTCCTCTCCTGCGGGATCCTGTACCTCCAACCTTTCTAGCCCCTAGATTCTACCAATTCAGCAGCAAAAGAAGCAGGTAGAAGAGATTCTCCCACCGTGAAGTCGCCAATGACCTCACCCACAACTACACACAGCAAGTGGGACAGGAACCAGGACAGACTCACCTGGATGGCCCACAGCGAGCTGCCCTGTTCACTTTTCTCCCAGCCTTTATTTCCTCGGTGGCATTCCATGACCCAGCAGGTCTCTGAGCACCGTGATGGTTGGTTGCTTTGCTATCTGTACACCTCTCTCAGTGGTTCTCAAAGTGGGGTCCCCAAACCAGCAACCTCACCTGGGAGCTTGTAAGAGATGCAAATTCCCAGGCCCCGGCCCCCAGCCCAGGCCTACAGAATCAAATTCAGGGGACGGGCCGACAATCATGTTAACAAGCCCTCCAGGTGTTCCTGATGCCTGCTACAGTTTGGGAACCATTAAACTCTGTATCCCCTGCACCTCCTCCATGGCTGACTTATGACCCAGAAATGAGTTCGGAAAGGTCTCTGTCTGCAGAGATAAACACTAGGTTGTATATATACCAACTGGGCGCCGAGGGCAGGAGCTCACAAGCCCGACTGGGTCACAGGATTCATTCATCACAGTCAGGGAGCAGCGCAGGCCAGTGCAGGGCAGGCCTGTGCCACATGCTGTGGGCCCGTCCTTGGCTTCATGGCACTTAAAGGGAGGAGAGCTTGAAGATACCAATCGAGCAAACCTACAGATGAACGGAAAATTACAAACTGTGGCAAAGACTATGAAAGAAAAAAAAATGGGGGCGCCGCAGCACAGAATGACAAGGATCTCCTTCCACCTCAGTGGTTGAGGCAGGGGTCACTGAGGATGGGACACTTAGACCAAGATACAGAGGAGGAGCAGGAAGTCGGCCAGGCAAAGAGGCAAGGAGGCAAACATTCGCAGTAGAGGAAAAGCTTGTGCCAAGGCCTTGGGGCAGGAGACAGTATGGTGCTTTGGAGATACTGAAAGAAGCTAGGGAGGGTAGAAAACAGGAGGAGGCAGGAGGAGTCCTTGGGAGATAAGAGAAGTTGCCCAGCCTTGGATTGTGCTGCACCTCACAAGCTTGGTTAGAAGTCTGTGTTGGAGTCTAGGCTTAGGAGGCCCATGAATTTTAGGCAGAACATTGACAATAAACATAATAACTAACATTTATTCAGCAGGGGTCTAAATGTTCCAGGTAAAAATGTAATCCTTACAACAACTCATGAGTAGGTTCTATTAGCATCATCATCTCCATTTTACAGATGAGGACAGAAGCTAAGTTGCCCAAGTCACCCAGCTAGTGAAGGATTAGAACCCAGTCGGACCAACTTCAGATCCCAAGCTCTGGATCACCTCGCCACACGGCCTCTTGGCAGGAAAAGACTGATGGCAGTGATCTGGTTTGCATTTTCAAAAGCTTGCTGAGGGCTTCCCTGGTGGCGCAGTGGTTGAGAGTCTGCCTGCCGATGCAGGGGACACAGGTTCGTGCCCTGGTCCGGGAAGATCCCACATGCCGCGGAGCGGCTGGGCCCGTGAGCCATGGCCGCTGAGCCT
>NC_041215.1:41614046-41614634 GCF_002837175.3 Physeter macrocephalus | reverse complement strand
GAGCCTGCGCGTCCGAAGCCTGTGCTCCGCAACGGGAGAGGCCACAACAGTGAGAGGCCCGTGTAGCGCAAAAAAAAAAAAAAACAAAAAAAAAGCTTGCTGGAAATGCTGCACGGATAGGAAAGACACAATGCAGGCAGAGGCCACTGCATGGTCCATGCAAGAAATGGCAGCAGCTGTGTGACAGGCTGGGACCCAGGACCCTCTGCTGCAGTGCTGCAGTGCTTGCACCTGGACTCTCCTCAAGCAACAGGATACAAAGAAACTATATGGGACTAAAAATAAGTGCATGCATGCACAGTTGGGGCAAATTCTGGACAAAAGACACAAAGAGACCAAAAACCCCAACTGCCACTTTTGAAGAGCCTGGAGCAAAAGCAGGGTACCGTACATGCCCCCTGCACACAACAAGGGGTAGGCAAAGCACCTAAGCCCCGCTCCAGGCCAACCCTTGGACACACACCTACCCTCACCCCATATAAGGATCAAGCTCACCCCCGCTCAGGCAGCTGGTAAACAAGGGAACCTGTTGTTTGTTCTCGCTCCCCCCCCCCCCCCCCCCCCCCCCCCCCCCCCCCCCCCCCCCCC
>NC_041215.1:41609401-41612070 GCF_002837175.3 Physeter macrocephalus | reverse complement strand
GATGCAGGGGACACAGGTTCGTGCCCTGGTCCGGGAAGATCCCACATGCCGCGGAGCGGCTGGGCCCGTGAGCCATGGCCGCTGAGCCTGCGCGTCCGAAGCCTGTGCTCCGCAACGGGAGAGGCCACAACAGTGAGAGGCCCGTGTAGCGCAAAAAAAAAAAAAAAAACAAAAAAAAAGCTTGCTGGAAATGCTGCACGGATAGGAAAGACACAATGCAGGCAGAGGCCACTGCATGGTCCATGCAAGAAATGGCAGCAGCTGTGTGACAGGCTGGGACCCAGGACCCTCTGCTGCAGTGCTGCAGTGCTTGCACCTGGACTCTCCTCAAGCAACAGGATACAAAGAAACTATATGGGACTAAAAATAAGTGCATGCATGCACAGTTGGGGCAAATTCTGGACAAAAGACACAAAGAGACCAAAAACCCCAACTGCCACTTTTGAAGAGCCTGGAGCAAAAGCAGGGTACCGTACATGCCCCCTGCACACAACAAGGGGTAGGCAAAGCACCTAAGCCCCGCTCCAGGCCAACCCTTGGACACACACCTACCCTCACCCCATATAAGGATCAAGCTCACCCCCGCTCAGGCAGCTGGTAAACAAGGGAACCTGTTGTTTGTTCTCGCTCCCCCTCCCACCCCCCACCCCCCACCCCCCACTGCAGCAGGGGCCCCAATAAAGCCTTGCCTGAATTTCTTGTCTGGCCTCTGATCAATTTCTCTATCGATTAAGGAAGGCCAAGAACCGTGGTGGGTAACAGCCAGTGGCCGCAAAGTTGTCCAGGCGAGAGAAATGTCTGGGTGCAGAGAAAGAATGGCCACTCTCAGGGGCGCTCACCAAGTCCCCAAACTCCTGAACAAAAGTCAGTGCATTCTAACCCACCCCCTGCACCTTCCATCAGAGAATCAGAGTAAGGGCTGAGGAGAGGGCTCCCTGTCGTGGGAGGTGAACCCAAAATACAGGGCTGCCGTCGTGACAGAAATAGCACTTGGCCTCTTCAACCCGAGCCACTGTCATTCTTTTCTTTATTTTTTTAATTTTTTTATTGAAGTATAGTTGATTTACAATGCTGTGTTAGTTTCTGGTGTACAGTAAAGTGATTCATTTATACATATATATTCTTTTTCAGATTCTTTTCCATTACAATTGATTACAAGATATTGAATATAGGTTCCCTGTGCTATATATTAGGTCCTTGTTTTTTTTATCTATTTTATATATAGTAGTGTGAATCTTTTAATCCCAAACTCCTAATTTATCCCTCCCACCCCTTTCCCCTTGGTAACCATAAATTTGTTTTCTATGTCTGTGAGTCTGTTTCTGTTTGTAAGTAAGTTCATTTGTATCTTAAACGTTAGCATTTTGAGGAAAAAGTCTGTCCCTTGTTCAGAATGGATGTTGTTAACCACCAACAAATGTCCCCAATGGCCAAGATACCTCACACAGTACCCTCACATAAACAAGGACCCTATTCAAACTTAAGAGGTAAAGAGAGGCTCCCCGCTCGCATTTGAACAAGCAGAGTTTTCTTTAATTACCTTGATTGCCTGGCAGTTCATCAGGGAACGTATGACAGCACATTGCTCAGGGTGGCTTACGTTTCCAGAAAAGTCCCGCCTATGACTAGGTAAAATGGTGTGGGTCTTGGGGAAGCCAGTGTTCAACCATTTCCTTGGGTTCGATTTAGTCTGAGGGGTGTGGTCAGAGTTACCCGACTTTAAAAGGGTGGGTGAGGGTGTTGAGGCTTCACCCCGTCATCTGACAGAGCCTGAGACTCAAAGCCACTGACTGAGATCTGTGTTGGCAGTGGGCCAGACCACCAGAGCCACTGGGTTTCCTGTCCCAGAAAGATCGAGTCTGGACACCACTGGCCTGCCATTTCCCCAAGATAAGCCTGGCTTCTGCCCTCTGACCTGCAGGTCTGGACGTAGCTTGGACAGGCCAGCTGTGGAGTCCAGTGGGCCTCTACAGGAGAGGCTGGGCACGTTCCCTTCTGTAAATCAGTCACAGCCTCACTCGGTACATTTGTGAAAAGGCAACATGGATTTCAGAGCTCTGAAGGGCTCTGTCTTGGAAGGCTATCAGAAGTGGGCAAGCTGTCCTTCTGAAGCCCTCTCTGGCATAACCATCCATGCCCCACCCACTATTCCTCTGTCCCATATTCTTCTTTCTTGCACTGGCTGCCTTAATGAGGTACAAAGTCTCTGTTTTGTACACTGAAACTATTAAAACGTGGGGAGTGAAAAATGCTACATCTTTCTCTTGCTTACAAAAGTATTCAACTGCCTCTTGTTTTGCAGTGCTCGTGTATTTTTTCCCTAGAGGATAGTGAACCTTAAAAAGAGAGAGCTGTTAACTACTGGGCATGTACCCTGAGAAAACCACAATTCAAAAAGTCATGTACCACAATGTTCACTGCAGCTCTATTTACAATAGCCAGGGCACGGAAGCAACCTAAGATGTGGCACATATATACAATGGAATATTACTCAGCCATAAAAAGAAATAAAATTGAGTTATTTGTAGTGAGGTGGATGGACCTAGAGTCTGTCATAGAGTGAAGTAAGTCAGAAAGAGAAAAACAAATACCATATGCTAACACAGATATATGGAATCTAAAAACAAAAAATCGTTCTGAAGAACCTAGGGGCAGGACAGGAATAAAGA
>NC_041215.1:41539463-41608933 GCF_002837175.3 Physeter macrocephalus | reverse complement strand
GGAGCGGCTGGGCCCGTGAGCCATGGCCGCTGAGCCTGCGTGTCCGGAGCCTGTGCTCCGCAACGGGAGAGGCCACAACAGTGAGAGGACCTCGCACCGCAAAAAAAAAAAAAGAAAGAGCAGCAGGGACCTCCCTGGCGGTCCAGTGGCTAGGTCTCCGCGCTCCCAATGCAGGGGGCGCCAGCTGGATCCCTGGTCGGGGAGCTATGATCCCATGTGCCGCGTGGCGCAGCCAAAAGAAAAACACCAACGTCAACAACAAAAGAGCTACAGCCCTGCCCTTGCCCCGCGGGAAGGGGCCAAGAAGCCTCTGATGCTGTAAGAAAGATAAAGGGGCAGGGTGGGAAGGAGTACCCCACCTCCCTGGGCCTGGACCCCAACAGCATGAGGCCCTGGGGAGCCTCCCTTCCCAGGGAACCATAAGCAACAGTCAACGCGCGCGCTCTGGGGGAAATGCAGTGCCACCTCCAAGCTGATGGTCCTCCAGCGGCCTGTAAGATGCCAAGTGAGTGGCTTAATGACCCAGCAGGATCCAGTACGCGATACATAAAACTCCTCCGAGACGGCAGGCCTGTCAATGGAAAAGTATTATCATTTGTGACAGCATTAATAACAACCCAGGCTTGAAACCAACAGATACCACTGGATTACTTTTCCAACTTCTTCAGAGAGACCACCTAGTTCGATGGAGGTTTTTATTTCTTTGTTTTCAAGCATGACAGCATCTCCCACCAGGTGACAGCAGGATCCCCTTCCAGGGAATTTACCTCTGATGCGTCTGTCCTGCCAATGACAGGCTGCCTGAAGTACAGGGATTAAAACAAACAAAACGAAAAAATACAGTCTGGAAGAAGGTCCAGAGGAATTTTACCATTCTGATTTAAAAAACAAAAAACCAAAGATCTCCAGGTCAAGCATCAATACCTTAAAAAAGGCTTAAGGGGGCTTCCCTGGTGGCGCAGTGGTTGAGAGTCCGCCTGCCGATGCAGGGGACGCGGGTTCGTGCCCCGGTCCGGGAAGATCCCACATGCCGCGGAGCCGGTGGGCCCCTGAGCCATGGCCGCTGAGCCTGCGCGTCTGGAGCCTGTGCTCCGCAACGGGAGAGGCCACAACAGTGAGAGGCCCGCGTACCGCAAAAAAAAAAAAAAGGCTTAGGGGAGAGGCAAGGGTGGAGGGTGGGGAATAGGATGAAGGCAGTCAAAAGGTACAAACTTCCAGGTATAAGATAAATAAGTACAAGGCATGTAATATACACCATGATAGATGTAATTAATACTGCTGTTACATTTATGTTATATTTGAAAGTTGTTAAGAAAGTGAATCCTAAGGGTTTTCATCACAAGGAAAATAATTTCTTTCTATTTCTTTAATGTCATACCTATACGAGATGGTGGATGTTCACTAAACTTATTGTGGTCATCATTTCATGATGAAGTAAGTCAAATCATTATGCTGTACACCTTAAACTTAAACAGTGCTGTCTGTCAATTATATCTCAGGGAAAAAAAAGCTTAAGGAATGTTTCAGTGTTTTCTAAGCCATGTTTCTTGAACCACCTGGGGAGTTGGCTACAAAGGTGGGCTCTGTGTCTTGGGACATGGTTGGGGGGCTGAGATCTGCCTTTTTAACAAGCTCCTTTGGTCCTTTCTTATACAACTGAAATTGGCAAACCGCTGCCCTACAGATGGTTGAAGTCTGAGAATGATCCCGACTTTTCTTTTAAAACTAAGGTAGTCTCAATCACGTTTGCTTGTAACTTGGGAGATAAAACAGAGTCCACCATGTTCACCAGCCCAAGTCTCTGGTCCCCAGGTCTTTCAACAAACAGTTTGTTATTTTAAAAAATGAAGAAGACATTGATTTCACATTTGCTTCCTTTCTTCTCCTTCGGTGAAGTCTCTACGGACTAGCAGTGATCTACAAAAGTCAACATCTGGAGACAGAAGGATGAGGTGTTCCCCCGGTGGTGAGCTGAACCACTCTGCTCCACGAGAGGTTCCCGCAAGGCTCCCATACTCATGTTCTATCAGCCCGACAATGACGCAGAACACAGACATACTTTCTAAACCTGGGTCTCAGAAGGCACAGAGAGGCCAAGGGAATCAAAGCACACAGAACATGGAGGGATGGGGTGTAGATTCGGCAAGAGCTCAAGTCACCACAGCCTCAGACCCCGACATATGATACTTTCTCCCAGGGAGTCACAGAGCCTCAGAGAGACACAGTGATGGGGTTGAAACAGAAGACATTCATCATATAACTTTGAACTGATATCCCATTACCAGATCACACCACTTAGAGTGTGCTCTCTCTCCATAATTTTGTAACTCCTATAATTATCTTGTGAAAAGCATGATTAGGTCATATTATGTTTCTTTGTGTTAAAAACATGCAGTTCTCACATATAAACATTTTAAGATTCCCTAGGGTGTTTCTAATCCTAATATGCATTTTCTCACTTTTCAAATATATCGAGAGGCTCTAACAATGGAAGCAGCCTGGTCTTCTCTTGAGCTCTGAGAGGCTGACCTGCAGAGTGGCTGGTGAGGCTACTCTGGCACCAGTGTGGTGTCCTAGCTGCCAGAGATGAAATCTACAACTGGAAATCTCCAGGCATGTGTGTGAGAGGAAAAAAGAGAGGGAGTTTCCTAATTAAAATTAACATCTCCTCAACTGGACCTCCATATTTTTGGTGTATTACCTGCCCGGTGGCAGCGGTGAACTAGGGGACAGCATACATGGATAGCTTCTCTGCAGACACCAAGAGAGCCAGAGCTCAGAAAATATATGACAGATCTTGACTCGAGGGTTTGTTTTTTAGTAGGTGAAGCTCTCCCTCCTTTTCTGTCTGCCTGAATAGCCTTGCTGCTGTTTCTTTAAGACAAGGGTGAACAGCTGCTGTCCAAATCCTAGGAGGTGAGGGGAAGGGAACACCATGTACTGGGCCCCATCTAAGTGCTCAGCCCACTGGCAGGCACTTCACACACTTCTGATGTCTAACAGCCACTGTGCTGCTTAACTGGTTATCATCACTGGGGCTCCACTGTCTGCTGGCTTCCCACTGGTTCAGCCCAGCAGAGGCCCAGCAGAGGGCTGGAGAACACAGGAGAGAGGGCTGGGTATTTCTTCCCAGCTCCATCCCTCCTTGGATGCCCCATCTTGGGGCAGATTCTTCTTGAATGCAGCTCCTGCTGGGCAGCCCTTCTCCAGTTCCAGATCCCACTGGGCTCCAGTAACTCTACTTCTTCCCTTGCCCCTTAGCCCTAGCAGTGATATTGGTGTCCCCTGGGTGCTTCACGGTTACCTGGCCAGCACCTCTGTAACTGTTCCTTTCATTAGGAAAACCATTCAAACCATCTGTTTCTGGCCATGTGCTCTGATACTAGCTCTCACTCTAAACGTAACTGCTTTTGCAAGTGAGATGAAACGCAAAGATGTGGGTCAATAAGCTTGGAGGAGCATTTCTAAGAGTGTGTTAAGCTGGTAGTATAAGTACTCGGCTAAGAAGAGCTAATAAGGTTAATTCATCATCAGTGTGGCCTTGAACCCAACTCCTAATCCAGCCAGATGATGGCTATCCCAAAGTGTGGTTTAGGGCCTCTAGACTCTGTCTGTAGTAGTTGCACAGGGATTTTTTTTTTTTTTTTTTTTTTTTTTTACTTACCCCATGTTTTCTGCACTCTGAGGGGCCCAAGGACCATGCCAAGCTCCTTTGGGGAATACAACCTGCAATGAGGGTCATGATAATCGCTACCTGTCACTGAGCTTGTACACATTTCACAGCAGCCCTGGGAGGAAGCCTTCTTTGTCTCCCTCTGATAGGAGACAACCACTGCGCCACCTTTTGCAACAGATGAGCAAACAGATTCAAAGAAGTGTGCATGGATAAGCGGCTTGCCCCAAGTTCCACACCCCAGATGGACCTGACCCCAATGCTGCTCTTTCCTGTCCATCACACTAGTTCTTAAAAGAGGGAAATCAGGGCTTCCCTGGTGGTGCAGTGGTTGGGAGTCCACCTGCCGATGCAGGGGACGCAGGTTCGTGCCCCGGTCCTGGAGGATCCCACATGCCGCGGAGCGGCTGGGCCCGTGAGCCATGGCCGCTGAGCCTGCGCGTCCGGAGCCTGTGCTCCGCAACGAGAGAGGCCACAACAGTGAGAGGCCCGCGTACCACAAAAAAAAAAAAAAAAGAGGGAAATCAGGATTCATGGTCTCCAAACTACTCCTGAACTGGACCTAGAGGGATCAGGCTCCCTAGTTGTAGGCAAATCAAAAAACATCAAAGAAAAAGAATTTAGTCTCAAGGACCAACTTAGCTCAAAATTAGTTTTGAAAGCTCTCTATAAGTGAAAAAACTTGTATGTCTGTATGATGTAACATGTATAGTATATACCATTGTGGGTATATGTGTGGATGTGTGTGTCTATAATGATTGATTGTTTATGCACAAAAACTGTCAACAACAGTTATCTCTAGGAAGGTGAGGGAGCTGTGCTCTCTGTACAGTTTGAATTTTCTACTGTGAGAATGAAACTCAAGTTCTTATTTAAAGAATCAGAATGGAGGGGGCTTCCCTAGTGGCGCAGTGGTTGAGAATCCGCCTGCCGATGCAGGGGACACGGGTTCGTGCCCCGGTCCGGGAGGATCCCACATGCCGCAGGGCGGCTGGGCCCGTGAGCCATGGCCGCTGGGCCTGCGTGTCCGGAGCCTGTGCCCCGCAACGGGAGAGGCCGCAACAGTGAGAGGCCCGCGGACCGCAAAAAAAAAAATCAGAAAGAATCAGAATGGAGGGAAAGAGGGAAGTACGCTGGTTTATCTGAACATACAGACCAGTGGTCTTCAGCCTCAGCTACACACTGGGATCACCTGTAATCGCCAAGATCCTATCCCCAGAAATTCTAACTTAATTAGTCTGGCATATGGCCCGGGGAACCAGGGGTCTTGAAGCTCCCAGGTAATTCTTGTGGGCAGCCAGGGTTAAGAGTCCTTCAGTCAGCCCCAGTTCCTTAGTATAAAATTTAAATCAAAAAGCGTAGGGTCTTAACCTTTTGTATGTCATGGATCCCAGTGGCAATTGAGTGATGCCTCTGGACTTCTCCGAATAATGTTTTTAAATGCATAAAATAAAACAAAACATTTCAAAGCAAACAGATTATACTTAGATTTAGTCATCACAATGTTTTTAAATTGTGATAGGTGATATGAGCGTTTCTTTATTAATACACCAAGTAACAAGATCGAAAAGTAGCTCTGGGATCTAGCATCATTGTGAAGTAGTGATGTACGTGAATAACATTTGGAGGTATCCACAACAGCGGTAATGTGACGCGGATTTATTGGTGACGAAATCGGGATACCTCTAACACTACTTTGGTTTGTTGCCTAGGTTCATAATTGAAGAAAATGCCAAATTTCAGTTAGAATTAATTGTACATAAAGATGGAATGTTTTTCCCATTCAAGCTCACAGATTCCCCAGTAGACAGGGAGGAGAAGAGGGTGCTGTTAGGGAACACAGCTCTAGGACTCGCTCATTCCAGCATCAGTATTACCACTAGGTGTAAGATCTCAGACAGAAAGGAAGGGGAAAAAAACAACTTCAACCCGATCACGTGCTAATTTCCAGTAGAGACTGTTTCTTTTTTTTTTTTTTAAGTAACTCTGTAAGCCTCCTTCAAGACATGAAAAATGTACATTTCCTGAAAACCAACCACACCGTATATTTTAATTACAGTAATATTTTTCAAGTACCACTTCATGTGAAAGGATCCCTGTTCCTTCCACTCAAAAGACTCAACTGTTTTATCTGCCTCAAGACATCCATCACAGGAGGGCCAATATCTTGGGATTTAAAAGGAGGTTTCTGGAAACTTTCTAAGTGTTTAATCAATAGGTTCTTTTTCATACCCTGCTACGCTGCCTGCAGAGAACCTGAACCCTTTTTTTCTTTAATCTGAATTTAAAATGGCATTTACCATGTATTGAATGGCTGTTATACCGCAGGCACAGCACTGCGCTCTTTTCCTGAATTAGTCCTAATGCTCACATCCATGCAGCACTACTATCCCACCTTAGAACACAGAAATAAAAGGACTAGGAACTTCACAACAGAGCCTGACGTTATAAAAAAAGAAAGAGGAAAAGAAAGCCCCAGGGACTTCCCTGGTGGCTCAGTGGTTAAGAATCGGCTTACCCAGGCAGGGGACACGGGTTCAACCCCTGGTCCGGGAAGATCCCACATGCCGCGGAGCAACTAAGCCCGTGAGCCACAACTACTGAGCTTGCGCTCTAGAGCCCGTGAGCCCACGTGCCACAACTACTGAAGCCCACACGCCACAATTACTGAAGTCCTCGCGCCTAGAGCCCGTGCTCCGCAAGGAGAAGCTACTGCAACGAGAAGCCCACGCATGGCAACAAAGAGTAGCCACCACTTGCCGCAACTAGAGAAAGCCTGCACGCAGCAACGAAGACCCAACGCAGCCAAAATAAATAAATTAATTAAAAAATATAAACCCCCAAATATATTAACATCTGTGTTGACACTCCAGTTATAAATTAAAAGGTAGTCATTTTTATTTATTTTATTTTATTTTTTTTTTTTTGCGGTACGCAGGCCTCTCACTGTTGTGGCCTCTCCCGTTGCGGAGCACAGGCTTCGGACGCGCAAGCTCAGCGGCCATGGCTCACGGGCCCAGCCGCTCCGCGTCATGTGGGATCTTCCCGGACCGGGGCACGAACCCGTATCCCCTGCATCGGCAGGCTGACTCTCAACCACTGAGCCACCAGGGAAGCCCAAAAGGTAGTCATTTTTAACTAAACAATAAAATATTTTCCTGGGGTGGGGAGGGACTACCACACCCACGTATCCTAGCAACAGACTGAGTTAAGTAATTAAAAGGCCTATTTTTCTTCATAGCCATACTTTTCTAAAGAATGACTTTTAGGGACTTCCCTGGCGGTCCAGTGGTTGGGACTCCGAGATTCCACTGCAGGGGGCGCAGGTTAGATCCCTGGTTAGGGAACTAAGATCCCACATGCTGTGTGGTGCAGCAGAGAAAAAAAAAAAAATTAAAGAATGACTTTTAAAACTTCTTCCAGTCTTCCATTCTTCCATTCACGAAGTATACAGCACTCAGATTAAATGCAGGAGAGAATGGCATGGTCAGACCCAGCACGCAGGCCATCCAAGAAGCAGCGGCCAGTACCCAAAGGTGAGAGAAACCCAGCTAAGGAGACGGGCACCCAGCAGTCCCGGAAGCCTGGCCTCTGTTATGTCGAAACAGGCTGGGGAGGGTCCCCAGGCCACCAACATGATCATTTTCAAATAAGAAGGTTCCCATTCTATAACCACAAAAGGGCTTTTGAAATACCCCTACTAAAACATTTTGATTTGAAATGCTCTCAGAATTCATTTCCTTTGACTCAGTATCTGAAATGCGGGTGGTGGGGGAAGGTGGCATTATTTTGTTTTCTGCCCCGTATGAAATCAGTAATCAGTTCCTCATGAAGGCATTTCTTGGGGTGAGGGAGGCTCGTAATTAGTGAGTTGTTTCAACATTAGCCAAACACCTTAACAGAATTTAGGATGCCCCAAACTCTCCTTGAAACAGAACAGAGAGGCTGGGGAAAGAAACCCACGGAAGAGATCACGAAGTAAAGAGAGGCAATGTCAACGATACCTTTAAACCAGCTCAACAGGAAGTCTTAGCGATTCACCCTTTGTTCTTATCTGTCTCCTCCACCAGGGCGGAAATGTACAAGAGGCAAGCATAGGCGGAGACTGGGGGTGAGACAACGGGTGTCCAGGAGGAGGAAGAACTGGCATTTTTTGAGTCCCAGCAAGCTTAAGGGGCTTCCACGTGTGTCAGTAACTCCTTTAATTTTTCCCATAACCTTATCAGATAGAAAATCACCTCTCCAATTTTAAAATGAAAGCAGCTGTCAGAGAAGTTAAGCAACTTGCCCAGAAGCACATAGCTCATAACAGCAGTCAGAACTGGAAGCCAGATTGCCTTTGCTCAGGACCACACTCTATTTCTCCTGCCCCTGACTCCTCAGATCTTGAGTTCTTTTCAATTCAGATTGCAAGATTCAGGAAAACGTTACCCCAGGTTCCTAAAACTCCCCTAGGTCATAATCTCTTGAGGGGAGGAGGGGGGAATATTAATGAATATCCAGGAAGTCAGAAGAAAAAGGTCCAACTTTCAAAAAAAAAAAAGAAAAAAAAAAACTGGGTTGGAGGTTGGGGATGGATTCCAGAAACAACC
The DNA here is from genome assembly GCF_002837175.3 of Physeter macrocephalus. Classification (NCBI taxonomy): domain Eukaryota; kingdom Metazoa; phylum Chordata; class Mammalia; order Artiodactyla; family Physeteridae; genus Physeter; species Physeter macrocephalus. The sequence goes on along the minus strand of NC_041215.1, from coordinate 41,600,668 downwards.
GACACTGATGAGTATTCAGGTTCTACAGGAATATTCGGCAAATGGTTTGTGATCAATTTTAAACGGTGATCCACAGTGCATAATGGGTTTGCACAGAGCCAGTGAGTCCAGGGAAACCTCATGCCCTTTCTGGAAGATACCCTCATTTGGTCAACCAGGCAATGGTGACAGACACAGGAAACACGGGGCTTCTGTTTCAGCAAGCCATGTGGCCTGGTCTCCCACATGACATCACTCCCAAAGATGTCATCTCAGGCCTGCCAACCTCCCAAACCAGTCACCTTCACAACTATTGTTTTTTTGTTGTTTGGTTTTTTTTAACTTAATTTTATATTAGAGTGTAGTTGATTTATCAATACATTGTTGTGTTGGTTTCAGATGTAGAGCAAAGTGATTAAGTTATACATATACATACATATATTCATTCTTTTTCAGATTCTTTTCCCATATAGGTTATCACAGAATATTGAGTAGAGTTCCATGTGCTATACAGTAGGACCTTGTTGATTATTTTATATATAGTAGTGCGTATATGTTAATCTCAAACTCCTAATTTATCCCCCCCCTTTTCCCCTTTGGTAACCATAAGTTTGTCTTCGAAGTCTTTGAGTCTGTTCCTGTTTTGTAAGTATGTTCTTCACAACTATTTTGGCCACACTTCCCATTAGTAAAAAGTGAGCATGCACCCCTAATATATGTTCATTTATTTAAAAATAATAAACGTGTAAATATTACTAAAACTTAAGTGCTTAACTTTTAAGGGAAAAAAACAAAATTAAAGGTTTCATATTTTCTTCCCATATCCCAAAAGGTTATCCTGAGTACCAAATCTTGGAAATCACTGCCCTGGGCCTGCAACACTGTGACCCCTTGGTACCCAGTGACCATCACCTTCACTCCACCTGATCCACACCCCTGTGACCTCTTCTTGTTCGGGTCAGCTGTCCTGGTCTCCACTCCCAACAATGATGACCTGCTCTTCAAGTCTTAGAGTCTTGGGATCACTTCTTTCCATTTTCTCCAGGTCCAGAGCCGACCCCTCCCAGATTCCCTTACCTCCCTGAACTATTTCTCACCAATGCCCTCTTCTTCCCTAAATCCTTGTCTTTCCACTGCAATCACCCAGCAAAATTCCCCAACTTGTGGCAACAAACTCAACCTCACAGCCTACCTCTTCTGCACTCAGTAGAACCAGGGAAAGCCGATGTTCCCAGGTGCCTTCCCGTCCTCATCTCCCGCACGCCTCTGACCATCAGGAACCCAGGCTTTTCCTGATCCTCAGGCTCCATTTCCCTTTATCCTCAGCCAACGATTCCAAACCGGCAGCCCCTTCCACCCCCAATGTCCAAAAGCCCACCTGACCTTCCATCCCATCCATCCCCGCCACCATTCTTTCGTTCATTCCAACACTTACTGAGCACCAGTATTAGAGACAGGATGGAATCTCACAGCCCTCTTTTACGTTCTAGTAAACAAATCGACATCAGCTGTTGGGAGACGATGACAATAAAGCTGTTACATAACAGGGAGCACGCAGGGGCCAGAAAACCGTGGTCGTTGCATGTGACCCACTTTCTCCCTCCCACTTCTCCCTCTTCCAATTTTTATTTTTTTATTATTGAGGTAAGACTCATGTAACTTTGAATTTAACCATTAAAAATGTCCAATTCAGTGACATTTGGTACATTCACAATATTGTGCAACCAGCACCTCTGTCCAGTTCCAAAACGTTTTTATCACCCCTGGAAAGACACCCCGAACCCGTTCAGCAGCCCTCCCCATTCTGCCCGTCCCCCCAGCCCCTGCCAACCGCTAACCTGCTTTCTGTCTCTGTGCATTTACCTATTCTGGATATTTCCTACCAATGGAACCCTACGACTCCCCTCCAATTCTGACAACAGCTCTGACCTTCCTGCTTTCTTCCCTCCAGCCACCTCCTCCCCCTTTTCCTCCTCCAAGGCCTCCTCTCTTCTCTGTGCTTGTCATCCATCACCTTACACACCGGTCCTCAGACCCCAGGCCCTCTCCTGCCTCTATCTTCAAAATCTCCTTCTGAGCTGGCTCTTTCTCTCATCCTTTCAAAACAAAACAAACACCCACCTGAACCCGACCTCCTCTGTGCCCTCAAGACAGCTCCAACACCCTCCTTCTTTTCTCAGGCTCTGATTCAGGATTTGCAGAAGTCTTCAGAGATTACCATATTGACAAAACACACGCGCGCGTGCGCACACACACACACACACAAACCTAGGGGGCTTCATCTCGCCAGGACACTCTGGTCCTGCCAGGACACTCTGGTCCTGCGATGCACGTGACCTTGGGTTAACTGTGATTAACACTCTGTGCCTAGCTTTCCTCCTCTGTCAAATGGGGATCAGAACAACACTTACCTCATAGGGGTTTTATAGAGAACAACTGAGTAAAAGCACCCCCAGGGCTTGTCCAAGTGCCAGGCACACTGTAAGGGCTCAAAGAACGTTATCACTCCGGTGAGGATGACCGGTTCCATAAAACCCACACCCTGCTCTACTCCGGCAGGACCCAGGCCTATCTGGCTGTTCTTCCGGGGCTTCTTTTGCACTCAGCTTCCAGAGATTGGCTCTCTCAGGGTAACACTGTTTTAGGGATGATATCATCCACTCTCCCGTCTTTATCCACCACCTGATGCAGGCACCGCCCAAACTCCCATCTACCCCGTCCTTCCCCTCCAGTTCAAGCTACCTTTGCATTCACGGGGGAGCATCTGTGTTGCACATCAGTAGCCCTAGGACCCTTGAGCTCAACATGCCCAAAGTTAAGGGTCACCCTCTTCTCCTACCCCTCTAAGCCACCTCTACCCCCTCCCCCACTCCAGCATCCCAAGAGCTCTTGCTGGGACCCCTGCAGTAGCCTCTCCCTTGCCCAATCTCATTCGTGTTCCTTCCACCCTTTACACTACAGCCAGAACACCCCATCAAATATCCAAAGCTGCCCGTGTCACTCCCCTGCTTAAACCCTTTCAAGAGCTCTCTCTCCACTGTTCTCAGGAGCGAGCACAAATGTCTTTCCCAGGAGGGCTTCTCCTGACCTTGCCCCATCTCTATCAGCCCCTGCCTCACCCTCTATGCTCTAGGAATAGCTGACTGCTGTGGCAATGCTACAGTTAGTTCACACGGCTCCCCTGCTTGGCGTTCCTTTCCCACCAGATTCTCCCAAATTCTGCACACCTTTCAAGGCTCAGTTCAGGCATCACCCCCTCAAGGAAGGCTCCGCTGATGCCTCAGACTGGACTAAGTAGCCCTCCTGCCTGACAGCGACTGACATTAGGTGTTTATGGGTCTGTTTTCCTCCTTAAACTCCCCAAAGACCTTGTTTATCTCATCCATCCATCCATCCATTCATGCATCCAACCAACCATCCATCCATCTATCCATTAATCCATCTATCCATCCATGCAATCATCTGTCCATCCATCCAGCCATCATCCATTCATCCATCCATCCATCCAACAAAAATGCCTCAAGAGCCTGTGTTGGGCCAGGCACTAGGAATACAACAGTTAACAAGACAGACATGGTTGCTGCCCTTGGGCAGCTGACAGTCCAGCAATGGAAACAATAAGAACATGTGACAGCTACTCGCCCCCCCACCCCCCCCCCACACACAGCAGCTGCATGGTGTGAGCTCTAGAGCCAGGCTCCCTGGGTTCAAATCCTGATTCCACCACTTGTTAGCTGTGAAAAATGGGACAAATTACTTCATTTCTCGGTGCCTCGAAAATTAGAACACTCATACCTACCTCACAGAGTTGTTGGGAGGATTAAAAGAGCTAACAGATGTAAATCAATGGGAAGTAACCATAACCCTGTCTGGCACATAACAAATGCTTTCTAAGAGTCAGCTGCTCTCCTTGTTGATGGGGCAACAGGGGCACTTAGGACAGGGCCCCGCCCTAGATGTAGGGCCACGTGATGCATTCGCTTTTTGTGCCCCTATGCCTGACATACAGGTGCTCAGGAAGTATTCACTGGGCCATGCTGGTGAGCCCTGCAAAGATGGTTCAGCGTCAAAGACTCACAGAGCTGGAAGTCATGTGCGTAACATTTGACCCGACTCGCCCAATTCTGCAGAAGAGATGGAGGCTCACCAAGTGAGTTAGCAGGAGGAGAGCACCAGCCCCCAGATCTCCTGACTTCCCAGCTGATGTCTCCTGCCCTGTTCCAAGAAGCCTCTTGTCCCCCGAGACGGCACAGCTGCTCGGCACCTTCCACGGGCTCTCATTATCCACAGCAGAAAGGCTGCGGCTCACCACCTAGGTCACCTCTTTTATCTCCCTGCTTCCCTTTCTCACACCTCTCCTCCAAGCCCGTTTTCTTTTCCTCTCTGTCTCGTGGCCTGTGGTTTTCTTATTTCCAATGGGAAATCTGGCCCTTCAAAAAGGCCACCAGAGATCGTGGTCTTCCTCAGGGAGCAGATCAAACAAATCACAGGAGCAGGTACAATCCCCGGGCCCCCAGTCCCTCTCCTGCTCCCACTGGATGGGGGAAGGCTTCTCCTCCATCTCCAGAAAGTTTCATTTTGCCTTCTCTGGGAATCAGTCTTTTTTGGATGCTCCAAGTTTCAGAAGGCAGATCCCCCAGGGACCTGGGTGCAGCATGAAGGCCCAGTAACAGCTCTCATGTGAAAGCCAGATCCCGTATTTCCAGCCAAACACATAACTCTTACCCATCCGCCAGCTTGCTCTGGTTCCCAGCAGTGGCCTTTGAATGACATGCCATTCTTTGGCACTGCTGACTTGATGACAAGTGACAATCCAGCAGGACGTTTTTAGAGGCTGTGGGATTTACAGAACCTGCTCTGCTAGGAAACTCTTCCTTTCACACCTCAGCTGGCCTGGAAGGTGGAAAGAGAGCGTGACACAGAAAAAATAAATCCTGGAGTGTTGTGTGATGTTCTTTATTACTTTCCGTGGTTGGGCCATAGTATCAGTTACAAGTACCTTGAGCTTCACCTACCTTTGTGTCTGCACCTCTGCTGGGTGTGTTCACACACGTGTGTCTGAGGCTCACGGCGGCACAGAGGCTGGTCACTAGCCGGGGTATCCCATCCTGAGAGTGCAATATATTCAAGTGCTGGGAATTTATCTTAACATCTCACGGTAATGATTATACCACACAGACCTGCCTTGATAATAACAGTCATGGACAGAGTGCTAAAAACAGGGGTAGTAAATTTCATCTCCACACCTTACTATTGAAGAATTCATTATACGACCCTGTATGGCAACAGCCACTGGCCCTGAAGATGTTTGCCCTGCATATGAGATGTTATGAGTCTTCCTTTATCTTTCTTGGAAAGGCTATACAGCAGACCCATTCTTTTCAACAACAAAAAAATGGAAAACCATTTTTTTTCAGAAGAGAAAAACCACCTGCCTTCCCAACAAAACCCTTTCTACATTTTTGTATGAAAGACAATCTCTAGTAGACCTTTTTCTTGCCAAAGGGAACTTTTACCTAGCCTAAGGGGAATTTCTCTTTGGCTCTCTACCTAGCACAGTACTCACCTTCAAAAGTTCATTCAGCATGTGCCTTAACAGTTCATCTGTAGATGAGGCAGCCCAATTTAATGCATCTAAAGGAGAGCAGGCAGCCTGGGGAATCAGACCTGAATTAAACCCCCAATCTGCACCTGATTAGTAGGGGGACCATACATCCCTGTTTACGGCTGTTATCCCAGCTTCCTCATTAATTTAATAGCACCCCTTTCAGTCACAAAAGTGTTCAGGTTTGTTTAGATGATAAATTATATGATCACCTTATATTTATGTGAGTCACTGCACGCAGGACACTTAACTTTCCCATACTGTGGTTTTACATGTGTTTAACGAAAACAAGGGATTCTAATTTACAGGGTTGTCATAAGCATGAAATTAGACAGTGTGCTCAAGGCTTGGTTCCCAGGAGTACCCAGCACTCCCATGAATACCAGCTACGTGCTCAAGAGGTCCACTTTCCAGAAAAAGCATTACTCTCACTGTTGCGGCCCCTCCCGTTACAGGGCACAGGCTCCGGACGCGCAGGCTCAGCGGCCACGGCTCGCGGGCCCAGCCGCTCCGCGGCACGTGGGATCTTCCCGGACCGGGGCGCGAACCCGCGTCCCCTGCATCGGCAGGCGGACTCTCAACCACTGCGCCACCAGGGAAGCCCAAGGACCTGTATTTTCCATTTTTCACTGTGATAAGCATCTATAAAACAGTAACGGCATCTGTGTCCAGCAGCTGCACAATAAATTCCACCAACTCTGACCAGGAAGTGAATCGCTTATGGATATTTTAACTCCTATACTCTAGATCTTCTGGACTTCATTTACTCTCTCCACAAAGGTAGGGTTAAGATCAAAATTCACCCCAAACCAGACCAGTATGAAAAGGAGGCCAAGTGCACGTGGCTGAAAACCAGAAGTGGGGGAGGGATAAGAGATTCTTCAAACTGAGTGAAAGCCCTACCCCTCAGCCAATGAATCTGGTGAATTTCTTCCTTTCCTCTAGCCAACAACAACAAAAAAAAAAACCGGCCTTACCAATCCAATGACAGGATAGCTCCTCGATAAAAGGATCTGAGGTATCTCATTTTAAAAATTAGGCCAGGGACTTCCCTGGTGGTTTAGTGGTTAAGACTCTGTATTTCCAATGCAGGGGGCACGGGTTCCATCCCTAGTCGAGGAACTAAGGTTCCACACGCCCCATGGCACGGCCAAAACATAAATAAATAAATAAGAATTAGGCCAAATAGTACCCACAATCTTGCACTTGAATCTGTGATAGCATCATCATCTCAGGAGGCAACGGAATTTGCTGTTCTCTTTTACAAAAAGAGAGAGAGAAATGCTATCACTTCATTGACAAGCTTGTTAAAGACACCTATGTTCTCTTTAGTCTGACATGAGCCGTAACAATATCTTGTAATGGGGCTGCTCCTATTTCTTTAAGGGAGTGGCTTTGACTCAATGAGAGATTTGATCAATAACTAAACCCACGGAAAAATGAAGGCACAACATTTGAAACTATTCGATTCCAATCTTATAATATTTTCTGAAGCAAAGAATCAAACAATATAATTCCCATTATTATTTAATATGATTACCCAAGGTATTAGTAGTATTGGATGCGTGAAGACCCCTCCCATGCTCAACTTCTAAAGAATTAGAAAGGAAATGTTCAGCATCTTCATGCTCTAAATATAGATTTAGAAGCTGTGAGAGGAAAAAGATGCACCTGGCAGCACAGCAATGACTCGAGGAACGGTGCAGTAGGCTACTCTGTGACAAAGTCATTTCCTCTCAGCAGAAGTTTCTAGAAACAGAAAAAGGCTGACACCACTCCCAGAAATCCAGTTATAGCTGGGGCACAGCATCTAGGGTGGACTCACTGGGCAGCAAGGTAGCAACCAGGACAAAGGGCACCCCTTAGGAAGCTGTCTACCTCCACCCCAAACACTACTTTCTGAGAAATGCCCCTTCCCCCGCAAATTAGGAAAACACCCAGGCAGCCATTTACGCAACATATTTCTTCGGCAATGGGGTACTTCACAGGGTACTTCATAGGGCCCACTTCACTTTGAAGCACACAAAGAGGAAAACAGAAGTGGCACTGTACATAGGGACTTCTCCTGAAGAATGTCTGTGGGTTTTCTCCACTTGAAAAGCTGAACCAGAAACCACACTTCTGTTAAGGATTCAGATAATCAGTACGTTTGGCTTTAAATGCATCTTGTACCCTGTAGTGATCAATACAAGCCTTGCCGGAGGACTGTTCTGACAAACTTGCCTCCTTGTGTATGATAAAAGAATGACCCAAGGGCAAATCAAGCACAATTCTTTGACCAGGTCTAAGAAGAAAATGAGCCAACTGGAGATAAGCCCACGCCCCCTCTACACCCATACCTGGCAGTCTTGGGGAAAGGCTGAGTCACGAGGTGGTCAACTTCCCAATGAATGGAAAAGACAGCGCAACGGTGGGGTGTGTAGTGTCCAGAGCGCTCCCCAATTCTACTCCACGATTTCTGTACCACCCACCCCTTGGCGGATAGGTGAGATGGTACCCCTTCTCCAAATGTTTGAAATGCATAAAATAAAATACATAGGATTACAGAGGAAGTCAATTATATTTAAATATGGTTACCAAAAACTTTTAAAATTGTGACATAATAACACATATGCTTGGGACTTCCCTGGTGGCACAGTGGTTAAGAACCCGCCTGCCAATGCAGGGGATACGGGTTCGAGCCCTGGTCCGGGAAGATCCCACATGCCACGGAGCAACTAAGCCCGTGCGCCACAACTACTGAGTCCGGGTACCTAGAGCCTGTGCTCTGCAACAAGAGGGGCCACCGCAATGGGAGGCCTGCGCACCACAATGAAGAGTAGCCCCTGCTCGCCGCAACTAGAGAAAGCCCGGATGCAGCAACAAAGACCCAATGCAGCCAATAAATAAATAAATAAAATTACTAAAAAAAACCCCACACATATGCTCGTTTATTAATACATTAAATAACACTGTCTAGCAGCATGTAATAACCACCATAATTTCTATGTCATAATGAACATGACATTTCAAGATTATCTGTTAGCCATCTAAAATCTGATATGAAAATATGGGCTTCCTATTGGTCCCCCGCTCGCCGCAACTAGAGAAAGCCCGGATGCAGCAACAAAGACCCAATGCAGCCAATAAATAAATAAATAAAATTACTAAAAAAAACCCCACACATATGCTCGTTTATTAATACATTAAATAACACTGTCTAGCAGCATGTAATAACCACCATAATTTCTATGTCATAATGAACATGACATTTCAAGATTATCTGTTAGCCATCTAAAATCTGATATGAAAATATGGGCTTCCTATTGGTGACAAAGTCGCAGACAATGCTAATATTACTGTGGTTTGTGGCCAACATCCAAAAGTTAAGGGATTGCTCAATTTTGGTTAAAGGTGAGTGAAAATCAAGGTGTAATATTTTCCCATGCAAGCTCACAGATCCCCTTGAATCTCTACAAAGAGGGCTGCAGTAGTTCACATGAAACTCATGCGATAATCTGATTTCATCCCCTGCTCTTACGGCTCTTCCAGAATCATGAGACCCACAACAGAGCCGGAACCCGGCAGTAGAATCAACCACTTATAAGGGAGCACGGAGGATCTACCACAAGGAGAGTCGGCTACCCATGGAAGAAGCAGAATGGGCCAACAACTCTACTCTCTTTTTCTCCATCAGTTGTACCCAATGTGTGGGCTACAGTTTTTTATTTTTTAAATGGCTAGTGTTGAGTTATTTAATTCAGTTGACTCACGGGTGGGGGGATTACTTTCCAAATCATTTCCCCTAGTGCTGCGTTCTAAACGTTATTAGCCCCAGAGTTCAAGGCTTACAGCAAACTAACACCCCTTTACTCCCTGAAATCAAATTCTTAGATAACCTTCCTAAACACATTTTCAAACATATGTATTTATTGCTTTAATAGTAATATAAATGAGAATAAAAGGAAAATAATTTATAACAAACTGAACATGTATTTCAATATGCAATTAGTTGGGCAAGACCAATCTAGAAGGCTTAAGAAGTTGTTAGATGCTTGTACTTTACATAAAATCAAAAAACAGGTGAGTTACAAGTGTGGACTGCCACAGGTGATATGGTGATGTCATGGGCAGTGGGTGTGTTTCCAAAATGGCAAACACCTCTTGGTAAATTTCCCAATAAAACAAAGCACAATCTTTCTTCATTGACTGGAAAAGTCAACGTTTATTTGCAACATGCAAAATACTCTTCATGTATAAGTTAGGTCTCTAGGTTCAGGTAATAAATGGGTTTTGTCATCCACAATCATCTTGTTACCAAATTGGCCCACCAGACCTGCGCCAGGCAAAGCCCCCCTCGTCTTCACCGAGGATGCTCTTTTTCAGATTGGATTCGAGTATCCAATAACTAAACCAATGCTGAGACTGGAACAGCACAAGCTGTATTCAGTAGCCAAAGACTGGAGAATCGGGAACCTAGTTTGCAAATCAACTTAACCCGATTCCGGCAGAGACACCAAATATATAGGAGGGTGGAGATTAAAGATTGGGATTTGGAAACAGTGGGAGAAATACTGATGAGTTATCTGAGAAGAGGGGTGTGGTTTGGACCTGGAACTGTACCAACTCTCCTTTTCAGTCATTGCATGGGTTTTTCCAGTGGCTGTCATGGCAATCGTCAAGTGTCATGGCGCCTGTGGGTGTGTCATTTAGCATGTTAAAATATTACAATGAGCGTATAATGAGGCTCAAGGTCTACAGGAAGGCAAATCTTCTGTCATCTTGGGCCTAGTTGATTCTAACCAACACTTGTTTTTTTTTTCTCTTTGCAGCTTCCACCTGAAACTTAGATCAGATTTGGTTTCTATTCAAGGGAGGGGCAGGGGTATGATTCTGGGGCAACCGCCATGGTAATAGTCTCACAGTGAGACACAGGATACACGTAGGGGTGTTAAGACTATTCTACCCATCACAGGTGTTGGCATCCCTGGTCCCCATCCAGTAAATGGTAGTAGCACACCTCACTCACAACCAAAACTGTCCCCTAAATTTCTAAAATGCCCCCAATAAACTCCCTAGAGCTCGCCAAAATCCACATTGCAGTATCCACGCTCTGCCCACCTCTGGGTGACATCAAGCTGGACCGCTCGGGGAAACTCCCCAGGAAACTTGCATTTGCATATAAGAGAAAGATCAGACTCGATGAGTGGCTCACCCAGCAACAAGCGCCCTTATCCAGAGTTCTGCCCTTGGGACACAAAAAGCAGAACAAGGCAGGGAAGAGAACTAAGCCGTGAGGCAGATGGAGGCAGCAAGGAAGCAAGGGGGTTCCTGGGGTCCCCAGAGCTTTGATCCCAGGCTTCTGGCACCTCACAGCTCTGCTCCTGTAGTAGCCCTGATGTGAATTCTCCACTTGTGCTGAAGCAAGCTCCAGCGGGTTTGTGTTGCCAGCACCCAAGAGTCCTTATTCATTACACACATCCAATCACCTGCTGGGAAGGCCACCCACCTGAACTAAGGAGGGCAGCTCACATCAAAAATGTTTAGAAGAACCTATTCTTTTTCAAAGAACCTCCTTTATCTGGGGGACACTGCTCAGACTTTTACCAAAGCTCCCCATGCTGTACTTGAAACTCATTTGGTTTTGACTCTGTTCTCACTGCCAGTAAATAAATGGGCCAGTGCCCATTCTTCATCTGGCATTTCAGATTCTAGAAAGACAGATCCAGATCATTCTGAAGCCTTTTCTGCCTCAGCTCCTTCTCATCAGTCTCATGAGCCACACAACATAAATAACAATGTGGTCCTCCCCTGGCAGGCTTGGGAAATTTAGATATCGGAGAAATTTAGCCTTTAAGGGCCCAATTAGATTATCCGAGTAAAAAGAAAAAAAAACATTTTCCAGAGACTTTCCAACTCCATAAGCCCATGATTTAATGTCTCTAAATTTTATTATGCTCAGAATTAATATCACCCTAATTCAGAAATGTGACAACAAGGACCAGTTGCCAGAAAGGTGTTCTAAAAGAACGCAAGATGACTGTTTTTCAACCTCTTCCACTAATGGACTCCATTATATCACAAAAAAAGGCGCTGCTGGAATCTAATGAATAAATAACTAGCACTTGAATAGAATTTGTGTCCATTTTTAATGCCAGCTACTTTCCACAAGAAAGCCTCATTTAAATTAGAAAGCGGGGAGTGGGGGGAGCATGCTTATAATGAAACACTTTCGAAATGCTTGAAAAGTTTCCTATATAAGCCAATCAGGTATAACGTTAAATTGCAAAAACTTAATTGCTTAATCTAAGTGAATAAACCAGAGAGTTTGAGTGTAACACAGGAAAAGGGTTAGTTTTCACATCTGCCGGATTTGTTTAGCGAAATTTCCAGAAGAGTTATCAGGAGAGCTAATAGTCCCTTGAACGGTGTGTCTTCTAAATGGAGGATCACAGCTCACCGATGGGTTATGAAACCAATTCAGGACAAGGGTCAGAAAACTTTGTCTTCAAGAGCGGGAGAGTAAATACCTTAGGCTTTGCAGGCCAGATATCTCTGTCACAACTGCTTGACTCTGCCATTGTAACTTGAAAGCAGCCATAAACAATCTTTGCATTCCAACCAAACCTTATTTACAAAATGGGCTGCAGGCCACAGCGCTGACTCCTGACCAGCATTTTTTCAGCAAATGAAAGAGTAGAAAACATCAGAGGCCATGAGAGGTAGAAGGGTAGGTACTATTTCATGAAAGTTTTCTTGCTGCTATACACACATGTATATGTGAGTTCTGGTCAATATGTATTTCTTACTGTAGGTTGAGGGTCAAAAGCCACCATACTAGATATGATAAACAGTTTGAGAAGAAAAAAACAAGTCTTCTTCTGACTGAAACTGGTAAAGAGTTTACAGGACTTTCATGTTTTAAAAAAAAGAAAGAAAAAAAGGGTAGATATAATGGGCAAGTTCTTAAGCCTAACGTACAATCTTAAAAGAATATTTTAAAATATATTAAAATTTGAAAAAAGAATATGAATTAGTTACAAGTAGTCCAAAATGATCTTCGAAAGGACGCTAAAACTGCTTCTTATGCTATGCAAATATCGATCTGAGCTATCAGTTAGCAATGCCTGCATAACAAACTTCCCCAGAATTCTGTGGCTTAAAATAATCATCAACGCTTTCCACAACTCTACAGGTCAGCTGGCTGGTTGGTTCTGATGTCCTAGGACAGGCTTAACTAATCTTGGCAAGATATGCTCAGGAGACTTTGAGCAGCCCGAAGGTCAGCTGGAGGCTGGCTAGTCCAGGAGAGCCTCAGCTGACACAACTTGGCTCATTCCCCTGCATCTCTCAGTCCCTGCCTTAGACTAGCCCCAGCACGCTTTCATGGGGGTGGCAGGGATCTGAGCAAGCACGCCTAGCTGTGTAAAAGGTCAATCAGAAACTCGTAGGCTCTTAAACTGTTTATATGGTATCTGCTAACATCCCAGGAGCCAAAGCAGTCACGTGGCCAGTAGTGGGGAAAGGGAGGGATGGGGACTAGTAAGTTACAAGGCAAAGAGTGTGGATACACAGAGGCCATTAACTGGGGCCATTAGTGCAATCAATCTGCCACAGACATTATTTACTGTTTGTCATCACCTTGGCAGAAGCAGAGAGATTTTACATTATTTTAAGCTTTCCCATTACCATTTCTCATTTTGGTTTTCCATTATCACTTCTAAGGCAGGAAGGCAGAGTGAAAAGAACATAGGCTTTGGAATCAATGAGATCCAGTTCTGCAGCCTGGCTCCGCCCCTTCAGGCTACATGACCCTAGGCAGGTCTCCTTTGCACCTCAGTTTCCTCATCATATAGATAGGACTACTAACATAACATCAGCTGGAACACGAAATGTGTGTAGTCCAATGTCTGGCCACCTCAGATCTCAAATCTTAGACAGTTTGCAAATAGTTAACTTAAATATATTCAGAAAGATGAGGAACAAGGCAATAGGAAAATTTCCTGAGAAGTAAAGTTTCTCGACAGAAAAGTACAGTTCCTTTACATAAAGACTAGAAAACCATTTCTTTACAGAGAGTTTTGGGGACTGTGGCAGCAGAAAAATGGCCCCCAAGGATGTCCACATTCTAATCCCTGAAGCCTGTGAATACAGGACAGGTGTGATGAAGTTACGGACCTTGAAATGAGATTATCCTGGATTATCTGGGTGGACCAATCTAATCACATAGATCCTTAAAATCAGAAATCTTTCCTAGCTGTGGTCCCAGCCTGATGGCAGAGAGACAAGGAGTCAGCCCAACATTGCTGGTTTTGAAGCTGGAGGAACGGGCAGGAGGCTGTGAATGTGGGTAGCCACTAGACGATAAAGGGGCAAGGCAGAGGATTCTCCCCTAAAGCTTCAGGAAGGAATGGACAACTTGATTTTAGCCAGTAAGACCCGTGTTGGACCTCTGACCTACAACATAACATAATAAGACAATAAATTTGTGTTGCTTTAAGCCACCCAGTCTGTTGTTATTTGTTAAAGCAGTAACAGAAAGATAATGTAACTTGTCGTCTTTATACAAAGGCCTACAACGAGGAAATAGAAAAGTCTTTCTTGAAGCCACTGAACCAGGAGGAAGAAACTATGGAACCTGGAGAACACTAACCAGGCATGGCATCAGAATCGGAAAGCTGTATCTAATTCTGGTTATAAGGGCAATGAAAGAAAAGGCAGTATGACAGAATAAGCAACTCATTATCAAGGAAAACACTTTATTGCAGGCTACAGGGAAATACAATAAAATCATTATTTATCCATACACTCTCCAAGGATCCCCTGGCTATACCTGACAAGCATGTACTAGAGGAAAAGCCATATTTTAAAAATACTTCCACAGAAACTTTCTACAGGTTTCATTTAACTGATGGCTATTCCAGGGATATGCAGCTCCAACTCTGATCACTTCCACTTCTGTTTATAGATAATAGGACAGTAAGGTAGCAAGCCCTAGTGGTGTGTGGACATGAACACACACACACACACACACACACACACACTCACACACACACACACACACACACATGCACACAAAGTCTCAATTTGTTGGGCTTCCTGAGCCCACAAATAATGCTCACAGTGAGGGAGAAAAAAGTGTACAAAAAGTCCACTGATTGATTTGAAAAACAGAACTCCAAAGCGGCACAAAGAGGACCCCAAAATTAGGAATACATCTAAGAATATTCTTAAGGACAGATTAAAGAAACTACAGTAGATGAGTGTGCTGGGTTCAGCCTGGAAGTCACCCTAGCAGAATCCCACAGATGCAGGAGACACTAAGAGATGCCTCATTTGATGGATGAGAAAGCAGAATCACCCAGCGCTGAACTGACCTGCCTGAGGACAGCCCTCTAACTGCGGAGAGACCTCACCTGCCTGAGCCGGAGCGAACGCATGACGCCATGCTGCCCAGCTGATCACGTGACTCTCGTGCAGGGCCCTGTGCAAGGTAATAGGGATTCCGATCATACCTATAGAGCTCCAGACTCCTTGCTGCGAAACCCCTGGAGCCAGATGTAATTTTTTAACCAACCTGGGGGAGAAAAACTCTCCCTTTCTGGAGCTCCTATCAAAATAGGAAATAAGGAATGGTGAAATATAGAAGAAAGTTGATAACATTTGCCTGAACTAAATTATGTACCGTGAAAGATTACCCACATAATGTCACCTTTAAATCTGGCAAGCACAATAGTTAGGCATCACAGAAGGGGAGGAGGGGGAAATGGACCATTATCAGTCGCCGGAGCTGAGAACTCTGTTAAAGAAGGTATGCCATCCTGATGGACAGAGGGGCTGGAAGCTATGTTTGCAAGGATCTCACATCAGACTGGGACTCCTCATATGATGAACATTATTGGGGAGGGAGATGGAGGAAAGCATCCCTTCCCCTCCAAGTCCCCACTTAGGGCTGCCTCTAACCTTGGTGGCTTTGAAAAATTCTCAGAGATGGGGTAAGGGAAGTATACAAATACTAAGAAAAGTATGGAAGGAAAACAGAAAGATCATATTTAGCAAGAGGCAAAGACAGTGCTTTCCTAAACAAGATGTGTAAGAGAAAGAATTGGTCATTTAGAAAACTCCTCAGTGGAATAAACACTAGTAAATAAAAAAATCAGAGTTGAAAATAACAGACAGTCCAAAAAAAAAGCAGCTGCAAGGAGACTGATATCAAAGTCTCTATTCTTTCAACATAGTTGTTTCAAAGGGAAGCAGCGATGAAGGTATATAAACAGAATTTGGTCCAGCTTGTGGCAGTGCAAATTCTTAGCCACTTTCCCCTGGGCGCTGTGCCACAGAACCACAGAACTCTGTGAGCCTGGTCATCTTCTGCTCTTTGAATCTCAATTTCCCAAGGGGGAAAAAAAAAAATAGCTTCACTAGGGGAAGCTGGCTAAGCCGGTTATTTCTAGGCTGAGAAGGACGGACCATGGCCTCTTCTTTCTAAACATACAAAACACACATCCCAAAAGATAGTGATCATAAAGGGCTGGTTCTTCTTAGGTAAGCATTTAAACTGTCTACTAAAGATTCTGCCAGCAAAGGCAAAAACAACTTGAGTTTTTCCTCAATCTTTTTTTATTCAATAAGGGAATTTTATTTCTTTATTCTACACTTCCTTTGCCACATGTGTAAGATTATACAACTTTAGGACTGAACAGAACGTTGGAGCTCGTTCAATCCCCTCCTACTTTCCAACATAAGAACTGAAGCCCAAAGCGGTCATATGGGCTGAATTAATGTGTTCTTCATTTGCATACTGCTTTATAACTGAACTTAACTTTTCTGTGTGGGCCCTGACCAGGCCCAGACTTTAAACTTTTGAGCAGCTAGGGACTCTGTATTAACCAGAAATGTTCAGAATCAGGAACAGGTGAGAGCAATGTCATGTCTGATGCAAGCCCGGTCATATGTAAGGAATAAAATGAAAGGAAATGGTGCTTGTTGGCACACCGAATGGGAAAATTCCATGAAGCACGAAAATCCCGGTGGTCAGAGGAATATTTTGCAGGGCCTTAGCTCTCTTTCTAGGATCCCACAGACACTAAGGGAATGTCTTCACAAGCCCTTCCTTGGAAATGTTGAGAAATAGCCCTGACTCCTCTGCCAGGTTACCCCCGGCCCACCCCATGCTCCTAAAGGGTGGAAATCAACACTGAGAGGGGCCAGGAGCTATAAGACACAGCTGCAGAGACAGACACAGAGAGACAGAGAGAGAGAGAGAAAATGAATATTTAAGAGTGAAATGTAAAATCCATCCCAGGCTAAATTCCTAAGATGTCAAACTTAAAAGGTGACATGAGCAAGGGGGCACCTCATGTAAAGGCACGTAAGTTGCTTAGATCCTCCCATTTGGGGCTGGAGAAAGGAGTGGGGCACACCCACCTGTTCCCCACCAGATGGCAGGGTAAGGCTGGGTGTGAGCACACAGCGTTCTGGAAGTGGGTGGGACAGACGCCAAATGACCATCACATTCTCTTCCTGGGTCATTTCTCTAAACAAGGCAGGCACACACCTGTTATCAGCTGTTGTCACTGTCTCTGAGGGACCAAGGCCCAGCTTGGCCACTGCTGTCAGCCAGGGAGACTTCGAGCAAGTCCTTCTACCTCCCTGCACCTCCAGGACCGCAGCTATAAAGAGAAAGGACGCAGGGAGATCTCCCTGAGGTCCTTTCCAACCCCTGAGTGCCTAAGACTCCTCTTGGCTTTAGTTAGAAAGCTGGCACTGGCCAGTACAGGGTGAGCCTGCTAGCCTAAACAACTAAGCACAGTCCAGCTAACGCGGGCTCGGGACCTAGACCACCCGGGTTCGAATCCTTACCCTGCCGCAAGTGGCTAGCTGTGCGTGACCCCGGCCAGCTTTCACAACCTCCCAATTCCTCAGTCTCCCTATTGTGGAAACTGGGAATAACAATACCATCCACCTCGGCGTTGTAGCGAGGAGTAAATGGGATAGGAAAGAAGCCTTTGCAGTCGTGTCACCTCTAGAAGAGATACATTTTTCATCACCATCGCTCCGAGTTTCCTCGCCCACCTGCTCTCGACATTTCTCCACCCAGACATACCATCTCCGCTGATCACCAACATTAACACACTCCCATGGGTGGACGGCGACATGCAAGAGATCCAAAACTATCATAGTGGAGGTGTGTTCTGTGTGGGATATTAGAAAAAGCATCTTGCCAGCATGCCAGGCCTTAGAAGCCGGCTGTGCCGAGAATGCAGCCCTAAGGAGTGGCGCTTAAGCAGGAATCGGTGGGCGGAGCTTAGGCAGGAGTCAGTGGGCGGTACCCATGCCCTCAGGGGCCATCGCCCCCAAGTCACAGAGGGTGCAAATCAGTGAGGCTGTTATTCTTCTACGGATAACGCTGAAATGCTGACATTTTTGAAAAAGTAAATAGGTTGCAAACACCGGTACTTAACACTTACAGGTAACGAAGTACTTGCATACACCTCGCTCCTGAGTTCATGAGCAACAGGGTGGAGAAATACTCCTTAGCCATCCTAGGTAACCGCCTCAGCTGGGGCCAAGGTCCAGCAGGCGTTAACTGCTCGGGGTGCCCATTTACAGGGAAAACTGCACCCCGCCCCGCCAAGCCCAGCCCAGATAGCTTATCCCTCTTGCTTGTCCAGATTTGTGAGGCTGGACAAAGGGCCCCGATAGGAAGGACCCTGTTCTCCTTCCAGAAGGTTAGGTGTTCAGACAAGAGAGCGGTGGGATTTTGAAGAAATAAAGTGATTCCTCCAACCTTTCCCATGCACACATACAGCTTTCCAGATATGCCAAAGTCGGGGAAGGAGGCACTTCGTTGTGGAAATGAAAAAACAAACACATAAATACAACAGTCCAAGTGGGCAAACAGAGATGGAGCCCCAACTCTTCCAGCTGAGAATGTGGTTACAGTACTAAGGCTCCTGGGACCCATTTTTGCAGCTTTCCAAGAGCTATTAATTTGCCTTAATATACTGAAAGAGAAGGTGAGATGAATTAAAAGTGAGATGGTAATTTTGAAGGAGGATGTACGTCTTCATACCCCGCACCAGCACCCACCATGTATGGCTCAAGCTGGCTGCCTGATAAACACCCCATGAGAGCCCACAGCTGGCACTGAGGTCACAACTATGCTTGGACTTTTCGTGTTGACCCAGGATATGACATAGTATGGGGGCATGGCTTAGATTAGCAACTTTAAGAAGAGGGGGTTAGGGAGATCTTGACTCAATTTCAAACAGGAATTTAAAAGTTTAGCCATTTATTCAATATCCTGGGATAAACCATAACAGAAAAGAATATAAAAAAGGAATGTCTATATGTGTATAACTGAGTCACTTTGCTGTACAGCAGAGATTGACACAACCTTGTAAATCAACTACACTTCAATTAAAAAAAAATTTTTTTTTAAGTGAAGCCATCTTCTGGCTACTAAGAATGACTCTATACTTCAAAGCAATTATGAACTTTAAAGGCAGCCTAGTAAAACATGCCCTGGCAAGTACCAAATTATTTCTGACCCAAACCTCTCCACTGTCACCCACCTGGCACTCTCCCCCAAATATAAAGGTATTACCTCTCTTTTTTTAAAGTACCTAGATTCTGTATCTTTTTTTTTTTTTTTTTTTGCTGGATTTTAGTTCCCCGACCAGGGATCAAACCCAGACCCTCGGGGTGAGAGCTCACAGTCCTAACTGGACAGCCAGGGAATTCCCTAAAGTACCTAGATTCTGAAACACACACACCTTCCTTCAGCTAAAACTATCTGTTACTTTTGGCTGACACCTGGTGTCACCTGACACCGGGACCCTTCCCCAAACTTTGACATCCCCCATAACAAACCCCCAGAGATAATGCTCCTGACAGCACGGGCTTTCCGGAGAGCTACTGTGACAACATCGGCACAGAACGCCACCTCCAACCACCACGCCACCCTCCTACAGCCAGTAAGCCAAGACACACAAAGAGGACGGAATAACAGTCCTCACTGCTCTTTAGGCCTCTAGGGAAGGAGCAGAGCAGCTACGTGCCTGGAGGACCAGAGTGCAAAAGGACAGGAACTTTCCAGCCAAAGCAAGACTTGGGGTGGGAAAACCGCTCTGGGCAGTTTGCCAGACATCTCTGCAGGGGACACTGGTCACTGTCTGTCCCCCCCCCTCAAAATCAACCTGAGAGTGACTCTGCAGTGACTTAGATCCCGAACCACATGGAACATGAGGAAAAGTCATGTCAAATATCAGAGTGACACCTAGAATGATGGCGAGGAGACTCACTTCTCAGTGGAGGAACCAAAGGCGTTTCCCACCCCCACCCCCCCCACCGGCTAGGATCACAGGGGGACTCTGCTGTTGCAATGCTTTTGGAGGCCAGCTGGGCAGAAGGCTGGCTGGTTATTTTTAAACTGAGAAAACTGAATGGGAAGGTAGCAAATTTGAATTCTTGTGATCTCCTGAGGTCCCTTCCAGCTCCAAGATGCTACCAAAGAACACTGCATATGCACATACATATGCACATGCTTCTTTATAAAAAACGTATATACGGATGTGTGAATATATATAAATGAGTACTATATTCACACTTCCAAACACAAAGCACTTGAAATGCGCACTGCTGAGGCGATTCCGAGTCCCACGAGGCTGGAACACAGATGCAACTGGCAGATCTGAGCAGAGCCACCAGCCCTCCTGCACTACAGTCGCCTTAAAACCAACCTGCAGCTGCTTGTGTAGGTGTGAACCCTGCCAAGCCCCAAAGCAGGACTGCAGACTCCTTTCTTCCAGTGACTCTAGTCACAAGTGTCCCAAACTCAGGAAGGCAGGCTGGAACAAAGGAGAGGAAGAAAAGAAAAGCCCAAACCTCTGTCCAGGCACCCAGCTCTGCCAGAGTCAGGAATCGGGCAGAGCAGCATCCTTCTCCTCTTCCCCTGTCCCTCCAAGAGGCAAAAAGGTCACCCTCTTCCCCCTCTGCCATCACCTCCTTGCTCAGGGCCTCTCCTCTTCAAGTTGACTGCATGGACATCAAGTTGGTAACTGGAGAAACTAAAAAGGTCTCTAGAAAGGAGAGCTTTGCTCTAATCCTAACCAAGCCAAACAAATTTGAGGGAGCCTATCTTAGCCCTGAACAATAACAGCAAAAAGAATCTGTGGTTTGGGCCGGGGGGGTGGTGGTGGGGAGGTGGTACGAAAATTTATGTATTAAGAAAGATCTGTGATGGTATGCCCATCATGAAAAACAGTTTGGTGATTTTCTCCAATCAAAGACAAGGAAGTTCTGATCCTGAGTCAAGGCTCAGGATGTGGGTAGCTAAACTGGGGAGGGGGTGGGGGGAGGTGGGCGGTAGGGGGTGTGTCTCTCGGAGTAAAAACCCACCTAGTCCCTCAGGTCCTGACAACGAACGGGGGCGGGGCGCACCAGCTTCCCACTTGCCTCTCTAGAGAATGAGATCGTACCTCTAACACTTGGATCTGTGTTATTTACAGGTGCAGTGCTGTCATGCCACGGAACCCCGCACAAACCTCAGCTTTCCCCTCCTCAACTTCACAGCCCCAGAAGTGCCCAGCCTTCCCTAACTGTGCCGCCAGAGCCGGGTGCAGACGGCGGCGTCCGCCCTGGGCCGGGCCTGTCAGGAATACCGGGCCACAGACCTCGACTCCGGCATCTCTGAAAACCTTAGGCGTCTCCAGGTTACCGCAGCCCCCAAGCGCCCAGCACCCTGTTGGCGCTCCAAACGCGGCCGGGCAATGCAAGCGCCACCTCTTCCCTCTTCCGCGCGGCAGCTACGAAACCACGGCATTGTGTGTGACAGCGAGTGTGTGCGCGAACGTCCCCGGGCTCACACACCCCCTTCCACCCGGTCGGCTCACGGCGCCCGGTCTGTGCGCGCGGCGAGCGCATCGCGAGCCGGTCCCCCCATTAAGCGGCCTCACCGCCAGGCCTCTGGCCACCCGGCCAACGACGTGACCTCGGGAAGCTGGGGGCAACGTCCACGCCCCCATTCTCGGCCGCGGGGGCGACCGGCGAGAGCAGCGCTAGGAGCCGGGCAAAGGCGAGGCAAGGGCCAGGGGGACGCAAAAGGTCGACTGGCGGGCGCCGCGCCCCCAAGTTTGCCAGCCGCGGGTCGGGAGGGGGCCAGGAGCCGGCCGGGGCGGCTCGCGACTCGGCAGGAAGTTCCCAGGGCTGCACTGAGCATGCTCTCGGGGATTATGTGCGCGGGTGTGGGCTCTGCGCTCCCCGCAGCCTCTCCGGCCAGGCAGCCTCCGGAGCGCGCCGGCGGGATCGTGGGCCCACGGAGGTCCCTTAGGGGTGGGGGACACCCCCGGGCTTCCCTGGTCCCCAGGACCGGAGCGCCCGCCCGCCGCATCCCCCTTCCCCCGGGGCCGGGAGCCAGCCTCCCTTGTTGTCCCTCCCCACTGGCCGGTGGCTGAGTCCACCCTGCGCGCCCAGGTCCCGGGGACCCCAGCCCGGCCCACACCCGCAGCGTGACCCCATCAGGCTCCTCCGCGGTCCGAGCGCCCCTCTACCATCCCTGGCCGCTCGCCTCCAGCCCGCGCAACCAAAGCCTCCTCCGACAGTCCCTTGAAAAGCCCAAACCCCCCCCACTTCCCAGGGGCCATGGGGGCCTGCAGTCTCCCCTGGGAAGGGGTTGCCCCGGGCAGGCGGGCGCCTCCAGGCGCGTCCCCGGCTTCACTCCCGGCTCTCTCAGAGCGGCCGGGGCACCCACGCAGGCGGCGGAGGGTCGGCAGGCGGAACCCCCAGCCGCGCAGCCCACGGAGCAGACTCTCCCCCCACCTCCCGCGCCCAGCTCCCCGCGCCCTCCGCGGCCCCTCTGCGTTCATCTCCCCGTGGAGATGGAAAGCTTCGACGCGATCGCCCCGACCCACTGGGCTCTCACCTCCTTGTCGAGCAGCAGCAGCAGCCGGGAGTGCCTGCCAGCTGCCGTCCCCGGGGGGACCCAAGGCTCCGCGGGGCACGGGGTCGCGGCACCACGAGCCTGCGGCGGGGCTACCTGGGCTGGATCGAGCCCGGGGCCGCCGCGGCAGCCGCGGGAGCCGCAGGGCCGCCGCCGAGCGGGCCGCGGCAGGGACGGTCTGCAAACTCTCAGCCCTGGCGGGGCCGCGCGCGGCGCGTCCACACTCGGCCTGGACACTGCGGAGACGCTCCTCGGGGGCTCAGCTGACCAGGGCGGGGGTCTGGCTTCAAATTCTTCCTACCCTACCCTCCCGACCTCTCCAACTTCTCCCCGCTTCTGGGTTCGCAGCTCTCTAAGGCAGGGATTCCGGCCGGGGACGTTCGGCAAACTCCCCGCCCTCCCCGCGGAGCGCTCAGCCAATTCGGAACGCCCCAGCCTCTCAGGGGCCGTCTGCAAACTCCCAACCCTGTCGGAGAGGACTTTACCAACCTCTCAATTCCGCAGCCCGAAGGGAGCAAGGGAGACACTTCGCGGCCACAAATAATATTCTAGCAAGGTCAGGGGCAAATGTGCAAATGCTGATGTGACAATGCATCCTCCAGAGAGGTGCAGTCCAGGCCTCTCAGCACCAGGGGCCTTCCAGCAGTTAAGCCCAGTGACGGGAGATTATGGACTCAACCATCTACAGGACGGGCAGCTTGAATCAATGCCCTGAGCCTCAGTTTCCATCTTTGTAGAATGGGCTTTATAAAGCAGTATATGTTTCTGCCACTTGGTTGCTGTGACCTTGAGCAACCCACTTAACCATTTGAATTCAACTTCTTTATCTACGAACATAATAAATGGGGCTTCTTGAGGTTATTCTGAAGATGAAATAAAATATATGTAAAGTACTTAGCAATACCTGGCACATAGTAGGCACTTAATAAATGAATTCCATTTCTCTTTCTCTTTCCCACTCCCGCCCCCAGATTTTATGAACACTCTGGACTGGCTAGCTGAACACTGTACTGTTGTAAATTCAGAAAGAAATAAAACACATCCCATGCCCTGAAGGCACCACAAAGAACATTGACTGACACCACATATTAAATCCAACCAAGCCCCAGGAGAGAGAATGCTGTACGTTTACAACGCTAAGCATTACAGATCCTTGTTAAGTATAGTATCTGGAATGGAATGAGAGTGACCTGGTGAATTACCTAGGGGTCGAAATGACAGGGTTCATAACCCCATCAAGTTCCAAGCCCTGTAACCAGTCACTACATCAAGTCACTGTATGAAGTTTTATGTTCAAATTTCCCTTACCTTCCCTGCAGAATTTCTCCACCCCCATTTCACTGTCCCCCCTGGGGTCTTCTTTCTTAAACTCAGATCACCCTACTCTGCTGCCCACCCTTCCCAGCAGAGGCGTTTAAAAACTGAAGATCATGGAATTCGTAGACCCTAGAAATGACTTAGTCCAAGTCCTTCACTTAGTCCTTCACTAAGTAAGCTCTCAGGGCCACCCAGCTGGTTGGGAAGGTCTCCGGTCGCCAGGATCTTAGTAGAACACACCCTGTAGCACCTCTTCCACGGAGTTACTCTAGGCTCTAGGCACATTAGGTCAGTCCTACCTTTCACTTCAAGCTGGAGGCAATGGATCTAACAATTCCTGACCAGATGAGCCCCAAATTATCAGCCACTTAGATCCTCAGCTGTCAAGAACTGTCCAGGTAACGATCAAGAACCGCAAGGAAATGTGCATGGACAGGATGATTCCTCTTAATAAGACTTTTAGGTGAAATGCCAGGAATGTTGGGAGGCACGTATTTCCCTCAGTCCCTTGGAAGAAAAATAACATCTCTCTCCCTCTTTGGGCACTGAGAGGGAAATAGAAGAATGGTGACATCTGGTGGCCAGGACTTTCTGTGCTTTGGATATGGATGGTACAGATTTTGATCCTAATAGATTCGCTTTGAAGCCAAGTTCCTGCGGGTGGTTAATAATTGTACCACCTGGTTGCCCAGAGATTTCTGAAAGACATCAATCATTTAAACTCTGCGGACCCACTGCTATAGAGGATATTTACAGATGGTTATTATTTCAGGATATTTTTTAATACAAAACTGTATGTGTATATAGAGAAATAAAGTATAAGGATGTGATATTCATATGTACACACATCATATATATTTATATAATATATATTGTATTACATAGATTCTATTTATTTGTATGAATAATATACTTGCAATGCCTTTGAGGGACATTATACTATCCCAATTGTTTTTCTTACAGAGTTAAGATTGTAAATTATAATAATAATTGCTAAAGGACACTGCTTGTAGAAGTAAAGATGCTTACTAGGATGGAGTTGTATATTTCATCATGTCCTATCAAGACAGAACTGATTACAAAATTACAGAGGAAGAAAATAACACAGTGGGGTTTCAATAGTGAAAGCCCTGGAAGCTGATGGTCAAGGCCAGGCTTACCTGGTAAACAGTGACTCATTTTCAGCATTTCCATCACTTGTGAACAATAGTGTTAGGTTCAAGGAAGAAAGATGTTTGGGATTAATTCACAAAAATGCAACAGTGGGCTTCCCTGGTGGCGCAGTGATTGAGAGTCCGCCTGCCAATGCAGGGGACACGGGTTCGTGCCCCGGTCCGGGAAGATCCCACATGCCGCGGAGCGGCTGGGCCCGTGAGCCACGGCCCCTGAGCCTGCGCGTCCGGAGCCTGTGCTCCGCAACAGGGAGGCCACAACAGTGAGAGGCCCGCGTACCGAAAAAAAAAAAAAAAAAAAAGCAACAGTGTCTGCTGGTGTTATTAAGTGTTCTTCATTTCTTTCCATGTTTGTCCCATGTACCATACTTCAGATAATTGCTCAGTTATAAACTTAGAAAACACAGCTCTGTCCACACAGCCAAGTCCATTGTTTCTCAGCATCACTTATCAAGTTCTATGTGAATTATGTTAATCTTTATAACAACTCATGGAGCAGATTTTACTATACCCATTTTATAGACGAAGAAGACAAGACTCTGAAAAGTTAGGTAACATGTCCACCAGAAGGCACGACTGAGTAGAGTCAGTCAGAATTAAATGGAAAGTTTTCTGGACTCCAGAGCCCAGAATCTTTCTACTATGCTGTGTTGCCTACCCCAGGAAGAAAGGAAGATCAGAAACCACTCTGAAGATATGGGGATATATGTATATGTATCGCTGATTCACTTTGTTATAAAGCAGAAACTAACACACCATTGTAAAGCAATTATACTCCAATAAAGATGTTAAAAAAAAAAAAAAAATAAAATGAACACTGAAAAAAAAAAAAAAAAAAAAAAGAAACCACTCTGAAGAGCACACTAAAGACTAAAGGGGATACTTAAGTTACTACAGATAAACCACATTTCCTGACCTATTCAAATTGAAAATTATAAGCAGCAAAATAACTATTGTGTATGTAAACCTTATAAAGCCGAGACCCATGTGATTCAGTCTTGGAGCAGCTCTCTGTGAAATAAACAAATGAATGTTTTCCTGCCCAGGACCTGATCTACCTTTAATGGCTTGGGAATTATCCACTATGTAATCCTGAGTGGCTCCTACCACTCCTACATTAATGATTGTTGTTCCATCACAGATAATTTTTAACTTTAACTTTTAAACTTAAACTCTTCCTTTGCTTATAAAGGAAGTTTCTGTATTTCAGTTCCTATTAGTCACTTGCATTTTTAAAGGAAAGATGCCTTCTCTTGGAAGACAAGTTGGTCCCAGTATGAAGTCAAATCACACTTGAGAATGTCAATGTTCACAAACTGCATACCTTAAAATGATACAGGATATTTTTTAAATAATCATAATCCTTAAGATGACATTATATGTAAAAACAGGGGAGTTAGGTTTCTTCCTATATATGATTGTATTGATGGTGCTTTATTAGTTTCCAGTTGCTGCTGTAACAAATTACCACTAACTTAGTGGCTTAAAATAATACAAAGGTATTATCGTATACAGTCCTGGAGGTCAGAAGTTCAAAACGAGTATTAAGGGGATAAAATCAAGGTGTCAGCAGAGTTGGTTCCTTCTGGAGGATCGAAGAGAGAATCTATTCCTTGCTTCTTCTAGCTTCCAGAGGCCGCAGCGTCCCTTAGCCACTGGCTACGTAACTCCAATCTCTGCTTCTGTCATCACATCACTTTCTCACTGCCTGTCTTAGAAGAACCCTGTGATTATATTTAGGGACCATTTAGATAATACAGGATGACCATCCCACCTAAAGATCCTTAATAGTCAGAGCCGCAAAGTCCCTTTTGCCATATAAGGTAAGAGTCACAGGTTCAGGAGATTAGGCTGTGAACATCTTTGGAGGATCCTTACTCAGCTCACCACAGTCTGCCTTCTGGACCCCAAAGATTTACATGCATCCCACATCAAAATACATTCACCCTTTTCCAACACGCCCCAACATCTCAACTTATTACAACATCAACTCAAAGTTCAGAATCTCTTTGAATATTATCAGTTCAACAGTCCCGCATCACAGAGATTTCCTCCATCAGACAAGAGGTTTCTGCACAGACTTTCCCCGGATAAATCTACGAGGTGGCTGGCTGAGGAGTCTGATGAGCCACATGCGTAATCTCATCAAAGAACCCACTGTGTGACAGAATACTGAAAAATACATATATTATTCCCAGGCTCTAGCAAAAGATTGTGCAGCCACATCCTTGGCTTTCTCTCCAGCGCATGCTTTCCTGACAGTAAGTCCCCTACTTTTAGCCAAAATCTAGACAGGCTGAGAATTTTCAAAAGTCACTTAGTCCTGGTTCTATTTGCCTAATGGTACTTTTACCAATTTATCTCTTTCTTCTTGCATTTTACTACAAGCAATAAGAATAAGCCATGTGGCACCTTCACCGCTTTGCTTGGAAATCTCTTCAGTTAAATATCTAAGTTCATCACTGCCAAATTCTCTTTCCATGTAAATAGAGGACACAATTCAGCTAAGCTTTCTGCCACTAGATAGCAAGAATCCTCTTTCCTCCAATTTCTAATAACGTATTCCTCATTTCCTCCCAAGCCCTCACCAGCAGTCTTTAACATCTGTATTTCTACTAACAGTGTATTCAAGGCAATCTTAAACTTCTTCCATAATCCACCAATTATCCAATTCCAAAGTCACTTCCACAGTTTTAGGCATTTGTTACAGCAGCACCTCACACCCAGATACCAAAATCTGTACTGGTTTTCAATTGCTGCTCTAACAAATTACCACAAACGCAGTGGCTTAAAACAACACAAATTTATTCTCTTACAGTTTGGAGGTTAGAAGTCTAAAATCAAGGTGTTGACAGGGCTGCATTTCTTCTGGAGGCTTTAGAGGACATTCTGTCTCCTTGCCCTTTCCAACTTCTGGAAGTTGTCTTCCATCCTTGGCTCCTTTCCTCCCTCTGCTACCATTGTCCCTCATCCTTCTTCTAACTCTAATCTCTCGCCTCACTCTTACATTGGACCCTTGAGGTTACATTGGGCAAATCCAGAAAATCCAGGATAATCTCTCCATCTCAAAATCCTTAATCACATCTGTAAAGTCCCTTTTGCCATATGAGGTAATATTCAAAGGTTCCAGAGACTAGGATGTAACATCTTTGTGGTGCTTTTTTCAGCCTATCCCAGGCCCCAGTTCTTCACCCCTCCTTGGAACTGGGCAGTGCCCTCTCTCTGGGAGGGGGGGTGTCCTCTTCACCCTTGGACTCTGAGCTTGGCCCTGTGACTTGCTTTGGCTAATAGAAAGAGGCAAGTGATGCCCTTGAATGGTCTTTCAGATTTTCTACTGTCTTTGAGCTCTTGCCATTGCTATGAGAAGGAATGTTTCCATCAGTTTAGCTCAGTGGTCCCATGAGATAGATGAGGGATGTGTGGAGCAAGGCTGCCCCAGCCAAACTCAGCTTAGAGTGGAGCCTCCAGCTGCTCCACAGACAAAAGAATAAGCCCAGTTAAGAGTGGATAGTTTCTGCAGCTAACCCTCAAATGTGAGAAATAAATGATTATTGTTGAATGCCATTGACCGCAGGGTGATTCGTTAAGCAGCAAATACAATTCTTTTGTTTCCACAATAACTTTAAGGCCTAAGGAAAAACTATCAACGCCCATCCAATTGTTCAGAATACCTAGAGTCGTACATTTTAACACACACACACAGACTTCATTTTATAGAGTATCAAACAAATTTTTTAGTGCTTTGTAAAAACTGCTTCCAAAGAAAATGTCATGTGGGCTGAAGCAAAGAGGAATCAGAGAAAAATTGGAGAAGGCAGTGATTTATACTAGAGGGACCACCTTTCTTGGAGCATCCCCCAACAGATTAAATTATGAGGGAGGGTGCTTACTGAAACTGGTTTCCTAAAGGCCTAAAAATTCTGTAAAGAACACCTTCAGGTAATGCACATTGACTCTTTTCTTTTTTTTACAAACTTTGCAAATTAGAAAGCATTTCCCAAAGAGTTCTTTGCAACCCTAATTTGGCAGTCTTAACTGATGCTGCTGTTGTGTGTGTGTAGCCATTGTGTGCTGAGAGCAGATTGCGTACATCTCTTTCCAACTCCACATTCAGTGGTTCAGTGACATCAGGTGACAACTAGTAATGAGCCTTGGTGGAGTATTTACACCATGAAGATCTTACTTCAGTTCTGGATGTGTGCATTGAGTCATAATAGAAATGGTAGTTTTTACACTGGGTCATGGTCAAAAGCTCTGAAGGCCATGGCTCGCATAGTGATTGAGTAAACTTCAACTTCCCGCAGTACTAACAGTCTATTTGTGCAAAACATTTTTGCCCCTGGAAGCAAAGTTTGACACGGCAGCTAAGCAAATGGTAACACTACCCACATTAATTTGGAAACAGGCATTTTTCTGTGGCTGTTTCTGCCATGCGTGTTCAGGTTTCTGTGTTTTTCTTTGTCCTCTATCCAGCTGCAGGAGCTGGCGGGCAGTGTGTGTGTGTGGATAGTTCATCCTAATGCTTCCGGCTACAAATTATAATTCATGTTGATCATAAGAAAAGAATGGGTGTTTTGTCTGGATAACTTCAAAAGATGGTGGTGGTCCCTGCAGCCCTTCTCTCAGACCATGCCAGCGCCCAAACAATGTCATTCTTTTTTTAAAAAATTTATTTATTTATTTATTTTATTTGGGGCTGTGTTCGGTCTTCGTTGCTGCACGCGGGCTTTCTGTAGTTGTGGCAAGCAGGGGCTACTCTTCGTTGTGTCACGCGGGCTTCTCACTGCGGTGGCTTCTCTTGTAGCGGAGCACGGGCTCTAAGCACGTGGGCTCAGTAG
Organism: Physeter macrocephalus; assembly: GCF_002837175.3. Taxonomy (NCBI): domain Eukaryota; kingdom Metazoa; phylum Chordata; class Mammalia; order Artiodactyla; family Physeteridae; genus Physeter; species Physeter macrocephalus. The sequence goes on along the minus strand of NC_041215.1, from coordinate 41,570,836 downwards.
TTGTGGTTCGCGGGCTCTAGAGCGCAGGCTCAGTAGTTGTGGTGCGTGGGCTTAGCTCCTCCCCAGCATGTGGGATCTTCGGGCTGGGAACTAGAAGTAAATCCAGTTGGCATTGCTATGAAGGTTGGAACAATCTCTGTGTCAGACAAGAATCTTAAAAGCTACTTTTGAGTATCCATCCTTATGAGGAGGCTGAGATGTTGTTCTTCTTTGAATTTCCCATATTTTATGAAACACATCATATGTTTTGATAAACATACTCAGGTTTTGCTTTTGCTTTACGACTTTCTGTGCATTCCAAGCCTCAGACATATTTAGGGCCTTGGTGCTTCTCCTTGCCCATTTTACTGGGTTTCCCACTTTCACTGTAGCTGAAGTTTAAACGGGGCACTGGGGGGAGATACTGATGTAAAAGGAACCTTCCTGGAGTCATATGGTGCAAACCATCTCCACAGCCCTTAGTCAAGTTTGCTTCCTACGCCCCTCCACCCCACCCCTTACACACACCATGAGGGTGGCATTGGCAGGACTTTACCCACACCCCAGTCTCCAAAACCTCACTGTTTGATTTGATCAGTTGACTAGTCACTCTGGCTTAAATAGCTATGCAGATGCAGTATCTAGTCAAGACCTCCCTTACTCACCCTCACAACTTCCAACTAGATTGGTGCCATGGAGCCGCTCCTGTAGGGGAGCATGGGAGGTCCGCTTGTGTCGGTGCTCCCAGAAAGCAGCACTTAGCCAAGGAAAGCCTAAAAAATAACAGTAACAATGGAAGGTCTAGCGGTCCTCAGAGCTCATTCTATACACCAGACATCATTCTTGGGGCTTTACATCTATTACATCACACAATTCCTCTGAAATGGGTGCTATTAGCATCACTTTACAATTGAAGAAAACCAAGGTTAACTAACGTGCTCCAGATCACAGAGCCGTTTAGTGGCAAAATCTGGATCCAACCCCAGAGAGTTTGGCACCAAGGCTCAGACTCTTACCAAGATGGTCTCACACCCCTGATTCCAAACCCTTTACATCCCCCACCAGATTGAGTTCTAGGTAGTAAGAGGGCCCTCCTTGTCTTGTCCTTGGCTATCTCTCCAGCCTCACCATTCTCTGGCCCTCCTCACTCCACACTCTCCCCAGGCTGACCAACTCTAAGTGCCCTGAGCTGTGGCATTGTTTGAAGATGCTCTGGCACAAGTTACTCCCTTCCCTGTGGCCCAGCAAGTGAACAGGAAGGCCACTGACTCTGTCTGAAGTTATATTTTCAAAGATAAATCACCTTTCAAATATCAGTGTTTGACTTAGATGTAGTAAAAAACATTTTTATGATTCATCTTAGAACGGATTACAATGATCAGTGTGTTATGATGCCAATGTCAAAAGCCACTAAAATGACAAGAATAACCGGAGCTTCCATTTAGTTGCTTGAGAAGCCCTCACTATTTTAAACTTGACCCGAGCCCTGGACTCCAGGAAAACAGCAGCAGTTAAGAAATTCTCCTATTCTTTTTTTTTTAATTGAACTATAGTTGATTTACAAGGTTGTGTTAGTTTCAGGTATATAGCAAAGTGATTCAGTTATACATATATTTATATCTATTCTTTTTCAGATTCTTTTCCCATTTAGGTTATTACAGAATATTGAGCAGTATTCTCTGTGCTTGTTGGTTATCTATTTTCTATATAGTGGTGTGTATATGTTAATCCCAACCTCCTAGTTACCCCTACTCCCCTCCTCCTTTCCTTTTGTTTTCTGAAATCCCCCATCCTTTTGTGTTCCAGGAAACAGCTAAAGGCAACATAAATAAGACCTATCTCCACTGGGCCTCAAAAGTCCCTCATTTAACTGATTCGATAAAACCCCAGATCTCCTTCTTCTTTGAGAGTCTTCATTCATGGATGTTCTCTTTACTGCAATAGCCTGAATAAAACCATCCCCTTAATTGTACAGGACATTTTGTCTTTGAGAGTTTGCTCTCATGACTCAGATTAGACCGGGCCTCTCCCTTCAGATCCTCCTTTACCTCACCCTGGTCATGGGACTGGCAACTGGGTGGCCCAGTGGTGTGTCAGACTCTTGGTCCTGTGTTCCAGACCCCTGTCCATTGATAGCACAGTAAAGATTTGATTTTGATTCTTGCTTGATTTCTAGTGCCAGCTTCCTCTGATTTTATGATCTGACCATTTGTGGTCTCTGTAAATGGATTGAAGGTTTATAGAGATCTTTTCTCTGCTGAGTGAGAGAGGACAGATAATCCAGCTTGTTATCCTTCTTTGTTTGTGTGTCAATTTGTCTATTTTGAGCTCAAATGGATTAAGAATTTGTACCTAATGAGAAGAGCTCTTTGAAATGAACCAGTGAGTTTTGTATTTCTGTGTTTATGCTTGACCCATGGCTGAAACTTTAAAATTGAAGCTATAAGCTCTCTATCTGTATCTGTAAGTATATGTCTATAAGTTTATAATAAATTTCTATATCCAGGTGGTATTAACAAATTAGATTATAAAATCTCTTAAAAGAGCTCCATTCTGATTGACTTAGAGATAAATAAGCACTTACACAGATTGAATATTCCTGAAGTTCCCACATGATACAGAGAGGCTATTGCTTTGGGTCTGTTAATAAATTTGTTCATTTTTTGCCATTTTGAGAAATTACACTAAAGGGGATGTGTTTTTGTTAAGAAAAAAGGAGAGTAGTTTTGTCCTAAAGTAAAATGACTGATGGTTCAAGATTAAGAAATAGGAGAGTTTAGGATGAAACCTGAATAGTTATGAAAAGTTGTAGAAAGTTTGCAGAAAGGGAATTTTACTTGCCACAGTCAAAGGAGGCTAAGGTTTATGACTTATTTATAAAATTTTCCAAAAAGAAGTTTTAGTGTCAATTGCTGTACTGATACAAAACTAGAATTTGGTTTTCTCTTGATTAAAAAGACAAAATTTTCTGAGATGATTGGTCTGCTCTTGACAAGAGCTTGTACAAGGTTATTCTTACCTTCTGTGTGGTCTGCCTAGATAACAAAGATTCCGTATATTATAAGAACAATTTCCTACTCTTGATGTTGACTTTGTCATGTCCTTGATTATTTAAGAGAACAAAGTTTTCTCACTTTTGAAAGAGCTAAGTTAGGGTTCTTGACCACCACTGTACCACCTATGTTTCCTTTTTAAATCTGTTGCTGTCACTTTGATTAAATGAGTAGCCAAGTATTATTCTCGGTAACCTACGATCCTATTTTAACCAGTATTCAAATCTCCTGACAACTTTTGATATTTTGCCTTTCCTAAATCGAATCCTAGATGATATCTTTTACTTTCAAGGCTGTCTTTAAGATTTCCCAGAGGGCCCCCAGAAAATCACAAGCAATTTGTTCTTTCACCTTGTAAAAAGAAAGGTGCTGAAAATAATTAGGTTTATTTGATATGTTATGATTGTTGAGTTGCATGGAAAACATTGTCAAATGAGAAAAGATACTTAACCTTCCCTAGGTTAAATGGGTATGGATAAAATCTTATTAATATGAATATTTTGAAATGATATGCCCTATCTTTAAATTATCCTAATGTGAGAGTGCTCACTGTTTTCTGTTGGGACTCTCATTGACATAATTAAAATTTATTTTAGGACCTCAGAAGACATTTTGGTTTTCGGGAACCCATTCTCCAAACACTCTTGGGAAGGACAATGGCTTAAATTATTTTCCAAGAACAAGGCCCACCATGATCTGGCCCCTTTCTCACCTCTGAACCTCTTCTCACACATTCCATGCTTGAGGCAACTGAAATTATTTGAAGTTCCCCAAGCGTGGAATGTTATTTTACCCAATCATGCTTTGACCCAGGCTGAGACACACACTCATCCAATCTGGCAAACTCTTACCATCTTTCAGGATCCAAGTCAAAGAGCCCTTCTTAGAAAGCTCCCCTCCCTGTGCCTTTTGGGCAGGGATGCCCACTCCTTCCTCCACAACCCCTGGTACTTACCTCTAGTTCTGCACCTGCCATGCTCTCCTAGAGAGGTCTTCTCCATGTCTGTCTCTGCAGTACATTCTTAGCCCCTTGAAAACAGGGTCTTATTTAATTCATGCTAGCAGATGGCTTGCATATAATTAGCCCTCGAGAAATACTGGGTTTGTTGAATTAATGTACAACTGATTGCATTAAAATGGGAGTCCAATTCACATTGGGATAGCGAAGAAAGAGAGGGGCATTTGAAACGGGAAGGGTGGGATGCTCGATCTTGACTTTTTGCCTAGTGAAGGCCTCACATAACTTTTATAGCCATAATAAGAAAGAAGAGAAAATAAAAAGCTTCAGAGTTAATATCTTGCTGGCAAACTGGGTCATAGTGAAGCTGGGGGTATTCAAATTGTTCTTCTCTCTAGGGAGGCACACTACATAGATTAATACACTGAACCATGGCCTGAAGGGCCCCGAGGCTTTAATAAATAAAGAGCTGCACTGGGCCAAATAAGAACATAACACTGCCAAATGTCCCAATGTCTCAGTTACAATAACAATGTTTCCTGGGCCTGGGCCAGAGAGCAGCTCAGAGAACATTAAAGAATTTTTGTGCTCCTCTTAAATTCCTCTTTGATTGAAGAGACAACTTTGGCATCTCCCAAAAGCAAAGTAGACATTTCCAGTCTGCTTAAGGTTCCTGCCTGACTCCAGTCTGAAAAGAAAGGCTATTTCTGGAGACTTTCTCTCTGCACTGTTTTCTCCTCTGTGACTTCTCCATTTATTTAGGACAAAAAACTAGCTGGTGTTAAAGGGATAATTCTGCTTAGTATGGGAGGGTCTTTGTGAACAAGATCTCTTTAATAGAGAAAAACAGGGTAATTCTTGGGATGAATTCCCCCTACCCCACTACATAATATCAGAATATTTGAGTAAGAAGGGACCTTAGAATTTAGCTAATCTCTTATTTTACGGGTAAAAAACTAAGATCCAGAGTGGTGATCAAACTCGCTCAAGGTCAGAGAGCAGGGCAACAATTGGTTTAAGGTTCCAATGTGGTGCTTTATTCATTCAGCACTCCCTGTTCTTTGAAATATCTCTAACTTTCAATCAAAAGATTGAAAAAAAACTTTGAAAAGAACAAAAATTTCAAAGGATTGAAATTTCACCATTTACAGCACCACGGATAGAATTGGAGGGCATTATGCTAAGTGAAATAAGTCAGATAGAGAAAGACAAATACTGTATGATATCACTTATATGTGGTACCTAAAAAATAAACAAACTAGTGAATATAACAAAAAAGAAGCAGACACACAGATATAGAGAACAAACTAGTGGTTACAGTGGAGGGGTGGGGAGGAGAAATATAGAGGTGGAGGAGTGGAAGGTACAAACTATTGAGTGAAAGATAGGCTACACGAATGTATTGTACAATACGGGGAATATACCCCATATTTTGTAATAACTGTGAATGGGGTGTAACCTTTAAAAATTGTATTAAAAAACTCACTAGGAAATATACACAATAAAATATTGATCACCAAAAAAGAAGCTACTGCAGTAAGTAATCCATATGGGAGATGATGAGTCTGAAATAAGGAGGGATGGCAGAAATGAAGAAGCAAAGACAGGGACTTCCCTGATGGTCCAGTGGTTGACTCCATGCTTCCACTGCAAGGGGTGCGGGTTAGATCCCTGGTCCGGGAAATAAGCTCACGCATGTCGCCACATGGCCAAAAAAAAAAAAAGGCAAAGACAGATGAGACGTATACAGGAGGTGGACCCAAAGGGCTGTAGTGATGGATTGGATGAGTAGAGAGGGAGTGATCAGAAACTAGTCAGCCACAGACAGTCTCTAGAGCAGCATTTCTCAAGGCTTCCTCAGCACCATGAATATTTTTAGCCCGACAGTTCTTTGTTAGGAGGAAGCGTGTAGCTGTCCCAGACATTTTAGGATGTTTAGCATCATCACAGGTCTTTACCCACTAGATTCCAGTACCACATCCTGCCTCTCCCGAGTTATGACAACCAAAAGTGTCTTAAGACATTGCCAAAGGTCAGGGTGGGATTGGGGAGGGGGGCAAAATCATCACCAGTAATGTTTCTCAGCACTTGGTCTGAAGACCAGCAGCTTTGACATCACCAGGAACCTTGTTAGAAAGGCGTTTTCTAGAGCCCCAAACCAGATCTACTAAGTCAGAAACTCCAAGGTGGAGCCCCACAAGCTTTGTTTGAACTAGTCCTTCCAGTGAACTTTGGGAACCAGTGGTACCAGGGAGGAGGGAGGAAGATGAGGTTGAGGTTAGAGGCTATGGACTGGATCGGGTACTTCAGACACAAAAAGGGTGTGTCCTAGACAGAGATTCAGTGACTCCTAGTCATCCTGGTTAAAACAGGTCAGATCACTTTTTTCTGAAGCTTGGGTGTAAGGGATGGAGAAAGAGTTAGAAGATCATGCAGGGTCCAAAGATGGTGATTTACTTTTTGGAACTTGGCTTAAATATGCACACAAGTGTAGTCCAAAGAGCCAGCCAGGACAGGGCATAAAAGCTGCAAAAGGGAGAAGTAGGTGTAAGAGAGAGTAGTTCAGAAGAAAGTGAAGTTCGTGGGTAAACAATGCAAAACATCAAAGAACACAGTGGCAAAGGACCATCATGTGGTTTAGACCACAGTCTCAGCGGAGAGGTATGGAAAAGTTCATTATTCAGGTTCAAAGTCAGCCTTGGCAATGTGCCTGGATCCTGCAAGGGTCTCAGTGAAGATTCAGGCCTGGTCTACATTCATGCAAAATACCCACCTTTTCAGGCCAAGGACAAAGAACTGAGTCCTCAATTATTCAGACATACCAATTAAAAAGGTTTCCTTTATTTAATGAGTTTCATTGCTCAAATTAAGAAGTTCTTTTCCCACCTTATCGATCCATTTATCTTGCACACAGATCCCGCTTCAGTGGCCTAGAAACTTCAAGTTCATAAATCACTGTAGAGTCCTGGACTCTTGGTGTGAGAGAGTACCTTAAGAGGTGAGCGGGTCTCTGCCCTCTCTTTGGGCAGGTAAGGCCTATTTATGCTCACCTTCACAGGTAATTCAACTGAGTCACCTTGTTAGTATGTTAAACATTAAATGATTATGCTTGATACTGATGACTCCGTGGCTGGGTGTCTTGAGCATTATCAGGGCATAGACCATAACTGACAATTACAGGATTGTGAATACAAATCCTGAAACAAACAATGTTGTTGAGAAAACAACTAGTTAATGCTACACAACTGGAAAGACCCCATGGACCAAAGAGGTAAATTCTCAGGCTATTTGTTGCACTCACAGCCCCCTTAGCGACCTCCTTCCAGTGAATCATCATGCTGGTGCCCTCTGAGCCTCTTTTCCTCCTAACCTCGGCAGATAGGATAAGAAGTAGACCCCTGATCTAAGCGCAGCCAGGTTACAGGCTCTGCAAAATCTCTGTTCAAACAGAGACTTCACTGATCAGCTGGACCAATCAGATTTCCTCTCTTTGGACTTTGAAATGCAGCTGAGAGCAGAAAGGTGGTTAGTTGGCAATGTGAGCACAGTAGAGACAGGCTTGGAGAGAGGAGAAAGAAACCTTGTCACACTGATGATGGAGCCCTAGAGTAAGGCTCAGCATGACCTAGGCACTGGTGTTGCTTTGGATTCAGGGCAAACCCTGAGCTCCTGACTCTGGAAGCCCAGTTGCCTCAGGATCCTGGTACCGCTGCTGTTCCTGGGCTGACATAAGAACAAACATAAGACTATGATTCCAACCGAACCAAACCAAAAAACAAAACAACAACAAAAACAAAACAAACAAACAAACAAACTTTCTTCCTTCCTTGAGGGATCTGGAATCTCTGTTGCTTACAACCAGATATGCCTGGCCTGGCATTCCACTCTAGAACCCCCATCCCTGGTGCAGCCCCAGCATGCAGATAACCTAAAATGAGGCCAGAGAATCCCAAGCAAAATCTCCATGTCCTAGTCCATAGAAAACCTTCTATCAAAGGAATATGTTCAGAGGTAAGGAAGGCCAGTTGATCCATGGTTGTCCTCTGTACTTGCAGTACAGACAATGCAGCTAAGGTTAGTGATAATAGTAATGTCTGTGGAGGAGAGGGTAAGAGGCAGTGTCTAGCCAGCAGGATTCTCAACAAAGTTTCCAGTAACATACTTACCCCTTTTCCTTCCATCAGCCAATGCTGGGTGAGCAAGATCTGCTCTTTGCTCTCAAGAACTCACTGTCTAGTGGGAAAACAAATATGCAGGCAAGGAAATGCGATACAATGTGATAGGTGCTCTTATTGTTGCAAATGCAGGGGAAGTGAGAGGATACATTGAAGACAGGAGGGAGGAGAGGGCCATTCCCACAGAGAGAAGGTCATGTGTAAAGTCCTGGAGGCAGGAAGCATGGCAAGTCTGGGGAATAGCAGCCAGTGCAGGATGAGGCAGCTGCGGAAGGTCAGAGATGGATGGGGCCAGGCCAGGTCACAATGAATCTCATCAGAGATTCCCAAACTTTCTCACTTCTCTGCTCTCTCAGCATGTGAGTTACTTTTTCATGGTGCCCTGAGGCCAAAAGAAATATCTAACAATTCCATGTATTAAGTAGTTGGGTTTAAGCAGCTGAATAGGTATTTATGTCCTAGCAATTATTGCCACTCAAAAAAATACACATAAAAGAAAAATGCATGTTTCCATTCTTTTTTTGTGTGTGTGGTATGCGGGCCTCCCTCTGCTGTGGCCTCTCCCGTTGCGGAGCACAGGCTCCGGACGCGCAGGCTCAGTGGCCATGGCTCACGGGCCCAGCCGCTCCGCGGCATGTGGGATCCTCCCAGACCGGGGCGCGAACCCGGTTCCCCTGCACCGGCAGGCGGACGCGCAACCACCGCGCCACCAGGGAAGCCCCTCCATTCTATTCTTAAAAGATCACGATTAATTATGAACAGGATACATGTACCTGTTGGACACAGCACAGTTTCTCAAAACTTGAAATCAGATTGGACTCTGCCACCTCATTTTCTGCTTCACCTTGAATTTGGGTGATATTTCCTTTTCATCAAAACCCAGCTTGGCAAAGTCATAAAGTTATCAAAAAGAACGAGTTGGGTGGAATGCTGAACTGGAGCTATCTCAGGGTGGTGTCCCTCAATGTCGAGGACTGCTGCCTTTCCCTCAAAAAATGTAAAATATCCTGGGTTCCCCTGAGAGTTCCCTACGTGCTCTGAGGCACCCCAGAGCCCAATACGGGAATCCTGGGACTATGATATAGTTCCTGGTTTCCAAAAGACATATAGCAGTGAAACCACAAAACTGAAAACTTGGAGTTAATACCAGGATACTATGCAATTGTTGATATGATTGGTGAAAGATAGAGAAACTCCTTGGACACAGGCAAAGTAGATGCAGAGAAGGAACACCGGAAGGTAGAGATGATAGCGAAGGAGATCCTGTGTGCCGGTGAGGTTGTTATTAACCCTCTCTGAACGGTTTTGGTTTCTGTTACCCCATAATAACACTCAGTCTGGGTGGGAGGAGGAAGGATGTGGACTCGAATCAGTCAGCCCCCCCGCCCCGCCCCCAGCTCTGAACATGGCAAGGAGTTCCTGGATGAGCCCTTACACCGTCCTTTGTTGCTTTGGTGGTGGTGCTCTGTGTGCATGCAGGCACTTTTCTGTTTCAGGTAAACACAAAGGCACTGAAATAATTGCTGTGGACTCCAGGCCTTTTTCACTCCAATCCCCAGCTTTTCATCCATTGTGAGTGGAATTCCGGGATTTCCAAAGGACTGTAGCAGCAACAAATGTCAAAGGAGACAAAAGAAATGAAGAAGTGAAAAAAAGAGAGAAAGAGTCAGCAGGCAGCAAAGACAGAACTTACCTGGAATGGAAAGACCCCCTCAGTGAAGGAGATAGAGGAGAGAATGCCTGACCTTTATTCACGGGAGACGAGATACAGTCAAAAGAGTGATGCCTTAAAAAGAAAGGGGCACGAGAGCCCTGGAGAGAGAGGGGCATTTTCCTGTCACTTGGACAGTGGTAGCATTATTGAGTCCCTGCCCACGTTGCCTCTGACAGGAATTGTCTCTCTGGGCCTCCTGAGGAATGGGTAGAGATGCCCCTAGGAAGAACAGGCAGAGGGCTACATGGAATGATTAGAAAGTCACATCAACTCCCCAGCCCTAGACCAAAAATAACCTCCCTACAGGCCTGCCACCAAGCCTGAAATGCTCTCCATTGTCACAGTGCTTTTGAAGTGGGGCACTGGGTCTTCAGGGTTCTGCTGTTAAAATAGAAAGGTGTTATTTAAGGAGGATAAAGCATTAACCCAACAGCGTTTGTCCAAAGTTTAGCTCAGATTGGCTAATGGTTAGCCAATATAATCTAATGAATTATCTAATAATATATTCTTCTGTATCTAATGTCACCTATTCCTATAAGATGGATTATCCCAAAACTCAGTGGCTTAAGACTAAGTAAAAATTATCTCACAGTTTGTGTGGGTCAGACATTTGGGAATGGCTTAGCTGGCAGTTCTGGCTCAGGGCCTCTCATGAGAATGTGGGTAAGATTTGGGCTGGAGCTGCAGTCATCTGAAGCCTTGCATGCTTCCAGGATGGCTCACTCATGTGGCTCTTGCCAGGAGGGCTCAGTTCCTTACCACACGTGCTTCTCTCGGGGCTGTATGAGTATCATCACAACATGGCTGCTGGCTTCCCCTCAAGAGTGAGCGATCCAAGAGCGAGAGCAGGGAGGAAGCTACAATGCCTTCTATGACCCAGTCTCAGAAGCTATGCTCTCTCACTTCTGGCAGACCCCATTCCTTGGGATATAGTCACTAAGTCCAGGCCATACTCCAGGGGTGGGTAATTAAGCTCCATCTCTTGAATGCAAGAGTATCAAAGATTTGTAGGCATATTTAAAACTCACCACAGCTAATCACCCAGTAGCCATACAGAGAAGGGGGATGATACAGGTAAGGATATTTTTTAATAGCTTTCCTGTAGTATATTTGACATAACCATACCATCCACCAATTTAAGGTGTACAATGCAGTGGGTTTTAGTACAATCACAATGCTGTGCAGCCATCACCACTAATTCCAGAACATTTGCATCACCTCAAAAAGAAACCCTGTAATCATTAATGGTCACTCCTCATTCCTCCCACTGGCCCAGCCCTAGGCAACCACTAATCTACTTTGGGGATTAGGTTAGATTTTTAAATTTTTAGTTGTTTTAGTTTTATTTTTTATTTTTATACAACTCTTTGAAAATGTATTTATTTATTTTTGACTGCATGGGGTCTTCATTGCTGCGCGTGGGCTTTTCTCCAGTTGCAGCGAGCGGGGGTTACTCTTTGTTGCGGAGCACGGGCTCTAGGCGCGTGAGCTTCAGCAGTTGTGGCTCACAGGCTTAGTTGCTCCACAGCACATGGGATCTTGCTGGACCAGGGCTCGAACCCGTGTCCCCTGCATTGGCAGGCGGATTCTTAACCACTGCACCAGCAGGGAAGTCCTATTTTTTATACAATTTTTAAAGGTTACTTTCCATTTACAGTTATTACAAAATATTGGCTATATTCCTCGCGTTGTACAGTCCTTGAGCTTATCTTACACCCAGTTGTTTGTATCTCCCACCCCCTCCACCCCTACATTGCCCGTACCCCCTTACTGGTAACCACTAGTTCTTCTCTATAGGGGACTGCTACTTTTGACAGATGGTTAGTGAAGAAGAAAAGCTCAGAATGGAGTTCTATCCTGGTCTCCCATCTTGGAAGGCTGGTCAGTGGACGGCAGGCAGAGGCAGGAACCCAAATGAGATAGTGATAGAGATATTGCCAGGCCTACCTGCGTGCTACAGACAGCAGTCAGAGCTCACTCAGGACTTCTCACCAGCAGCAGCCCGAGCACAGACACTGCCTAGTAAACTTGATCTGCCTGGTGGTCTTTAGTGAGGACTGAGAAGCATACCAGCAACCTGAGGATTGTGATGCCTTGTAGCAGGGAACAGGGGCCTGAATGGAGTGCTACAGGTTGAGAGATGCTGGATCTAGGATCAGATACAGCTGTGTTGGGATCCCAGCTCTGCTATTGACTAGCTTGTGTCTCTAGTCAAATTGCATAAATTTATTGAAATTGAGGCTTCCTCGGAGGATAGTACAGATTCTCCTTCTGATTTCCTCCCTGCCTACCAGTTCCTGAGACCCACCACAGAAGTACCAAACTTGCAGTTGAGTTGTAAGAATTAGAAATATCTGGAATATACTTAGCTTGCGTACCTTGCGTATACTATGTCTTCAATAGAGGATGGTTATTACTATTATTATTCACAAGGTTGCCTGGGAATCACTTGGATTTAGGCTGGGAGTCTCAGCATTTCGGGATAGAAATGCAGGTAAGTCGAATCTCCCTTGGATTACCTTTCTCCAGCATGGGACATACCAGGCCCTCTCTTGCCTCCCCTAGGGATGTTTCAAATCTTTCTTTCGAATGCAGGATGAATCTGAGAAGCTGTTTTGCTTTCACTGCACTTAGAAATACAGCAAGAGCTTAGAAATACCATGTAAGTTTATACATTTATATAAGAGTGGGTTGCTTCCGTTTCAAAGGCACATCATCTCACAAACACATGTATACACAAATGCACTGCTCTGCAGTGTTAGCAGAAAAAAGTTCTACAGTTCAAACAGCAAGCCAACAAACAAGCAGCTTAGCCCAGCTGCAGAGGCAGTACGGAAGGAAGGCACGTAGCTGGACAGGGTCTCCTCCTGGGCTCCTTTCCAGACCCGTGCACAGGCTAGGGTGGTGTCAACACTACCCTCTGCTGCCCTGCTTGGCGCCACGAACATCAGACATACCTCACGGCAGAGGAGCACCAGGGGGAGGACCTGCCGTCTGAAAAAAGAGAAAACAAGCTGCTCCTCTAGCATCCTTCCTCCCTGAGGCCAGCACTGCCCTGGCACTGCACGGGCACAGAGGGTTTACACACGCCTCCACATCCTTCCTTCCTTGCATGGGGGGCATGGCTCTATAGGGAGCCCCTGAACAGGCCACTTTTCCTGACTTCCCATCTCACTTGGGCATGCCATCCATCCACGCACCACCAGGTCTCCACGTTTTATTTCCTTCACAGCACTACACATCCAAATCTTTTGTTTGTTCACTCGCCCCACACCATGTGAACATAAGCTCCAGTGGTGCCAGGGAATTTGCCATCTTTCCACCCACTTTCCCTGGGTGATGCACGGCAGGCATTGGGCAAATATTGCTGAAAGAATGAATAGAACCATCCAGCATTCAGTATCTTATAAAGCCCTCTCTCATGTGTTATCTCATTTGATGCTTCCCCAAACCCGTGAGAAAACCATTTTTATTGGCTTTATTTTATAGATGAGGAAACGGAGGACTGTACGCCTTGAATGACTTGTCTAAAGCCACACAGCTGGAAAGAGAGGGAGCCGGAGTCTGAACGAGCTTCTCCAGATCCTTTGTTCTTTTTACCAAATCCTGCTACTATTCTGTGTGCCCCATGATGGTGTCCCTACTTCCAGAAAGATTCCTGCCCACCCCCCCGGCCCCTGTTTAAGACTGATGAACTACTAACACCATGTTTTCTCCCTCAGCAGGAATTTTCATCTTCCATGATCATGTCTCATAAGAAGGCCACCAAAGAGAAAAGTGTCCAGGTTGTCAGAAGCTTAGATGCATGATGCTTTCCATGCATTTTTAAAAACTGCCTTTAAGAATTCATTGGAATTGATATGGAGTGATCTCCAAAATATAAATGAAAAAAGCAAGCTGCAGTACACTGTGTATGGAATGCTACTGTTTGGGTAAAAAGGGAAGGGAGATCATTGAATCCAGCAACTGAGATGTACTTCAGTAGGTGAATGGATAAGTAAATTGTGGTACATCCAGAAAATGGAATATTACGTAGTAAAAAGATACATGCACCCCAATGTTCATAGCAGCACTAGTTATAATAGCCAAGACATGGAAGCAACCTAAAAGTCCATCAACAGGTGAATGGATAAAGAAGATGTGGTATATTTCTATACAATGGAATATTACTCAGCCACAAAAAGGAATGGAATAATGCCATTTGCAGCAACATGGATGGACCTAGAGATTATTATACTAAGTGAAGTAAGTCAGACAGAGAAAGACAAATATCATATGATATTACTCATTTGTGAGTAATCTAAAAAAATGATACAAATGAACTTACTTACAAAACAGAAATATATTCACAAACATAGAAAAAAACATGGTTACCAAAGGGGACAGCGTGGGGAGGAGGGAGAGAGATAAATTAGGACTTTGGGTTTACCATATACACACTACTATATATAAAACCAGTAAACAACAAGGACCTACTGTATAGCAAAGGGAACTACACTCACTATCTTGTAATAACCTATAATGGAAACGAATCTGAAAAAGAATATGTATGTATATATGTATAACTGAATCACCTTGCTGTACACTTGAAACTAACACAGCATTGTAAATTAACTATACTTCAATTTAAATAAAAAACATGGAGGAATCAAATGCATATTACTAAGTGAAAGAAGCCAATCTGAAAAGGCTACATACTATATGATGCCAACTATGTGACGTTCTGGAAAAGGTCAAACTATCGAATGATGAATGGGGGAGCCCAGAGGAGTTTTCTGTGAGTGAAACTGTTCTGTGTGATACTATAAAGAAGGATACGTGACATTATGCATTTGTCAAAACCCATAGAATGTACAACACCAAGAGTGAACCCTAATGTAAACTGTGGTCCTTAGGTGATGAATGATGTGTCAATGTAGGGTCATCAGTTGACACAAATGTACCACTCTGGTGGAGGATGTTGATAATGGGGGAGGCAGTGCATGTGTGAGTGCAGGGGGTTATATGCGAGATCTCTGTACCTTTCAATTTTGCTGTGAACCTAAAACTGCTCTAAAATATAGTCTATTTTTTAGAAGTTCAAAAATTTAAAAATAAAATTGAAAAGAGAGGGGAGAGAATACTTATACGTGTTTGCTCATATATGCGTTAAATATTTCTGGCAGGATATGAAAGAAATTAATTACATTAGTTGTTTCCAGTGAAGTAATTAGGTGCCTGGAGTCAGGGGTGTGTAGCCTTTTGTTCCTTTAAAATTTTACAGCATGCGACTGTGTTATATACTCAAAAATAAAATACCTCACTGATAGAAACCACGACCACACCCAGTGTCTGCTTTTGTTTAAGTCTAGTGACAGGTGAGTTCTGAATACCCAATTTGGGTTTCCCTTGACTTTCCACCAAAAAAAAAAAAAATGGCAGGGCAGCAGGATCCTGGCAAGGGACCCAGGGCAGCTCCCATGTCCAACTCTCCCACGCAGACCCACCCAGACAAACGCTGTCCTGGCACGGTAAGTGGATGTCCCTCTTGGAGACCCCCAGGCCATGCGCTCCAACTCCTTTTTCACCCTCCAGTCCCCAGAAGTAGAGATTGGGGCTAAGGCAGGCATTCTGGGAAGCAGTTGTTTCCCTAAGCATGCTTTCTAAGTGCTTTTTCAGTATTTTTTCCCTCCAGGTATGTGAGTTGTTAGAACTATGATGAAAAAAATTTTCACAAGAGCACATGACACCAGACAAAGTAGGCCACAGGAGTTGCTGCTCTTTTCTGTCACCTGTTCACTCTTCCATCAACTACCAAGCACACGGCCGTGACACCCCCAGTGCCTTCCTCCCCGCTGCCTCTAAGGTGAGAGCCTGGCCATCCCTATGCTTGGCTCCCACCGTCAGCTTTTCCCTCTTTAAGGACAAAATGGTGAGAATTACACACAAAAAGTTAAGATCTCCTTTTTCCCTTCTGGTCTCTCATGTTTTAGACGACTGTTTTAGACGTCCTGTCCTGGATTTTAAAGCCCAGCAGCTTGCATAGGCTTTCAGAATCGATGGCAGATGATTTCCTATTTACTGCAAGTCCTCCTCCCTAGGAGGTAAGAGCATGCTTGTGGCCTCGCCTGCCACTCAAAGACGCCAAACATCCCCCAGAGATTCCTTAACCAGCCAGCGCCCTGTCCGCTCAGGCATCAATTAAGTGCCGGCTCTCAGGTACTGGCGGGGAAGAAGGAAACAATCAATCTGAAAGTATGTACCATTGTCTGAGGAAGTCTTGATTCCAACAGGGGAGGCATACATCATACTTTAAAAAAAACAAAAAACCCAAACATAATAACATAGTGCAGTAGCAGCAGAAGCTTAAGTACGCGACTAATTACAGATGGGGAAGCAGATGGCCTCAGCCTCGTGGGATAGACAAGGAGCACCTCGCTGAGCAAGGTTCAACGACAGCTCTGATAGGCCCGTGGCAGATGGAAGAAAGGCAGGCTTTATCTACCGTCTCATCGGTCCTCCCCACTCTTTCAAGGCTGGAGAAGCTCTCTGTCTTAGCGTGTCAGAGTTACAGGCGTAAACAAAGACAAAGACCCTCACCTTTTTGGCAACTTGAAATACGGAGAGAGAATAAAAGACATCAAGTGAAGGAAATGAAATGCCACTTTGAGCTATTTCCTCTGCACTTCCTATTTGGAAGCATTTCACCTAGGTGACTGTCTCTGACTGTGTGTATCCCACTGACGGAGCTTGGGAAATGTTGGTCTTGCACATCTCCTTCACCTTGATTCATGTGGTTGTCAGGATCACAGCCCCCAAACACGTCTTTGTCTTAATCCCAGGGACCTGTGAATATGTTATGTACATGGCAAGAGGGAATGAAGGGAGCAGGTGGAATTAAGGCTCTTAACCAGCTGACCTGAAGAAAAGGAGATGATCCTGGATTGTCCACGTGGGCCAGTGTCATCACACGGTCCTTAAATATGGAAGAGGAAAGCAGAAGAGTCAGTGTCACGGTGATGCAGTCTGAGAAGGACTCAAACAACCATTGGTGGCTTTGAAGGTGAAGGAAGGGGCCATGAGCCCAGGACTGTGGGCAGCCTCTTGAAGGTGGAAAAGGCAAGGAGAAGGGTTCTCCTCTAGACTCTCCAGAAAAGAACACAGCCTTGCTGACACCTTGATATTAACCCAGTGAGATCCACTTTGGATGTCTGCTCTCCAGGACTGTAAAATGATCCATTTGGGTTGTTTTCCAGCACCAAGTTTGTGGTAAGTTGTTACAGTTGCAACAGGAAGTGAATAGAACTAGAAAATCAGATCCTGCTTGACTCAGGTTAGGGCAGGACCTGCCTCCAGGGCCATCCTGGAGGGGGTCAGCTACATCATCATCATTCACAAATGAAGATCAAAAGAAAGCGAATTCCACCCACTGGCTCTGAGCTGGGGCGGCGGGAAGGTTTGAGAAGGAGTCTCTGACCTTTGGCTTCCAATGTCTTGGGGAAAAATGATATTAAATAGTGCTCAATACTCAAAAGAGGACATGACTGGAGCATTTGCTTAGAGGTCTGGGTACTAAGTGTTGGAAAGAAAGTCATGGTAAGAAAGTACTACGTAAACTCAGGTGGCAGAAGCAGACCAGGCTTTGGCCTGAAGGAGGATCTAGCGAGATGGAGTCAGGAGAGGATGCTGAGGGGTCCCCAGGAGCTGGAGAGCTCTAGAGGGGGCGGTGCTTATCCACTCTTCAGAAAGAGCCACCTTGGCCTGAAGGATTCACTCACACATGACACAGAGTCTCTCCTGAAGCTCTGAATTCCTTGCAAATTACAAAACTAAACCTTGTGGATTCATCAGAAGGGGGTAATGACTGCTGAATGGTGCGACTAGTACAACTGTAAAAAATTCAGCAGAAACTCTTTACTAATTCATTCCTAGAATCAGCTTTTAAAAATCCCTATTTTCAGTGCTCATGAGCTACAGAATGGGGCTTCACAGGCTGTTTATTTTTCTCCCAGAGGAAAGGCAACACATAATGAGTCCAAGCCTCTCTTTATTTCTCAACCCTCCCCCAGCTGACTCCATCTTCTTTCCCCAGGAAAACTGTGGGGAGTGCAGAGAGGAAGCCGGGCCAGCATTGGATGAAACCCAGAAAAGCATTTCTTGCCCATCCTGCTCAGTAGAGGTGATCCCTGCTTACTGAAACAGGAAGCATGACCCCCCCAGAGGGGGTGGTGGCCTGAGATGGAACAGGTTGAGGGATGAGGGAATGGGATACCTGTGACAGCCAGAACAATTCTAAGCAACATACTCTGGGTTCCCTTTAGTTGGAATCCAACCCTTAGCTTTGGAAACTCTAGAAGCGGAGCTCATGTCTGTTCACACTTTTCACCCCACTCCAACCACCCATCCCAGTGCCAAGTAGAATGCTGGGGACAGAAGGACATTCCACTGAACCCTTGCTGAATTGCATGGGATTGAAGATGCAGCCAAGGTCTACTTTCCCCGCCAGCCACTGTGACTGAAGATCTCTCTTGCAGCTGACTCCAGACCTCTCTCTGTACCAGGTCATAGGGGTTTAAATGAGACCACGTAGCATTAATGTAAATTGCAGAAGGTGTCATTCAATGAATGCTTCCAATTGCAACACTACTGGATGGCTAATTTGGGGTGTAATCTAACTTCTGAGGAAAGCAAATTTATAACTGAACTTGTCTTCTGTTCTAACCATACTCCTCCAGTTTCTCTCCCTCTTCGCTACAGACCCACTGAATGAGTCGGCCCTCTGCGAACGCCAGATTCTTTGGGGTTATTCCTCTGCCTGGAATGCTCTCCCTGTACCCTCTTCCCCACCTCTCTGGCAAATTTCCATTCATTTTTCTAAGACTCTATTTAGGTCTCATCTCTCCCAGGAAGCTTTTCCTGATGCTCCAGGTTGGGTCAGGTGCCTCTTCCCCAGGCACCTCTATTGACTGTCAACTTGTTTCAAGCATGGTTAATACTCTCACCTTCATTTATCTTTGTACCGCCACAGCCTAACAAAATGTCTGGCATGTAATAAACTCTCTGTAAATGTCTATTGAATGAATGACCCAGTATTAACAGCTACTCTTTATTGAACATATTTCACTCTGAGCATAGCATTATGCTAAGCCTCACATGTATACTATCTCATTTAGTCATCTCAACAGTCACATAAAGGTCCATAGACAGATGAATGGATGAAGAAGATGTGATACCTATATACAATGGAATATTACTCAGCCACAAACAAGAATGACATATTGCCATTTGCAGCAACATGGATGGACGTAGAGATTATCTTAGTAAGTGAAGGAAGTCAGACAGAGAAAAACAAATATCATATGATATCACATATGTGGACTCTAAAAAAATAGTACAAATGAACTTATTGACAAAAAAGAAACAGACTCAGATATAGAAAAGAGCCTTATGGTTACCAAAGGGGAAAGAGGTGGGCGGATGATTTGGGAGTGTGGAATTAACAGATGCACACTATGATGTGTAAAATAGATAAACAACAAGGATTTACTGTACAGCACAGAGAACTAGGTTCAATATCTTGTCATAAACTATAATGGAAAACAATTTTAAATATATATATATACTATATATATTAATATATGTATATTTATAAATAGATATGTATGTATACATATATATGTATAACCAAATCACTTTGTTGTACACCTGAAACTAACACAATATTCAACTATATTCAACTATATTTCAATTTTTAAAAAAGTAAATTTGCCCTTCCATTTTATAGATTCAGGAACTGGGGTCTGAAGAAGTTCAATAATCTCCCCAAGTTTACCCAGCCAGTCAGTGGAAAAGCCAGCATTCAAACCTAGAAGTTTTATCAGATTCTCTGTGGGTTCTCCTAAGGTTCCCCAAAGGGGAACTTTAGTTTAAAATAGAAAAGATCAGGATGATCATATTATGTTTCCCACTTGTCCTCCAATCCACACCCTTCATCACGTGAGTCTTCAGTCCCTACCATGAGAGCTGGAGTGATTTTTTGGCTCCACTGATGTTGGTTTTGGCTGTGTGATTTGCTTTGGACAAAGGAACGTTAGTGAGGGGAAGTGAGCACAGACTTTCAAGCCATCACTGGGGCTGGGCTGGTTCTTTGTGCTCCTACTTTTCCCCAAGGGAAGGCATGCCTCAGGGTACCACTGATCTGCGGAGAATAAGGAACGAATAGAGTAGCCCTGGTCCCAGCCATGGCTTGATGCCAACCTAGCTGAGGTAAACCTAGCTGAGTCAGATCTCTCACAATCCACAAATGCCTGAGCAAGAAATCAGTGCTTTTGTTATGCCACTGAGTTTTGACATTGTTTCTTAGGCAACAGCCGATGAAGACAATTAAGAAAGTAACTTTAGAGACATCAAATATAATAATACACGAATAATATCCTTTCCCAGTGAAGATTAAAAGGGGCCTCTAGCTTTTAGAATCATAGGAAAAATAATTTGTTGGTGGTAACTGTGTTGTCCTAGATTGGTTATTTGGGGAACACTGGAAAATTTTTTCCAGGAGAGTTTAACGAGGAGTCATTTTTCTAGAATTTCTTGCAGAGACTCAGATGTGGTAAGAGAATAAGCTAGAGGTCCTTTAAAAGTCCCTAAAAACCCTGCAGATTTTGCTGGACTGTAATGGTTTCGAAAAGGAGTTTAAAAGTTTTTGAAGTCACAAACACATAATTGAAAAAAAAAAATTAAACTGGCAACCTTTTGATTAAGTAGCAAAATTATACTATTTACTTTCTGGCAAGGTTGCTCTTGGGAACAAGGGTACCACTCCGTGCTTAAGGTAGGAATATAAGTTAGAGGCCAAAGAAAAGGAAGGATTTGGATTCAGGAAAACTATGCGCACATAGATTATGAAAGCTTTCAGTATGGTCCCATCACTCACAAACTTCCATCGAATTCTCTGCCTTCTAGCAAGTTTCTGCTGATTCCTCAGGGTGAAAAGCCCTTCTCTGGGCTTTCTGGGGAGGAATGTAAAGCTGAGAGGTGAGGTTCATTCCAGGTTCCTCTTCCTGCAGCTTGGCCTTTCTCTGGAGCTGTGTCAGCCTCCTTCTCAGACAGCCAGGAGGGAGACTGAATGTTTGCGGTCAACCATGGCAGGCTACTGAAGTGTCCATTGTGTAATAATTACCTCACCTCCCGTCCTTCTTTTGATAACAAGTTTCATGATGATGAACTCATTGGGGGTAGAAATGGAGATCATCAGCCCTTTAGGAGCTTTTCTTTTTCTAGGGCGATTTTTCTTTAATAAATTGGATGCGTTCCCCTCCCTCTAAGCCCCCAAGTGTACCCAGTGAAAGAATTAAAGAGAATTGTTAAGATTTATAGCAACACAGTCTGACCTACTTTGGAACAAGCACATTCTGGGAAGCAAAAGAGCCTAGATTTCAACTATCTGTGCTCTTTGTGTCTAAATCCTTCTCTCTTTTAGTAAAGAATGTCCAAAGATAAACATGGCTTCACTGAGATTTAGAGAATTTCATTCTCTGTGGCAGATCATTGACTAAAAAGCTTGATTCTGATGCGGGTAAAGGCCATCATGTAAAGGAATAGCCTTTGTAGCTGGGTCAAGGGAGTAGTTTTCATTTCAGCTTTAATAAAAACTCAAAACTCAGGGCAAAAATCTTAGCACTTGCTAAAGCTGACCAAATAGGAAGGATAAATGTGTAACTTTTTATGAGCGTCTTAAAAACAGAAAGGGAGGGTAGAAATACAAATGAATAAATGTTACTTGAGAGTGTTGCTTGAAGTCTTCTAGAGCAGTCTCTTAAAAAGAGCTATTAAAAAAACCTCAGAGACAATGATGGGAAAAACAACAACAACAACAACAACAACAACTCTTCCGGGTCCAGAGAATTAGTCAAATGTGTTTGAAGAACTTTCATATCCATGACATTTTAAACTTAATGATCAAAAAGACAGAGTCAGGGACTTCCCTGGTGGTGCAGTGGTTAAGAATCCACCTGCCAATGCAGGGGACACGGGTTCGAGCCCTGGTCCAGGAAGATCCCACGTGCCGCGGAGCAACTAAGCCTGTGCACCACAACTACTGAGCCTGCGCGCCACAACTACTGAAGCCCATGCGCCTAGAGCCCGTACTCCGCAACAAGAGAAGCCACCGCAACGAGAAGCCCGCGCACCGCAATGAAGAGTAGCCCCCGCTTGCTGCAACTAGAGAAAGCCCGCCCGCAGCAACGAAGACCCAACACAGCCAAAAATAGATAAATAAATTTATTTAAGAAAAAAAAGACAAGAGTCAGAGTCAACTGCTTCCCAATCAATAAATACCTGAATATATGACCTCCACATCTCATTAGAGGCCTTAGAGCTCCACCAGGGCAGGAATTTGAGAATTGATCATGGGGTGGGGTCAGGGCCAGTTTTCCCCGAGTCTTCTTTTCCCTATTCTACTCTTTAGCAGGGTATTCCTTACATGTATCTCCACCTGCCAAGTTGTCCTGGGTCCAACTCATCCATTGCATTACTGCTCTCTTTCCTTTCCACCCTCCCCAGGATGACACGATAGGCATTTAGTTACAGTGCACAGTGGCATGTAACTAGAATCTACATGTATTTGGGGAGCAGCTACTATCACAGGTTACTTAGCTTGGTGGGGAAAGCACTGGAAGTATCAGGAGACCTGTGCATGAATGTTCATGACTGTACCGCTGTGATGGTGGAAGTGTCCTAAATGTTCACAAGCCTGAAGATAGGTAAAAATATTATGGAATATTCATAATATAGAATACTACAGAGGCGAAGACATGGGTACATTTAAAAAAATGCTGGATGAAACAAAGTTGCAGAAGGATCCCAAAGTACGACAGCAAGAATATAAAGTTTAAAATATGGAGAAAATATACCATGAAGATCCTCAGGGGGACAAAGAACAACACACTCAGGACAGTGGTCACCACTTGGGGGTGAGGTGGGAAGAAGGGCAGGAGGCTTCATTTCTATTTTTATTCTTTTCTGAAGTTGGGTAGTGGCCGCAAGATATTTGTCTTATTTTCCCATATTTTGTTATATGCTGAAAAAACTTCATTATAATAAAAATATGAGAAAGAGAGTGCTATAGACTGAATGTTTGTGTCCCTCCCAAATCTATGTTATATATGTTAAAACCTAACCCCCAGTGTGATGGTGTTAGGAGGTGGGGCCTTTGGGAGGTGATTAGGTCATGAGTGTGGAGCCCTGATAAATGGGGTTAGCACCCCTGTAAAAGAGGCCGCGGGGAAACTCCCTCAGTCCTTCTGACAAGTGAGGACACAATGAGAAGACAGCCATCTGGGAACAAGGAAGAGGGTCCTCACCAGACACCAAATCTGCTGGCGCCTTTCTCTTGAACTTCCCAGTCTCCAGAAATGTGAGGAAGAAATATCTGTTGTTTATAAGCCACACAGTCTGTGGTATTTTATTACAGCGCCGAATAGACTGAGACAGCGAGCGAGCATCGGGGCAGGACCTGAGTGCTCCTCTCGGTGTTACCCATTGCTCGCTTGCTCAACCTCGGCTCTCTAGACCTCAGTTTCCTAACCCAGGAGCTGGAAAGAGTTGGATTCCACAATCTAGGATGTTAGGAACCCACCTGCAAGAAAGAGACCATTGCATCTGTCTGCTTGTCAGCATCCTTCTAAGCTGAGTCTGGACAACAGGGTGAGGATAAGAGTGAAAAACTGAAGTGACTAAGTATGACCCCCAATGACTGACATGCCTGATGCTTTTAAAAAATTGCACTGACTGTCTGCTTCAGCACCTGTTGAAGCCACCCCGGCTGGATGGGACTCTTCTATCCTGAATTCTTCTAGAGAAAAAAGATTCTACAGTTTCTCTTGGTAGCCCATGCTAGTATCTGGCAATCACTGCTAAGGAGCATAGTGCATGAGGAAATAATGCTATAATCATCCTTTTCCCCCTTTCCCCCTTAGCATTTTTATATTAATAAAATTATAGGCTTAGGTAAAAATCATGCATTAAAAATGCCACTAAAATAATCTTTTTTAAAGAGAAAACTTAATGATTTGACAAAATGCCCATGATATAAAGTACTATAATGGAGCATATATGACTATATATGGTATGATCCCAATTCTGCTAAAAAGTCACACACACAAATAAGTGACCAGAAGGAAATGCATCTAGGAAGTGGAATTACGATTGATTTAATATTTTTTCTTCATATTTTAATGAATTTTTCAATTCTTCTACAATAAGCATGTATTACTATTGTAACAGATTATCTATATGCATGCATTACTATATATTGTTAAATGTGGTTTCTTTTGGACTGGGAGCTGTATTTCTAGCAGTACCTGCCTGTCCCCATCCCCTGCAGTGTGAAGAAGCCTGGGGCAGGCTCTGAGTTCGTCAGTAGGGATACAGCACAAACCCTTCCTGGGAGTCATTCATACACTAAGCCAGGTGTTCAAAAGCTTAGTTTCCTAGAGGCTTTCAAAGCTCCGTTTGACACATTGCAAAAGACCAAACACGTTGCCAGAGAGGATTCCACTGCTTCCAGGGACTTATAAAGAGTGGAATGGAGTCGGTTCTGATTGCCAGCATAAAGTCTGTGTCTAGGGATTAATAAAATGCCCCGATACATTTCCACAGCCAGCTCAGCAGCCCAAAGTCTTAATGAGACATCCCCTTAAACCACACAAACGTCTCTGTCTTAGTCAGCTTGGGCTGCCATACAATACACCACAAACTGTGTGGCTTAAACTTTATCTTCTCACAGTTCTGAAGGCTGGAAAGTCCATGATCAAGGTGCTGGCACGGTTTGAGCTCTGGTGAGACTTCTCTTCCTGGCTTGGTGGACGACAGCTTTCCTGCTGTGTCCTCATATGGCCTTTCCTCTGAGCTCACGTGTGGAGAGAGCAAGCTCTCTGCTTGTCTCTTTTTCTAAGGGCACTAATCCTATCAGATTATAGTCCCACCCTTCTGACCTCATTTAACCTTAGTTACCTCCTAAAGGCTCCATCTCCAAATACAGTCATATTAGGGGTTAGGGCTTCAACAAATGAATTTGAGTGTTGGGGGGGTGAGGACGGTGGGTACAATTCACTACCTAGCAATCTCCTAAAAGTGAACTTTGGAGAGAACCCAATCTGCTTTTTCTCTGTGGGGTCAACCAGCCAGTGCCCTTGCCCCACCTGCCTCTGCAAGGACCAGTTCTTTGAAGAACACAAAGGAAAGGGCACAGACCGATGTAGAAGCAGATGGAGAGAAGACAGCAGTTGTAGAGGAATACAGGGTGACATCTGGCGAGGGGAACACCTGTAAGGAAACCCCACTGTGTTTCTTAACAAACCACCATCAAATCCTACAAGGTTGGAAATGAAGGGAGAAACTCCAAGTGTGAGGGCATGGCTGGAAATTAGGACCCAAAGATTTAACCTTCTCTCCAGAAATCTCTTGCTACTCATGACAACCACCCTGATGGCCAAAGGGATTTCTGTTCCCTCTCATGAAACCCCCTTCTAAGGGTGTCATTGATTTTCTCTTCTCAGTTCCCATATGAATATGAGCAACCAGAGGGGGTCATCTCCCCAGGAGGAAGGTATTTCTTTATGCTGTCTTGGGCACCCAGAGTTGACTTATTCATCTCAGACTGAGTCATCTAGGACATTCCTTGGTTGACAGCACAGGGTATTTACTCAGTATTACCGCCTACAATGTTAATCTTGGAAAAGGAAATGACTAGTTGGCAGAGACTGGTGTTGCTTTAGAACAGTTAGTGAAGTGGCTGTGGAATGAGCCTGGGTCCCCAAAGATGCCTGTCACTGTGTTAGGTTCATTACCAACATATGACGGCAACTGGGCCAAGGAGAGAATTTATTGTCCTTGTATTAGAATGATGACATGCTTCAAATGACTGGCACTAGTCCAGCACCTAAGCACATAGTAGGTTCTCCAAAACATATTTGTTTCTGTATGCACGAATGAAATGGCCAGTCAGGGTGTCAAGCACGGCTATGCTTCCATCCTCCTCCTCCTCATCAACTACAACAATAATAGTCAATCCTTACTGAGTATTTCCTATGAGGCCAGAATTTCTGAATGTGCTTTTGAAAGGGAAAGTCACTGACAAGTCAAAGACCCATAACAGTCATAGAATCTAGTGTTCTCACCTAGGAACCCTAGGGTAGCCCAAATGTATCTCAGAGGGGTTGGGCAGGGATAGCCCAGAGGAAGAAGCACCATTTTTAATCAGTCTTCTATATTGGCAGTTGCAAAAAAGGTTATCATGAGAAAGAGGGTGCCACTGCTAAAATCTGAAGAGCATTGTTTCATTCAACACTCTCATTGAGAAAATCAAGTACCAGAGTTAGGAAGAGGCTTAGCAAAATGTCACACGGTTAGTAAACGGCAGAGCTGAGCCTAGAAACTTGTCTCAAAGACAGTGCTCTTTCAATCACCCTCTTCCCATGATATTGATAACAACCATTAAGGTAACAATGTAGTGATCTTTGGATTATATATATTAGGCGACTACAATAAAAAAGGCTTTGTTGAGTCCTCACTGTGTGCTGGGCATTGTTAAGTACTTTGCAGGTATTTATTTAATTTTCTCAAAAATCCAGAGAAATAGATGCTGTTCTTGCTGTCATTTGACAGATTCAGAAGTTGAGTCAACAAGAGATTGAATAACTTGCCCACGGTCTCACAGGAAGTGTGTGATGAAGCCGGGATTTGACCTCAAACAATACAGCTTCAGAGTTCATTTCCCGACCCGTATATTATTCTGCACCCCAAGATCAAAAAGAATTCACATTGGGCTTCCCTGGTGGCGCAGTGGTTGAGAGTCCGCCTGCCGATGCAGGGGACGCAGGTTCGTGCCCAGCTCTGGGAGGATCCCACATGCCGCGGAGCGGTTGGGCCCGTGAGCCATGGCCGCTGGGCCTGCACGTCCAGACCCTGTGCTCCGCAACGGGAGAGGCCACAACAGTGAGAGGCCCGCGAACCGCAAAAAAAAAAAAAAAAAAAAAAAAGAATTCACATTGCAGCAACATGAATGGACTCGGAGGGCTCACTTATTATAAGTGAAATAAGTCAGACAGAGAAACCACAACAGTGAGAGGCCCCGGAACCCCAAAAAAAAAAAAAAAAAAAAAAAGAATTCACATTGCAGCAACATGAATGGACTCGGAGGGCTCACTTATTATAAGTGAAATAAGTCAGACAGAGAAATTATCAAATACAGTATGATATAACTTACACGTGGAAGCTTAAAAATACAACAAACTAGTGAATATAACAAAAAAGAAGTAGACACAGATATAGAGGATGAACTAGTGGTTACCAGTGAGGAGAGGGGAAGGAGGGGCAATATAAGAGTGGGGGAGTGGGAGGTACCAACGACTGGGTATAAAATAGGTTCAAAGATGTATTGTACAACATGGGAATATGGTCAATATTTTGCAATAACTGTAAATGGAAAGTAATCTTTGAAAATTGTATAAAAATTGAAAAAGGAATTCACATCAAAGCAAAGACGCACAGCGTTAGTCCTTAGCCTTTTCTCTCTGCTTGACAGTTCTTTTTTTGTTTGTCACCTTATTTCCCAACCTTTAAGAAATGAAAATTATAGACTCCTCAATGGATTCATTGAAATCTCTGCAGTGAAGAATTAGCGGTGAGAGAATTCTTTCTGCTTTATAGATGAGGTGCCTCACAGAGGCTTATAGATAAACTTACCATTTCTCATTCAGCAAATGCAGATAAAGTGGGAAATTGCATTTGTTTGAGTCCCCATACTTGGTTCACCCGACAGTGTGAGCTGCCTAACGGCAGAACAAAACGTGTGTGTGTGTGTGTGTGTGTGTGTGTGTGTGTGTGTTGGGGGGAGGTCAAGTGGGGAGTGGGTGTTGGGACATAAGGCTAGAGAGGTATGCAGGGAGGGGTCCTCAGTGGCCTGGAAACTCTTCAGCTGCTGTGCATGACACAGACGCCACAGAAGAGCTTCAAGAGAGACAGTGAACAACAGTTAGCTTCATGTTTCGGAAATGTCACTTTCCATGGTTAAGACTGGAATGTAAATCGGTGCAGCCACTATGGAAAACAGTATGGAGGTTCCTAAAAAAATTAAAAATAGAACTACCATATGATCCAGCAATCCCACTCCTAGGCATATATTCAGACAAAACTGTAATTCAAAATATACCTGCACCCTTGTGTTCATAGCAGCACTATTCACAATAGTCAAGACATGGAAACAACCTAAATTTCCATTGACAGATGAATGGATAAAGAAGATGTGGTACATATACACAATGGAATATTACTAAGCCGTAAAACAGAATGAAATAATGCCATTTGCAGCAACATGGATAGACCTAGAGATTATTATACTAAGTGAAGTAAGTCAGACAGAGAAAGACAAATACCATATGATTTCACTTATATGTGGAATCTAAAATACGACACAAATGAACACATCTATGAAACAGAAACAGACTCAGACATAGAGAACAGACTTGTGACTGCCAAGGGGGAGGGAAGGATTGGGAGTGTGGGATTAGCAGATGCAAACTATTATAATAGGATGGAGAAACAACAAGGTCCTACTGTATAGCACAGGGAACTCTATTCAATATCCTGTGATATACCATAATGAAAAAGCATATATACATGTATAACTGAATCACTTTGCTGTACAGCAGAAATTAAACACAACATTGTAAATCAACCATATTTCAATAAAATTTTAAAAAGACTGGATTGGAGTTGGCTAGTCTCCTTGAAAACTACACAGGAGAGTGGGGGTCAGGGAATCGAGTTAGGGAGTGGATGCACTTTTCCGAGAGAGATGCCAGTGCTGTTTGAGCAATGACAGAGGTGTCTGACCACATCTGTAGGCAGTCCCCATGCCTTGAACGCTCTGCATTTCAGTGATGAAAAATACTCTAGCGTCATTTAAGCTCTTAGGAAACCCTCCAGTGTTGATTGGCTATAATGGTAGTTAGTTGAAGGCTCATGGTGTGTGGATGCCTGATTAGAGATTTCGAACTAACTAATCTGTCCCTGGAGGTGGTAGAGGATGAAAATTAACATATATATTTATTACACTGTGGATGCCACAGAATTGAAGAGTACGCAGCCAACAGCAGGACTGAGTGATGGGAGAGTAAATGACAGGCAAGGTGAGTTGGAAGAGATGCTTACCCTTTGGGATCATTCCAAATAGAAGGAAGACGAAATGATAAAACGTGCAGCCGTTGCCTGCTCAGGTGAGGCCAAGTATGACAAAGAATCTAAGCACGGGTCGTTAAGAGAGACAAATGTCCTCATAGTTGGCCTGTGGTAAAATGGACTTGTCAGGAGTAAACTTAGCTTTTCATCCATTTAGCAAATATTTATTTAGCAGCAGCTACATGTCAGGCTCCGTGGGAATACATCAGTGAACAAAAGAGATGAAAACATCCCTCCTCATGGGGAGCTTACATTCTTGGAAACATTCTTAGAGGAGATGGGACTTGAGCTGGATTCGGCAGGAAGGGGAGCTTTGATTGGCAGAGAGCAGACAACATCAGAGAGGGGAATAGCAAGTATGAAACTCAGACACAGGAAATGCTTACAGTGGGAAATAACAGGAGGAAACTTGGGGAGTGGCCAAGGTGACTTTGTACTTGGGGGCGGGGACAGCAGGAAATCAAAGTGGTGAATGAGGATGAGGTTGGGCTTGAAAACCTGGCAGGGGAGATTGGATTTTATCCTGTAAATATCACAGAGCCCTGGGATCGAATGCGAGCTTCAGGTCAAAAGGTGGAGGCAGCAAAGATAGCAGATGGTGGGGCAGGAAAACCGGGGCCATTTCAGAAATCAATTATTTTTCTTTCTCTTGCTCTGTCTTGTCGTTTTCTCCACCCTCTGAGTTTTAAAGATATCTAAAATGTTGTAATTATGTCTGAACGCATAAGAAGAGTAGAACCAGGTGGAAACAGCATACAGATCCATGGAAATTCTTATGTAAATGACTTAGCAATAATCTACACTGTGTCCCCAGAGTGAACACTTAGCCATTCTTCTACTGGCTACTTAAATATATTGTGAGCTTAAGAATAAATCCAGGAGATTGATGTGCTTGGGTGAAGCAGGTCCCTGGGCAGGGTGATCTGAACATAGTTCTTCCACTGGAAGTCTGCATGGAGAATTTAATATTAAATGGATGATAATAAAGTGGAGAATTAAGGTTCAATGAGAGGGAAGGAAAATGAATAAAGACTCTGAATTCTTCTCTCTCTCTCTTATGCATACCACATGCTTTACGGAATCTTTTATCATTTTGACACTTGCCATTTATAGCCCCAGTGTCATCTGCCAGATTTACTTCACTTTTACTGTTGAGGGGAGATAAAGCTGCTTATGCAATTCTCCAGTTTGCTCTGCAAAAAGCAGCACCCCATGATCATTTCAAGAGTCCATCATCTCTGGAATTTCTCAGAGCAAAGATGTCCATCAACTTTACCTTGACAAAGAATATGGGAGTTTTTCTTTGATCAACCCAGAGGTCCCCAAGCTGTAAACAACCTGATGGTACAAATAATCGTGGGAGGATTGTGGAAACTCAAAGCTTGGGCTGAGTCTCCTGCAGTGACTTGGGGGAGTCTCCAGAGGTGCCTCCCTTGTGCTCATGTCCTCCTTTGCTGCTGGTAAATGTGTGCGAGAATGCGCTCTGCTTGGCAAGCCAGTCCTTGAACGCTTAACCACCTGTGTCTTCAGATGATGAATGAGGCTGCAGGGTGAGCCCCTACATCTTATCATGAGGCCCTGAAGCATCAATGCTTGTATCCAGTCTCACAAAGTCCTTATGACTTTCAGCTTTGAACACCTCTGTTCACAGAGCTCAATAACAGGCCATCAGAAATAGGCAGAAGAATGTGCATTGCAGATGTGTTTGAGTACCGAAGAATGGGAAATAAACTGATTCTCCATCAAGAAAAGAAATTGCCTGAATAAATCGTGATATACTCATACTGTGAAATTACAGGCAGACATTAGAAAGAATGAACTAGAACTATTTCAGTTGACTGGGAAGGATCTGAGTTACAAATAAAAGAGGTGGAAACATTTTTGTACAAGAATGAAAACCTGTATAACAATGGAACCTGTAGAAATAACGTACAGTGTATTGTACATTATTTGTACAATAAGGTACACTGTAACTCTGTATGTTTTAGTGTATGTGCAGATGTAAAGGAGTTATTTAATATGGTTGTTTATAAGATTTTATTAATATTAAGAAACAGGGCTTCCCTGGTGGCGCAGTGGTTGCGCGTCCGCCTGACGATGTAGGGGAACCGGGTTCGCGCCCCGGTCTGGGAGGATCCCACATGCCGCGAGGCGGCTGGGCCCGTGAGCCATGGCCGCTGAGCCTGCGCGTCCGGAGCCTGTGCTCCGCAATGGGAGAGGCCGCAGCAGAGGGAGGCCCGCATACCACAAAAAAAAAAAAAAAAAAAAAAAAGAAA